>NC_059072.1:371046002-371346002 GCF_020497125.1 Mauremys mutica | reverse complement strand
GGACAGTTCCTCAGATCTGTCACCTAAAAAGAATGGCTCAGGTTTGGGAATCTCCCTCACATCCTCAGCCGTGAAGACCAATGCAAAAAATTCATTTAGTTTCTCCGCAATGGCCTTATCATCCTTGAGTGCTCCTTTAGCACCTCAATCATCCAGTGGCCCCACTGGTTGTTTAGCAGGGTTCCTGCTTCTGATGTACTTAAAAAAAAAATTTTACTATTACATTTTGTGTCTTCAGCTAACTGTTCCTCAAATTCTTTTGGGGCCTTTTTTGGCCTTCCTATCATCCGCAAACTTTATAAGTGTACTCTCTATGCCATTATCTAAATCACTGATGAAGAACCAGACCCAGAAGTGATCCCTGTGGGACCCCACTTGTTATGCCCTTTCAGCATGACTGCGAATCAATGATAACTACAGGAACTCCTCACTTAAAGTCGACCTGGTTAACGTCATTTCGATGTTAAGTTGCTGATGAATTAGGGAACATGCTCATTTAAAGTTGTGAAATGCTCCCTTCTAATGTCGTTTGGCAGCCACCTGTTTTGTCCACTGCTTGCAGGAAGAGCAGCCTGTTGCAGCTAGCTGGTGGGTGGTTGGAACCAGGGTGGACCAGCAGCTCCCCACTCCCCTAAGTTCTCTGTGCAGCAGCTGTCTCTCCCACCACTGCCATGTGCTGCTCCTGCCCTCTGCCTTGGAGCTGCTCCCAGAGACTCCTGCTTGCTTTACCAGGGGGGGAGGAAGGGGGGAAGGGCTAATGTCAGGGTGTCTCCCCCTCCCCCCTGCTCCTGCACCCTGCTTACCCTATCTTCCATAGAGCGGGGGGGGGACACAACAGAGAGAGGGAGCTTTTAGGCAGTAGCTGCTGTCTCAGCTCTCAGCAAGCTGATTTAACTAACACGGCAGTGTACTTAAGCCTGGGTTGAGCTACTTAAAGGGGAAATGTACATTTTTTTCTCCCACACACAGGGTGTGTCTCTCTGTCTGCCCTTCCTCCTTTCCTGCTGCCTTGTAGAGTGTTGTGAGAGTTAACCCTTCAGGGCTCAGTCAATTGCTAGTTCATTTAGCAGTAAGGCATTCCCTGGGAAACATCCGACCCTTTGACTCCTCCACCTCAACCAAGCTTCACAATCATCATCGCTATGTAGCAGTGTTAAATTGTTTGTTTGTTTAAAACTGTGTGTGTGTGTGTAAAAATTTCCCTGGAACCTAACCCACTCATTTACATTAATTCTTATGGGGAAGTTGGATTCGATTAACATTGTTTCGCTTAAAGTGGCATTTTTCAGGAACATAACTACGTTAAGTGAGGAGTTCCTGTACTGGGAATGGTTTTCCAACAAGTTTTACACTCACCTTATAGTAGTTCCATCTAGGCTGCATTTCCCTAGTTTGTTTATGAGGTCATGTGAGACAGTATCAAAAGTTTTACTGAAGTCAAGATATACCACTTCTACCACTTCCCCCCATCCACAAATTTTGTTACCCTGTCAAAGAAAGCTATCATGTTGGTTTGACACATTTTGTTTTTGACAAATCCATGCTGACTGTTACTTATCACCTTATTATCATCTAGATGTTTGCAAACTGACTGCTTAATTATTTGCTCCCATCATCTTTCCAGGTACAGACGTTAAGCTGACTGGTCTGTAATTCCCTGGGTTGTCCTTATTTCCCTTTTTATAGCTGGGCAGTATATTTGCCATTTTCCAGTCTTCTGGAATCTCACACATCTTCCATGACTTCTCAAAGATAATTGCTAATGGCTCAGATATCTCCTCAGTCAGCTCCTTGAGTATTCAAGGATGCATTTCATCAGGCCCTGGTGACTTGAAGGCATCCCATTTGTTCAAGTAACTTTTGACTTGTTCTATCCCTATTTTAGCCTCTTCTGATCCTACCTCATTTTCATTGTCATTCACTACGTTAGACATTCAATCACCACCAACCTTCCTGGTGAAAACCAAAACAAAGAAGTCATTAAGCACCTCTGCCATTTCCACATTTTCTGTTATTATTTCCCCCACCCTCACTGAGTAACGGGCCTACTCTGTCCTTAGTCTTCCTCTTGCTTCTAATGTATTTGTAGAATGTTTTCTTGTTACCCTTTATGTCTCTAGCTAGTTTGATCTTGTTTTGTGCTTTGGTCTTTCTAATTTTGTCCCTACATACTTGTGTTATTTGTTTATATTGCTCCTTTCTATTTGACCTAGTTTCTACTTTTTGTAGGACTCTTTTTTGATTTTTAGATCATTGAAGATTTCCTGGCTAAGCCAGGCTGATCTCTTGGCATACTTCCTATCTAACCTACGCAGTGGGATAGTTTCCTCTTGTGCCCTTAATAATGTCTCTTTGAAAAACTGCCAACTGTCTTCTGTTGTTTTTCCCCTTAGACTTGCTTCCCATGAAATCTTACCTGCCAACTCCCTGAGTTTGCTGAAGTCTGCCTTTTTGAAATCCATTGTCTTTAGTTTGCTGTTCACCCTCCTACCATTCCTTAGAATCATGAACTCTATCATTTCATGATCACTTTCACCCAAGATGGGTAAGAATGGTGTCCCTAGCCTCTGTTCGTCAGAGGATGGAGATGGATGGCAGGAGAGAGATCACTTGATCATTGCCTGTTAGGTTCACTCCCTCAGGGGCACCTGGCATTGGCCACTGTCGGTAGACAGATACTGGGCTAGATGGACCTTTGGTCTGACCCGGTACGGCCTTTCTTATGTTCTTATGTTAAGCTGCCTTCCACCTTCAGATTCTCAACCAATTCCTCCCTATTTGTCAAAATCAAATCTAGAACAGCCTCTCCCCTAGTAGCTGGCTCCACCTTCTGAAATAAAAATTTGTCTCCAGTACATTACAAGAACTTTATTGGATAATCTGTGCCCTGCTGTGTTATTTTCCCAACACATGTCTGGGTAGTTGAAGTCCCCCATCACCACCAAGTCCTGTACTTTGGATGATTTTGTTCAGTTTAAAAAAAAAAAAAAAAAGCTTCATCCACCTCTTCTTCCTGTAGCAGACCCCTACCATAACATCACCCTTGTTTTTTACCCTTACCCAGAGACTTTCAACAAGTCTGTCACCTATTTCCATTTCAACCTCAGTCCAAGTGTATACATATTGTGATGGAGCAAGGCCGGATGGCTACAGGAAAGTACTGAGGAGCAGGTATGTTAGCTCCAGGCTAAGCAAATCCCTAGTACCATGGGAACCAAAATGGCAGTTGCTCCAGGCTAATCAAGGCACCTGGGGCCAATTAAGAACTTTCTAGAAGGCACCGGAGAGAGCTACATTGATTGGAGCACCTGCAGCCAATCAGGACAGGCTAATCAAGGCACCTGGTATAAAAAGGGGAGCTCACTCCAGTCTAGGGAGGAGGAGCCAGAGGAAAGAAGTGCGCATGAGGAGCTGGGAGCAAGAGACACAAGGAACTAAGAACTGAGAGGGGGTACTACTGGAGGATTGAGGAAAACACCATACAATCAAGCAGCATCAGACACCAGGAGGATTCTGTGGTGAGGATAAAGAAGGTGTTTGAAGGAGGCTATGGGGAAGTAGCCCATGGAGCTGTAGCAGTCAAGCAGCGGTTACAAGTAGCACTATAGAGACTGCTGCAATTCACAGGGCCCTGGGCTGGAACCCGGAGTAGAGGGCGGGCCCGGGTTCCCCCCTAGCCCCGCTACTCCTAATCAGACATAGGAGTAGTTGATCCAGACTATGGGTTTCATCCAAGGGGAAAACCACTGAGGGGAAGAAATCCGCCAGTAAGCGCAGGACCTACTAGAGGAGAGGAGGAACTTTGCCACAATATTTAATATATAAGGCAACACCTTCTCCCTTTTTTCCCTGCCTGTCCTTCCTGAGCTATATACATATACACACACACGGGGTTCTCAAACTGGGGGTTGAGACCCATCAGGGGGCTGGGAGGTGATTACATGAGGGGTCGCGAGCTGTCAGCCTTCTCCCCAAACCCCACTTTGCATCCAGCATTTATAATGGGGTTAAATATATAAAAAAGTTATTTTAATTTATAAGGGGGGGGGTGTCGCACTCAGAGATTTGCTATATGAAAGCGGTCACCAGTACAAAAGTTTGAGAACTAATGTTCTATACCAATATTCCAGTCATGCATATTATCCCACCAGGTCTCTGTGATGCCAACTATGTCATAGTTGTGTTTATTCACTAGCATTTTGAGTTGTTCCTGCTTATTCCCCATACTTCTCGCATTAGTATGCGGACATTTAAGATACTGATTTGATCCCACTCCCACACTAGTCCTGTCTTGTCTCCGCTAGTTGTATATCTGTGGCTTTACCAACAGCTAGACTGAATGCTAGAGAATTCTTTAGATTGTTTTGCAGCTTGTTTATAACATCAGTACTGATCTCGGAAATATGGCTCTCCATAGCGTGGTGCAAAATTTAAATTTGCGTTATTAGTTGTTGAAGTTGTGTTACTTGCATCTAAAATTGCAACCACTTCTGCAATATTCTTCTTAAATTCTCTATCGCAATATGGATGTTTAGCATGAGCGATATTCCATAACAAGAACAGGAGTACTTGTGGCACCTTAGAGACTAACAAATTTATTTGAGCATAAGCTTTCGTGGGCTACAGCCCACTTCTTCGGATGCATAGAATGGAACATATCGTGAGGAGATATATACACATACAGAGAGCATGAAAAGGTGGAAGTTGTCTTACCAACTCTGAGAGGCCAATTAAGTAAGAAAAGCTTTTGAAGTGATAATCAAGATAGCCCAGTACAGACAGTTTGATAATAAGTGTGAGAATACTTACATGGGGAGATAGATTCAATGTTTGTAATGGCTCAGCCATTCCCAATCTCTATTCAAGCCTAAATTGATTGTATCTAATTTGCATATCAATTCGAGTTCAGCAGTTTCTCATTGGGAGTCTGGTTTTGAAGCTTTTCTGTTGCAAAATTGCCACCCTCAGGTCTGTTACTGAGTGACCAGACAGGTTAAAGTGTTCTACTGGTTTTTGAACGTTATGATTCCTGTTGTCAGATTTGTGTCCATTTATCCTTTTGCGTAGAGACTGTCCGGTTTGGCCACCGTACATGGCAGAGGGGTTGGTAAGACAATTCCCACCTTTTCACGCTCTCTGTATGTGTATATATATCTCCTCACGATATGTTCCATTGTATGCATCCGAAGAAGTGGGCTGTAGCCCATGAAAGTTTATGCTCAAATAAATTTGTTAGTCTCTAAGGTGCCACAAGTACTCCTGTTCTTTTTGCGGATACAGACTAACATGGCAGCTACTCTGAAACATTCCATAACAAAATTACCTTCAGTCGTCGTGTTAGCTTCCTTACTGAATGCCAAAACTAGTGTTTGTTAACTGTTTAGGCGTAATTTTAATGTGGTTAGCTTGTTTTTCCTTAATTCTGATTCAGCAAGGTATTTAGATGAAAAGCTATTGTGATTCATTTCATAGTGACATTTCAAGTTGCTTGCTTTGTAGTGAGCGAGCAAGGCATTGCAGATAAGGCACAGGTACTTGGCATCCTTAACAGTGAATGCAAAATCTTCCTCCAATTCTAGCTTAAAACTTCGGTTTTCTTCTTCATACTTGCATTTCTTACAATTTTGAAGATGTCATTGTTGTTAGAATATAGATACTCAGGCCTGCCTGTAAAGGCCTATACTTTAAGAACTTAGGTGTATTTTTTATCACTTAGCTAGTTATAGAGGTATAAAACAAAGAATCAAAAAATCACAAGTTCGCCTGTGTAAGGGCCTTCTCGCACCAAGATAGCCTAAGAACAAGGCCTCAGACTAAGGCCTTTGGTAAAGCAGCAGAGGCAGCCATAAGCTGGGAAGCATATGCACATCCTCACATTCCAAACCAGTCACACTGAAATAAGGTGGTATTGGGCTGTTAGGAAGATGATCCTGTCCTGATCATAGAATCTCAGGGTTGGAAGGAACCTCAGGAGGTCATCTAGTCCAACCCCCTGCTCAAAGCAGGACCAAACCCAACTAAATCATCCCAGACAGGGCTTTGTCAAGCCTTACCTTAAAAACCTAAGGAAGGAGATTCCACCACCTCCCTAGGTAACCCATTCCAGTGCTTCACCACCCTCCTAGTGAAAAAGTTTTTCCTAATGTCCAACCTAAACCTCCCCCTCTGCAACTTGATAGTGCCCATCACCACCAGGTAAAGAAACAAATCTTAAGATGGTTAAAGAAAACTTAGTTTGATAGCATCATGTCCGGCAAGAAATCACTTATCAATGGTTGTGAAACTCTCATTTCTGTATTGTTTTATCTTTATGGCCCCCACTTTTCTATTGTGAATCTGTCCGGTTCTCTAATTGTTTCTGTCTGCTGATAATTAATTTTGCTAGGTGTAAGCTAATTAGGGTAGTGAGATATAATTGGTTAGAGAATTATGTTACAATATGTTAGGATTGGTTAGTTAAATTTCAGTAAAATGATTGGTTAAGGTATAGCTGAGAATATTACTATATAAACTGGGGTCAAACAGGAAGTGAGTGGGAAATTGGAATCATGCTTGCTGGAAATTAATCCCAATAAACAATGCATTGTCTGCACTTCGGACTTCTGGTCTTTTGCTGCTTGCTGTCTGCGTGACAAGAACCAGGGAAGTGGGAGGGTGAAGGGAAAGCCCTCTAACAATTGTCATCCACAAAATTAATATATGGTTAACACTTAAATCTAAAACTATTCAAATGCGACTTATGAACAGTAAACACAGTCTGTATTCTGCAGAATGCAGGGAGATCGTGAGCCTACAAGGTCCACACAGCACAAGGTCTGAACACAGAATGATGCAATTTCCTGGTATAATGCACATGTGCAAGCTTCTCTTTCTATTGGTCTCACTCTTACGCTATTTGGTTCACCAGGGTTTAAATTCTCTTGAACTATTTCCCGGAGGCCACAGAGCCATTTCTCCACCTACCAGATTGGGAAGGTGGGAAAAGCTCAGATCTTCAGCCCTGCGGGAGGCACCCCCAGTCCGGTAGGCAGAAAATGGGCTGGGGGCTCCATGAGCCGCACTTTAACAGTAAAAGAGCCACATGCAGCTCACGAGCCGTGGTTTGGCCAAGCCTGCTATATATAATAGAAAGAACAGAATGGCCTACAGGGCTGTCATAAACATACAGCTAAGGGGGACTAGGACTCCAAGTGATCCTTTCCATGATTCCTTGTCTAAATCACTTGGTGGTGGCAGCATAATGTTCAAGGACAAGGTGGAATTTGTGCCTTGGAAAAGTTTTTAACCTAAGCTGGTAAAAATAAACTTAGGGGGTCTTTCATGCAGGTCCCCATATCTGTACCCCAGAGTTCAGAGTGGGGAAGGAACCCTGTCAAGGGCCTTGTGGGGAGGCAGGAGTGAGGAAATCAGAGAGACAGAGTCTAGAGAATGCCACAAATAAGCAGTGGGTGGGAGGGAGGAGTTGCAGCCACCATCCAGAAAACTCAGAACTAGGAGAGTGCAACAACCTGAAGGAATGAAAAGCTCTCACCACTCAGTGCCACTGAGCCAGGACACCAACATCGCAGGGTGCAATGCTGACCTCAGTGCTACTGTTAGGTTTTCCACCACACTCTGAACTCTGGGATACAGATGTGGGGACCCGCATGAAAGACCCCCTGAGCTTATATTCTACCAGCTTAGGTTAAAAACTTCCACAAGGCACAAATTCCTTTCCTTGTCCTTAGACAGTATTGCTGCCACCACCAAAGTGAATTGCACAAAAATTCAGGGACGGGTCACTTGGAATCCCTATCCCCCCAAACCCCTTCACCCCCTTTTCTGGGGAGGCTTGAGAATAATATACCAACTAATTGCCTTAGCAATTTGAGTATAGACCAGACCCTTTATCTTCAGGACACTAAAATCAATCAGGTTCTTAAAAGAAGAACTTTATAATAAAGAAAAAAGTAAAAGAATCACACCTGCAAAATCAGAATGGAAGGTAACTTTACAGGGTAATAAAATGATTTAAAATACAGAGGACTCCCCTCTGGACTCAGCTTCACAGTTACAAAAACAAGAATAAAACTACCTTTGTAGCATAGGAAAATTCACAAGCTAAAACAAAAGATAACCTAATGCGTTTCCTTGCCTACTTCAATTTCTGTGATTTTAGATGGATCATTCTAGGTATATTTTCAGGAGATGTTGTACCGGCTTGGTCTCTCCCTCCATCCGGAGAGGGAACAAACGAAAAGAGCCACAAACAAATCCTTCTCCCACCCCAGATTTGAAAGTATCTTCTTTCCTCATTGGTCCTTCTGGTCAGGTGCCAACTAGGTTATTTGAGCTTCTTAACCCATTACAGGTAAAGCGATTTAGTACAGCTGCCAAAGAGATTTTATGCTACCCTTTTCTCTATATTTATGACAGCTACAGATTGCAAAGTCATTGTTAGCAGGAAGTCTGGAGAGGTCTGCTCAGATGGCAGAATCTCACATGCTCTTTCTGGAGAAAGGCTATACCCCTGGATCTTTTCAGAGGCCTGTGCCACTGAGAGTCAGTTCATATTTACCCGGCATCTTGGAGAATAGAGGACTCCAGGCAAGCTCTTCCCCCTTTGATGCAGCCAGGATAAAGTAATGTGAACATTTCAGGTGCCATTCCTGCAGCAAGCCAGAAAAGAGAAACTCAGATCTTTGCAGCAGTGGTGGTGTGGGGGGTGAGGAATGTAGGGGAAGGGCTGCAGGCCCACAGCAGATGGAGATAAGGTTAACCTGTTAGATTTCCAAACCCTATTAAAAATGATATCAAAGTAGCCAACAATGCACCAGGAAAGCTCTCCTTTTCCCTGTTTCTGGTACAGGGAGCACACTGCTGTAATCCAGGCACTTTACCTCAGGTCTGGTCTTGAGCCCATCTGGAGACTGAAGCTAGGGCAGAGGCCCACTCAGGAAGTAAGCTACAGCACTGGGGCGTGCACTGACTTCTGGGAAGTTTAGGGAATGGGGTCTGACTCTGCCCATGGGATGGGGCCTGTGCAGCCAGGTGTGGGAGCAGGAGGCAGGCAGTCACTGAAACATATATTAAAAGGCCAGAACATCTGCTGCCTGCCTCAGCTTCATGGGCAGCTTCCCTGTGGGCTCCACATTAACTGGGTCTCAGATTCCCAGGGCCTCTTCTGTCTACCCAGTAACACCTATATCCCCAGCAGCACCTGCGCAACCAGCCCCATGACCATAAGGGAAGCTACAGTGCACAGCCCCTTGGAGCCAGGCCCCTGGAATAAGAAAGAAAGGGGGTAAAGTTACCTCATATTCATCAAAGGGCTCCAGAGCCTGCACTCTCCGTCGCTCATCTTCGGGGATAAAGCCGGCGTAGAATTCATTCATATTAATGACACTGCACTTGGTCCATCCCTAAAACAGAGACCCACATTCCCTCAGGGCCATAACCCACTCCACTCCCTTACAGCAGGGGCTTCACTCCCCCAGTGACAGACTCACCACCTGCTCCCAACCCTAAAACATAGTCAAACTGGCAGTGCTGGCCAGATTCCCACACAATTGGCTGGCCCGAACATGGACAGCTCAGTCCCCATGTTATTGTTATTGTATTGTATTGTATGGGCATACCTCCTGGCTGCAGGATTCACATCCTGAGCATGTTGCTATGACTAGCTCAGAGTCGACACTGCACCGCAGCTAATAAGTCCTGAACTTGTGGGGCCCTCTGAGAGATGCAGCTTCACCACAGTGAGCAGTATACTAGCTCCTGCATGGAGAGAGCTGTCAGACAAGGGAAGGTGCTCTAAGAGACGGGGCATGGGGAGAGGAGGCCATGTGGCTGCTGGAGAGGGTAGTGCCTCTTATGTCTGGCCTGGTTCTGACCAAAGCCCAGTGGGATCATCCCTGCCTTCTGAAGTTATGCTCTTTCCCAGATGGCTCAGACCCCATACCTGCTCCAGGACCATAACCACCTACCCGCTGGAGAAAGCGTTTCCTCTGCGCCTCACAATCGGGATACTGGGCCAGGGTGTGCAGCACAGAGTTCAGCTGGCTGAAGTGCTGCTGCATGATGCGACCAAAGGGGTCCTCGGGGTGCATCTGCTCATAGACCACAAACTGTGCACAGGGGAAGTGCTGAGCTGCCCACTGGATCAAAGCATCCGACCTGTCAGAGCAATAGGCAGAGGAGAGAAATTAAGAAGGCTGTGGCCCCAGCAGGGATGGGAGCAGGCACCAGGATCCTTCCTGCAGATCCACAGAGGGTGCCACTGGAGGTGGTTGTTCTGTTTGGAGGGAAGTGTGCTGAGCAGAGATGCCTCTGGTGCTGGGAAGCTGCAAGAGCCCTCCCCCAGCTGCCCAGAGAGCTCGAGGAGCTGCCAGGATCCAGAGCCATTCCCATTTGAGATGTAGTTCTGCACATTACCAACTTAATGAAGGGATTTACCCCATGGCAGCTCAATTAAGTAGCTACCAATGGCTTCCACAATTCACCCAGGGAACAGCCAAAAGGCTCTAGATACAGGTCTCCAGGATCAGACTTCCCTCTCTCAGACCCTCTCCACATACTAATACTGTCCTCACTGCACCCACTTAGGCACCTAGCTAACAGGGAAAAGAGTGAGCCAGCCAACCTGCTGATCTCCATGTAAGTGAGCACCACTTCTGCTAAAAGCATGGTGGGAACCTCAGGGTCCAGGCCTGCCTCCTTTAGGGCTTGCTCCAGCTTAGACAGGTCAGATAAATCCACTCCCAGCAATTTATAATCCTCCACAGCAAAGCTCATGGCTCCTGGGGGAAAACAATCAAGACACCCTCATTACAACACTAACCTCTTGCTGATATGCTGGCAGCAGCAGGAGTGACAGGAACACCTACACGAGAGACAACCCACTCTCAACAGTGTCCCCACCTCCACTGACAGCACGTGGGGGCATAAGTTAAGTTCCCTCTCAGCTGCACAGCAGCCTATTAAGGGCAGCACAGGCGCTCAGGGATGTGTCGGGGAGAGGGGCCCCTCCCCCAGCCCCGGACTGGACCTGCTGCTGCGGCCGGGGGAGAGATGCCTCTCCCCCCACAGCCCAAGTGCTGCTGCGGGGAGAGAGCACTGGGGGGAGTCCTCTCTCCCCACTGCAGCCCCAGGGCAGCCTGCACTCCAAATCCCTCATCTCTGGCCCCACCCCAGAGCCCGCACCATCCCACCCCAATCCTCTGCCCCAGCCCTGAGCCCCCTCTCACTCCAAACCCCTTGGCTCCACCCCTACCTCATGAATTTTGTTATGTGCACCAGTACGGAGGTGATGTGTCACACATCACCTCCATACTGGTGCACATAACAAAATTAATTACACACATGCGTGGGAAAAATTAGAGGGAACACTGGGCAGGAGACTGGGAAAACCCGTGCCACAGACTCCCATCACTAATAGGCCACAGAGGGATAATGTCAAGAATGGTCTGCAAAAGGCCCAGGAAACTTACAACCAGTGTATTCTCAGTATCCCTTGTGCACACTCCACCTATATACTCTGCATCTGAGGACAGGTAAGTTGCATTCTGGCTAGCCTGCTGCAGCCAGAAACGTCATACCTGATTCTCTCCTTCCAACTCCTCCCACAACCATGGCCAGGTCCTTTGTACCCTTGATAAGAGCAGCTTTTCGGCTTGTTACACTTGGGAAATCTACTTCATACACCACAAGGCAACTCAGAAGACCCACAGCCTTGAGGCGGAAATACAGGGAGTCAAAGCCAGCACCAAAAGAAAGGATCTGCAGGGGGAAAAGGAAAAAAAAAACAAAAAAAAAAAAGAGAAATGTTATTTAACTCCAGCAGCAGCCTGGGTATTTGCAGGGCACAAAGCACCAAAGTATGTAGGTGCCAACATCCATGGGGCATTAGCCTGGCATGGCAAAGCCCCAGTAGTAGGAACGTGTACACAGACAGTGCCCCCCTCCCAATGATTTTGTCTCCTCTGCCCAGGCTCAAAGAACTAAAGTGGGCACCTAATGGTGCCAGTCTCATATACCCATCTGTGCCTTCCCGGGAGGGGATCACAGAGGATATGCCACCCTAATGCAGATCACAGACACCAAGGAGGTCTTCCCAGACCCACAATGGGAGCTCAGCCCCTGCACTCCTCCCCCAGAGAATTCACCTGTCTCCTGGGGTAGCCTTGACTCTGTCGCAGAAACTCTTGCACACAATGATCCACAGCTTGGGCCCGGACATAGTAACCCCTAGGAAATAAAATCCAACTGTTGTATCCAGATTTCCCCTTTCACTCAAAAACACTACACTCCCCAGCTGGTGGGAACCTCACTCCTTACCTTCAGAACCCATTCCTTTCCCAAAAGGTGTCATTCCCGCCTCCTCTACTTCACACCTCTGTGATTCCCCTGTGCTGCAGAAGAGCATGCATAGCCCATTCCTGCTACTCTGGCCTCTGAAGTGGAGTAGGCAGTCTGGAGCTTGCTTCCTTTCCCCTTTGCTGCCTCTAGTTGGTAAATGTGCTTCTCACAGCCTGGCAGCTACCACTGTCCTTCCTTCATAAGGCCACTCCAGGCCTGCTGAGGACAAGGGGAGGGCAGAGCTGGTAGCTGAGCAGTGGGGAAGTATGCCCAGTATGTCTTCTGAAGTGAAATAGCCCATTCATTACCACTGGTGTTCTCCTCCCCATCTCCTAGTCTCAGCATTACATGCCTGTGGCCTGCACCAAACATGTGTATTCCCAGCTCCCAGCACAGACCCAGTCAATTGTGCCTAATGCTGGAAATCAATGGGCCTCTTCTGGCACAGAACTGATTCATCTTGACCAGGATTCCCGTGCCATCCTCTCTGGTGTCATTTTCACCTTGACAGCTAGACCCTCCCACATAAGCCTCTACTACACCAGGCAAAAGACAGACTGAGAGCACTAACATTCATATCACACAAATCTCCCTAGAGGAGGATTTGAACTCTTCATCCTTTGATTTAAGGAGCAGTGTCTGTTCCCCTAAGGATTCAAATGAGTAAATCACAAAAGAGCTACTAACAAAACTACCTGTAAGCAGTGGTGCTAAAGTTTTATAGAGCAGTTAAGTTTTGAAATATTTCTAAACTGGGACAATCCAGTGACATAGATTTTATGAAAGTTAATAGCCTTCTTCCCTAGACCTGTGGAAAAAAAGTTTAACTGTGATGGGGTGTCCACACCACATGAGCCCTGTGCATGGTAGTGTGCCAGAAAGGGCCAATTAACCTTATATGCTGCAGGGGAACCAGACACTGATAAGGTTTAATGGCAGATGAAGCCCAGCTGAGGGAAGGAGCAGGGATAGGAGTGTAATGCCAGGAAGTGAGAGAAGGAGGGGGTGGCAGGATGACTTCTGCAGTCACTCACTAGAGTGAAAGAGAGTTGGCCAAGGTCAAGGAGTAAATCCACAGACAGGATAAGCCCTGGATCCTGCCCTGGACTAGGGAATTTGACAAGTGGTTAAGAAGGTGAAGTAGCCACAGAGAGGGGCAGAAGCTCCAGTGGTAAACCCATAGATATGCAAAGAGATAAACAGGAGGAGCAGGGAAGAGCCCAGCGAAACAGCAACCGGGTCTGAGACTTAGCAGACCCAGGTTGCTAGGTCCCTGGGCTAGAACCACAGGAGCAGATGGGCCCAGGTTCCCCTACCAGCCACTGCAAAAGTGGCAAACAAACTGGAGTTGAAACAGAAGATTGCCTGAAACAGAACAAGGACAGCTTGTCGGGTGGGACTTTGTTACCTCAGAACTGGAGGACTATACAGTGACTTGGCCAAAGGGGATGAGTCATGAAGAAGGAGCACCCTAAGTCTCGGAGAGAGAGGCCACAGCACAAGCAACAGAAAGGGGTGTGAAATGGGCACAAGGGCTAATTCCCAAAACCAGCCATAAGGAGGTGCACCTGCAGTGAGTGGAACCCTGTTACACCATCTGAAAATTTTAAAACCCATCTTTGGGGGAGCCTATAAATCAAGAACTCCATTACCAAATGACACTAAAACTGTACCCTAAAATATACTTGTGCCCCTGTTATTGCACAGTAATGTTTAGGACAATCTCACTGTGCACGTGGATCTTAGAACACTCAGAAAAATTACCTCAACATTGAGCATAGCTTTCTGCTCAATGACGACAGTGCCTTTCCATTAAGAAAAAGAATGACCAAGACCGAAGGCCAGGATGATTTACTGACCGTACAGAACAATGGAAGCTCTACCCACAAAATAAAATCAATCACAGCAATTCCCCCCTCCCACTAAGTAACAGTAGCCCCTCCCAAAGGATAGCAAGAACCAAAACCAAAGCCCGTTCCTCACCAATGAATCAGCGGTGCTCGTCTGCATCTCTTGGTAACGAAGTACTGTAGGAAGCCATCATGGATGTAGCCAAGAGCAGCGGTGGAGCATTTACTGACAATACTGCTGTCATTAGTGCCCTGAATCTGAACAAGGAACAAGGAGAAGGACTGCTCACTCACATTCTGTCTGCTGATGTCTACCTAGGAGTAGCCATAAGGAAATAGCTGGACTAAACAGGGCTGCGCAGCCCTTTCCTCCTTTAGAAACCAAGTTAATTCATCCCTTGGAGACTCACAAGCCCAGTGAGTTTCCTCAGTGTTCAAGTGAAACATGCTGCCCGGCAGCAGGACTAGGGCACTGACAGACTACACACTTCTGCTGTACCCATAGATGCACTCTCCCCTCCCACCATACCAGTCATGGGGACTCACCAACAGCTTGTGTGAGGTCAGAAGACTAGAGCATCAGTGGCCCAATATGCAGTCCAAGTCTGATGCATAAACTCTTTGTGCCACGGTGTAACCCTATGCCACAGGCATCAGAGGCAGAGAGAGTTCCTCTCTTCTTCTGTAAAGACTGCAAAGCTGTACTAGAAAGGGAGTCAGGACCTTGTTCAGGATCCTGAACATACCGCTCTTGCCCCACTCCATGATGGCAGAACACTCCCATCATCACTGAAGTTACACTAGGAAAATATGTAATATTTATACTGTGATTTAGCAGCTAAGGAGAAGCCAGCCTCCTCTTTGCAGAGGCCTCTACCCCAGGACCCCAGACAGCACAAAGTGCCTCAACAGGCCCCACCTCATCCCCACTGCTTCCTCCTGACTGTTGCCACAGGCCAATGGTTCTCAACCAGGGGTACGCAGAGGTCTTCCATCTAGATAGTTGCCTAATTTTACAACAGGCTACATAAAAAGCCCTAGCAAACTCAGTACAAACTACAATTTCATACAATGACTTGTTTATACTGCTCTATATACCACACACTGAAATGTAACTACAATATTTATATTCCAATTGATTTATTTTATAATTATATGGTAAAAATGAGAAATTAAGCAATTTTTAGGTAATAATGTGCTGTGACATTTTTGTATTGTTATGCCTGATCTTGTAAGCAAGCTGTTTTTAAGTGAGGTGAAACTTGGGGGTATGAAAGACAAATCAGACCCCTGGAAGGGGTACAGTAAACTAGAAAAGTTGAGAGCCACTGGTCTAAAAACTGCCAAGGATAGGAACTGAATTGACAGAATGTGCGTATAGTTCATGACCACAGAATGTAACCTTGAGCCCACCCAATTACTGTGACAACAGACTTCTTGTAAACCCTCTAGCTTGCATCAGAGCCCCAGTCACTACTCCTCAGGGAATTCTGGGCCAAAAAATTAAAATTTCTGCAAATTTTGTCGAAACAACACAATATAATCATGCCATTTTCAATTATGTTGGTAATTTATTTCAAAATACCTGTCAGCAAGTATGTCTGTAACAATACAGACAACAAAAGATTCAGGAAATGTTTTTTTGACAAATAGATTCCTTACAAGCATATTAGCACATCTATATGGCTCCACAGAATAGATGGCAATACACCTCTACCCCGAAAAAATGTGAACTGATATAACATGAATTCGGATACAATGCAGTAAAGCAGCGCTCCAGGGGGGCAGGGCTGCACACTCTGACGGATCAAAGCAAGTTCACTATAACACGGTTTCACCTATAAACGGTAAGATTTTTTGGCTCCCGACTGTAGTAAGATGAGGCCCTGAAATAAACTCGTGTCAGAGGCCTAAAGCCTGAACCAAAGTACTTCCAGGCACTGCTAAGCAAAAGCTGGGCTGTAATCCCAGAGGCAGGCCTCACTCACAGAAATTGGTGAGAACAGGGTTGTTAGAAGCAGGTATGTTCACACATAAGGGCTAATAAGAGGAACTTGTGCCAAGATGGCACCTGGACAGCCTGATACAAGGACACTCCATAGACATAACAAGGAACAGGCAGGTGCATCTTCAAGACAGGACAGCATGATGGATAGATCTGTATGTCTGGAACAACATGATCAAAGGGGAGACAGCACCCTAATGAGCCAAGAGGCTGTACGTCAATACGTCAGGAGGGATGAGTAATCTGTCCTGTAACTGTATAAAAGTAGGTCCTGGAGTGGGTATCTTTGTCCAGCCTAGGGGGCAGTGGAAAGTCCCACCACTGACTGAGCTGTGTCCATTGCCAGGGGGCACATATTCGTAGTATGTCCTGTAGAGTCTATAGGAAACTATTACTGTGCTTCGTTTGACAATAAACCTAGCTCGGGTTCCTTCGTACCTTACTAGAGTCTGTGGTCTTTGAGGGTTCTCTCGGGGTTTGCTGTGTCAGCTATCTGCGCAGAGCCGGGACAGCACATAGAGGGAACACACACGCAGTCGACTGTTATCATCAAACAAGAGCAGAGCTACACATCGGTAGCTACTAACAACACCGAGGACAGCATTATATCAGGGTAGTGTACTAATATTGCCATGTATGTCAGGCACAGAAGACTTTAAAGGTATGGTGACAAAGCAAAGAAAAACTGCAGCTGGCCCATGCCAGCCAACTTGGGCTCACAGGGCTCAGGCTGCAGGGCTGTTTCAGGCTGCTCTGCAGAATTCTGGGCTTGGACTAAAGCTGGAACTCTGGTACCCTCCCACTCTGCAGAGTCCTAGAGCCCGGGCTCCATCAATGAAACAAAGACCTCAGGGCCCTGCCTCTCTGTGCCAGGGGCATCACAAGAGGGACAGAGTCTCACAAGCACACCCAGCCTGAGGGATAGCTCAGTGGTTTGAGCATTGGCCTGCTAAACCCAGGGTTGTGAGTTCAATCCTTGAGGAGGCCACATAGGCATCTGGGGCAAAATCAGTACTTGGCCCTGCTAGTGAAAGCACGGGGCTGGACTTGACCTTTCAGAGTCCCATTCAGCTCTATGAGATAGGTATATCTCCATATATGTATAGCCCTCCAATCCAGGTGTGGGGCAAGCAGGCTCAGCTCAGCAGTATCCAAGTGTGGAGGGGCTTAGTGTGAGGCCCATGTGGGGGAGGATCTGGATACACAGGGGCTTGTTGGGGGGTTATGGGTGCAGGGGGGAATGAGACTCTGTGGGGGTATGCATACAGTGGCTGGGGAGCAATGAGGTCAGGAAGAAGGGGGTGTATGGAGCTTCCTGCAACCAGGGGAGACTTCTGCCAGCAGCTCTGACCTGGCCCCAGGAGCAGCCCATGCAAGGGAAGAAGTAGTCCTATCCTCCCACAGCCAGGACTAGCAGTTGGACCTGCCCAGGCATCCTCAGCTCCAAGTGCACTGCAATAGCAAGTGACCCCACACTCAGCCCTGCTGTGATTTACATCTATGTCAGGTGCTCCAGGTACCAAAACCAAGGTGCCTGCATCTGACCAGGAGGAGAAGCAAAGAAATCTGCCAGGGACATGAATTCTGCACATGAGTAATGGTGCAAAGTTTCCCCAGAAGTAATTGTAAGGGCAAACTGAGTAGGCCCAAGCTTTGACCAAGATAACTTTAATTAAAATAACGGTGTACAAGGAGCAGGAGAAGAGAAAGAATGAAAAATACCAGTCTTGTGAAATGAAATGTAAATGTAATCGCTAGAAGCCTTAACAGCAAAAGTATAACCTGATAATAAACAGGAAAGCTTGTTGCTTTTGTATTCCTAATAAGGAGCTGTTTTTCTGTTTAAAAGGATATTACAAATGAAAAGTGTGTTTGACTAAATGTGAAGTTCCCTTGTTAGACAGACCAGGTAGGCTGGCTGTGTCTCCCTGCATGCTTGTAATAAAGTGGGCCTCAGGCTGTTTTGATCCAAACACAATGTGTGGTTAATTTTTCCACCACATAAGTCATGCTGCACATGCACATTTCACTCTCTTTGGAGCAACAGTTTACTTCCAAGCTGAGACAGAGTTCTTAACCCTCAATATTTGAAATACTGCTTTCCCCAATTGGTGCTATACCCTAGCTCACCATTTCTCAAATGCGGCCACCAGGAGATTTTCTTGCACCCACAGCCTCCTGGGCAATGACTGGGGAGGCAGGGCAAAGCAGTGGATCCTCTCTCAGGGCCACCTCCCCACCTGAAGCCACAAATGCCAGAGAAGCAAGCAGCCAGTGAGTTTGTTACCTTCCTTGGGCTTTTGGCTTCAGCCCTGGGGTGGCAGGCAGCAGGCTCCAGTTGTGGAGCTTCGGGTTCTGGCCCTGAGCTCACCACACACACTCCTCATCGCCCCTGACCCCCGCTGTTTCTCCCAGCCCTGGGACTCTGGCCACCATCAGCGGGACTCTGGCCTCGGGACTCTGGCCACACAGGCGCTGGCTCCAGCCCTGGCCTCCAATGCCATGACAGGCTCCCATCCGGCCTCCCATTACTCCTGGCCGCCGTCTCCATGCTCACTTCCCCATCCAGGGTTTAATTTGTCCCCGGGGGTTGCAAGGCTGAGTAAGTCTGCTGTGAAAATTTAGATTTATATATTTTTGTTAATATCACTTTTCACAGCCTCCCAGCTAGCTAGCAAGTCTGCTGTGAAACTTCCTAGCTAGCCTTTTTAAAAATGCAACCAGAAAGCAAAAGAAACAACAAAAGACAATAATGTGCAAAATACCTTATTTGTATATTTATTTTCTTTAGGTCCAGTATAGACACAATTGTACATTATTTTTATCATCGAGTCTGTAAAAAACCCTTCATAAATGAAGTAGAATATTTGGACACATATATGCATACTTGCTTTTCCAAAAGTTAATTATGAATTTTAGGAAAAATTGTCAGAGCAGCCACCAGCAAGAGCCGGTGGCCTCACTCTGAGGCCTCCAAAAACGTGTCGTGAGACGCGCTGCACTGACACCCCTGAAGGGAGGGACGGTCCGAGCCCCGAGTGCACAACAGCAGTTACGAGCCAGGCGGATCTGCCGCTGTGCGCCGCCACCCCAAGTCTCGAGCTCCCCGAGCTCCGGCGGCGAGGGGATGGGCCCTGGCTGGCAAACGGGCTCGGCAGCGCCCCCAGCACGACGCGGCCGGGCCAGGCCAGCGCTAACCCCGCTGCGCTCCCCGGGCGGGGCTCCCACAGGCCGCGCGATCCCGGCGCTCACTCACCGCCTCGTCCCGCGCCGCGCGCCGGCCCCTCCCGCGCCGGCCCATCCTACCGCTGCCGAGCAACCGGCGCCCTCCCTCGAGCGCCGGCCCGCAGACGAGTCTGGGCAGTGAGAAACCTCCCGCTGTACGGAGTGGCCTTCCTGAGACCATAGAGAGCGGCTTCCGGCGGCGCCCAGGAGAGACCCGCCCAGGGTGATAGAGCTCAGCCTCCGGGGCGGATAGAGAGGCCGGGGCCGTCCGTCACAAGATGAGGCTATTGGTCAGTCTCTATGGTCACAGATGGAGGAAAGGGCGGGGCTAAAGGCTGATTGATGAAAGGGGCTGAGGGGGCGGGGAAATCGGGGTCCTCCCCCGCCCATCGTATTAGCTGTGTCCCGCGGTGGTCCGGTCCCGCGCCCAAACCGGGCTCCTGTGCCGCGCTCGCTGCTGCATCAGCGCACTCGGAGGGGAGAATGGGCGGGGGGGGAGGCTCTTAACTTTTACTCCCCAGCGCTTAATGTGTCAAGAAAATAAACATTCTGTGCACAATAGTGTGAAACTTTGCAAAATTCTGCAAGTTTTATTTGTCAAATAAATGTAGAGGCTGCAGCATCGCATTGGGGCGCACAGGCCACTGGCAGCACAGAGCTGGAGGGAGTGAACCTAACAGGCAATGATCAAGTGATCTCTCTCCTGCCATCCATCTCCATCCTCTGACAAACAGAGTCTGGGGACACCATTCTTACCCATCCTGGCTAATAGCCATCAATGGACTTAACTGCCATTAATTTATCTAGTTCTCTTTTAAACACTGGTAGTTGGGACAGAGTGCCTGACCTTGTTCCCTTGATTGCCTTTGATTAGCCTCCCCCAGTGTGACTCACGAGGGGGTGGACCTGACCTAGGCAAGCAGGCTTTAAAAGCCAGAGGCAGAGCGACCAGGGGGCTGCAGACAGGGGAGTTTGAGAGGGAATTTGACAGAGGGAGGCCTACGATGGTTAGGAAGCCCTGCAACACCTGTGCCAGCACTGCTTCTATCTCCTCCACCTGTGCCTGTAGCCAGACAGAGCACCTGAGCATGGATGCTTCTACCCAGATCCTGGTGTGGTTTTGCAGGGACTGTGACCTGCAATTCCCACTTACTGATACCCAGGCTGGGGGGACCATCCAATGTGAAAGTGCCTGCTGGTGGAATCTCCCAGGCAGCAGGTGGAAGAGCTACAGGAGGAGGTGGCTAGGTTGAGGAGCATCCAGATCCATGAGCAAGTCCTGGACAGTATCCACTTGGAGACAGCTGAGGTAGCTGCAGGGGCAGCTCTACGAATTCCGCCGCCCCAAGCAGGGCGGCGCGCTGCGCCGCTCGCACTGCCGAGCGCCGGTCCCGCGCCTTCGCAGGACCTCCCGCAGACGTGCCGCTGGTCCCGCGCCTACAGTGGAGCTTCCGCAGTCATGCCTGCGGGAGGTCCACACGAGCCGCGGGACCAGCGCACCCGCTGCAGTCATGCCTGCGGGAAGTCCGGTCGTCCCGCAGCTCCGTTGGACCTCCCGCAGGCATGACTGCGGAAGGTCCACCGGACCCGCCTGCCGCCCTCCCGTTAAAATGCTGCCCCACGCGCGCGCTTGGCGCGCTGGAGTCTGGAGCCGGCCCTGGGTAGCTGTCCCAGTACACAGGACTGCTGACACACCACTGGTGGAGGAGGAGATGGCTCAGGGTGGACCAGTGGTTTCCCCAGGAATTGAAATTAGGGGGGGTGTTCGAATTTACAGGGGGGGGTGTCAGGACCAATGAGATATATAAAAAAAGATATGAATAAAGTAAATGTTTTGTTAGGATTATGCAAATTTAACATAAGAATAATGCAAGTTACACCAAAACACACAACAGGTCTAGATTTCTAAAAAACCATACATTTTAAAAAAAAGTATTTAATTTAAATTGACTTTTGAAAAGTAAGCCATCATAGGGTAAGAGGAAAGTCCTCTCATGGATCAGTAAGTGGTTAAAAGTTGGGAAACAAAGGAATAAATTATCAGTTTTCAGAATGGAGAGAGATAAATAGTGGTATCCCTGAGGGGTCGGTACTGGGACCAGTGCTGTTCAACATATTCATAAATGATCTGGAAAAATGGGTAAACAGTGAGGTGGCAAAATTTGCAGCTGATACAAAACTATTCAAGATAGGTAAGTCCCAGGCAGACTGCGAAGAATTACAAAGGGATCTCATGAAATGGCAGATGAAATTTAATGTTGATAAATGCAAAGTAATGTACATTGGAAAACAATCTCAACTATACATACAAAATGAAGGAGTCTGAATTAGCTGTTAACACTCAAGAAAGATCTTGCAGTCATTGTGGATAGTTCTCTGAAAACATCCACTCAGCGTGCAGCGGCAGTCAGTGATTCCCAACATTCTGTTTGCTTTTTTAAAAAGAACAGGAGCACTTGTGGCACCTTAGAGACTAACAAATTTATTTGAGCATAAGCTTTCGTGGGTTACAGTCCACTTCATCGGATGTAGCCCACGAAAGCTTATGTTCTTTTTGCAGTACAGACTAACATGGCTGCTACTCTGAAACCTTTGCTTTTTAAAGAAAGTGATAGATAATAAGACAGAAAATATCATATTGCCTCTATATAAATCCATGGCACATGTACACCTTGAATACTGTGTGCAGATCTGGTTACCCCATCCCGAAAAAGACATACTGGAAATGCACAAAGTACAGAGATGGGCAACTAAAATGATTGGGGGTATGAAATAGGAGAAGAAATTAAAATGACTGGGAATATTCAGCTTAGAAAAGAGATGACTAAGGGGGGATATGCTAAAGGTCTATAAAATCTTGACTGATGTGAAGAAAGTGAACAAAGTAAATGTTTTGTTAGGATAATGCAAATTTAACATAAGGAAAATGCAAGTTACACCAAAAAACATAACAGATCTAGATTTCTAAAAAAATATATAATTTAAAAAAAATGTATTTAATTTAAATTGACTTTTGAAAAATAAGCCATCATGGGGTAAGAGGGAAGGTCCTCTCATGGATCAGTAACTGGTTAAAAGATGGGAAACAAAGGGTAGGAATAAATTATCAGTTTTCAGAATGGAGAGAGATAAATAGTGGTATCCTTGAGGGGTCAGTACTGGGACCAGTCCTATTCAACATATTCATCTGGAAAAATGGGTAAACAGTGAGGTGGCAAAATTTGCAGATGATACAAAACTATTCAAGATAATTAAGTCCCAGGCAGACTGCGAAGAGCTACAAAGGGATCTCACACAACTGGGTGACTGGGCAACAAAATGGCAAATTAAATTCAGTGTTGATAAATGCAAAGTAATGCACATTGGAAAGCAATCTCAATTATACATACAAAATGATGGCATCTGAATTAGCTGTTAACACTCAATGCCACAATCTTGGAGTCATTGTGGATAGTTCTCTGAAAACATCCACTCCATGTGCAGCAACAGTTACAAAAGCAAACAATGTTGGGAATCATTAAGAAAGGGATAGATAATAAGACAGAAAATATCATATTGCCTCTATATAAATCCATGGTATGTGCACACCTTGAATAGTGTGTGTAGATCTGGTCACTCATCCTAAAAATATATATATTGGAATTGGAAAAGGTACAGAGATGGGCAACTAAAATGATGAGGGGTATGAAACAGGAGGAGAGATTAAAATGACTGAGAATTTTCAGCTTAGAAAAGAGATGACTAATGGGGATATGATAGAGGTCTACAAAATCTTGACTGGTGGGAAGAAAGTGAATAAGGAAATTTTATTTAATTCTTCACATAACACAAGAACTAGCAGTCACCCAATGAAATTAATAGGCAGCAGATTTTAAAAAAACAAAAGAAAGTATTTCTTCACACAATATAAAGTCAACCCAGGGAACTCTTTGCCAGGGGATGCTGTGAAGACCAAAACTATAACAGGATTTTAAAAAGAACTAGATAAATTCCTGGAGAACAGGTCCATCTGTGGCTATTAGCCAGGATGAGAGGGATGCAATGCCATGCTCTGAGTGTCCCTAGCCTGTTTGCCAGAGGCTGGGAATGGGCAACAGGGGATGGATCACTTGATGATTCCCTGTTCTATTCATTCCCTCTGAAGCACCTGGCCTTGACCACTGTTGTAAGACAGGGTACTGGGCTATATGGACCATGGGTCTGACCCAGTATGACCATTCTTATGTAAAAATTAATTATAATAAAAATGTTTAGTACAGAAACTCCCCAACATAATGACCTCCCAAGATAGCAACAATGTGAGATAACAACCTTGGCAAATACTGCATTTCAAAAATCTTGGCCTACTGGGAAACATATTTATATAAGTTTCCATTCCCAGTCACAAATCCAGCATTCTGGAGCAAAGTGACTAAAATATAGTCCAACAAACAAATGTTTATTTAACATGCCCCTCACTTTTCCCTCCACCACACTCCACTCACCGGTGTTGTCCTTGGTCAGTGGAGACTCAGAGTTCAGAGGTGCTTTCACGTGAGTACACTCTCCAGGTGGGGGACAAAAAGGCACAGTTCGCTCTGGCCACGGCTGTTCGTTGTGCCACCGTTCATTCCACCGCTCTGTTGCCAATGGCCCTGCACAGTCACCTTCTGCTGTCACCTACCACTGTGACCTCTGTGAGTTGGTCTCTTGAGGTTCCACCAGCGCTCAGTGATTTCAGCTGAGCTCTCAGTGCGGGAACCTTGCTGCTAGTGCAGTCTGGGCTGTCTCTTATACAAAAACACTGTACCCACAGGAACACTGTCCCCACAACAGGACTAAGCACTTAGACCTGATTGTCAGTGATTTCAACTGCAGTGGTCACTTAACAGAACAAAAGACTATCTATTGGAGCCTAATCAGCTCTGTCTTTAAACAGTGGAGAGGGACAGGTCCCCACCCTCTCTCTTGATGCCTTCAAATCATCACAGGCTAAGTACAGTTCTACTGCCCTTTACTCATACAATAAGAACAACATTTCATCCCTTTTCCCCCCACATTCAAGTGGTTTGTAACCCAACACCAGCCAAAATCTATCACTTGGACAACACAGCTCTTTTTGCTGGATACCTAGGTAGATTAGGTGTGAATGTAAATATAATCTGGCCCTGAAGCCTTAGCCCCCAGCTCATCACTAGCTGTCAGGGAGAGCTCATTTAGGCCATGGCTACACTTGCAAATTTGCAGCGCTGCAGCAGGGTGTGAAAACACACCCTCTCCAGCGCTGCAAATTGCGGCGCTGCAAAGCGCCAGTGTGGTCAAAGCCCCAGCGCTGGGAGCGTGGCTCCCAGCGCTGTATGTTATTCCCCACAGGGAGGTGGAGTACGGACAGCGCTGGGAGAGCTCTCTCCCAGCGCTGGCGCTTTGACTACACTTAGTGCTTAGTGTAGCCATAGCCTTAGACTTTGCTAAGACAAATCAGCATTTGAAATTATTAGGTTGGCCAACATCACCGAAATGAATGCACTGACATCATAAAAAAACAGCTATATAAGGAAGCAAGGAAGCTAGTCTATGTTCATACTTTTCAAATCTATTATACTTTTTCAGATACACATATTTTATCATACACTGTATAAGCTTTTAAAGTGTGTATTAATGTTTCAGTTTAAATTCAGATTTCCAAACAGTCACTAAATTGGTATGTAACTAGCTCACAAAACTAGGGGGGGTGTTGGGAAAATTCAGGGGGGGTGTACACCCCCCCTGGGGGGGGTGTAGGGAAATCACTGGGGTGGACACTGGCAGCTGGTTACTTCTGGCAGTGCTCCACCCCTGCTTCAAACCCTCCCGCCATGGTAATAAGTAACTGGTATGCTCTTCTTGATACAGGAGAGAAGGAATCACCCCCTACAGTTGAGGAGGAGAAGCCTCATATCCCTAAGGCTGGGAGGTCTGCTGCCACAATTGCGAATAGGAAACGTACAGTAGTGGTGGTCGGAGGCGCTCTTCTGAGGGGGATGGAGGCACCCATCTGTCACCCTGACAATTCATCTCGAAAGGTATGCTGCCTGCCAGGGGCCCATATCCGAGACGTTACAGAGGCATTGTTGAGGATTATCCAGCCTTCTGACTACTACCCAATGCTACTCATCCATGTGGGCACAAATGATACTGCGAGGTGTGACACTGAGCGAATCAAGAGTGACTACAGGGCTCTGGGAGTACAGGTAAAGGACTTTGGAGCACAGGTGGTATTCTCTTCCATCCTTCCTGTCAAAGGTAGGGGCCCGGGCAGAGACAGATGCATCATGGAGGTGAATGCCTGGCTGCGAAGATGATGTCGCCAGGAGGGCTTTGGCTTCCTCGACCACGGGATGCTATTCAAGGAAGGACTGCTAGGCAGAGATGGCGTTCACCTTTCGAGGAGGGGAAAGACCCTATTTGGACACAGACTGGCTAACCTAGTGAGGAAGGCTTTAAACTAGGTTCAACGGGGACAGGTGAGCAAAGCCCACAGGTAAGTGGAGAACATGGAGACGGGTCGGAAATAGGAGGGAGCGTGGGCTATAATGGCAGAGAGAAAGGAGGGTCAGGGCAAAACTGGGAGGCAAGATCAAATCAGGATCTTAGATGCCTATATACAAATGCGAGAAGTATGGGTAATAAGCAGGAAGAACTAGAAGTGCTAATAAATAAATACAACTATGACATTGTTGGCATCACCAAAACTTGGTGGGATAATACACGTGATTGGAATGTTGGTGTGGATGGGTACAGCTTGTTCAGGAAGGATAGGGGAAAAAGGGAGGAGGTGTTGCCTTGTATATTAAAAATGCACACACTTGGACTGAGGTGGAGATGGACATAGGAGATGGAAGTGTTGAGAGTCTCTGGGTTAGGCTAAAAGGGGTAAAAAACCAAGGGTGATGTCATGCTAGGGGTCTACTACAGGCAACCTAAACAGGTGGAAGAGACTTTTTTTAAACAACTAACAAAATCATCCAAAGCCCAAGATCTGGTGGTGATGGGGGACTTCAACTATCCAGATATATGCTGGGAAAATAACACAGCGGGGCACAGACTGTCCAATAAGTTATTGGACTGCATTGCAGACAACTTTTTATTTCAGAAGGTTGAAAAAGCTACTGGGGGGAAGCTGTTTTAACAAATAGGGAGGAACTTGTTGAGAATTTGAAAGTGGAAGGCAGCTTGGGTGAAAGTGATCATGAAATCATAGAGTTTGCAATTCTAAGGATGGGTAGGAGGGAGTACAGCAAAATAGAGACAATGGATTTCAGGAAGGTGGATTTTGGTAAGCTCAGAGAGCTGATAGGTACGGTCCCATGGGAATCAAGACTGAGGGGAAAAATGACTGAGGAGAGTTGGCAGTTTTTCAAAAGGACACCATTAAGGGCCCAAAAGCAAGCTATTCTGCTGGGTAGGAAAGACAGAAAAGTGGTTAAGCCAAGCTGGTCTTTTGCCACGAGATCTTGCATGATCTAAAAAATATAAAGGAGTCATATAAAAATGGAAACTAGGACAGATTACAAAGGATGAATATAGGCAAACAACACAGGAATGCAGGGGCAAGATTAGAAAGGCAAAGGCACAAAATGAGCTCAAACTAGCTACGGGAATAAAGGGAAACAAGAAGACTTTTTATCAATACATTAGAAGCAATAGGAAGACCAAAGACAGGGTAGGCCCACTGCTCAGTGAGGAGGGAGAAACAGTAACAGGAAACTTGGAAATGGCAGAGATGCTTAATGACTTCTTTGTTTCGGTCTTCACCGAGAAGTCTGAAGGAATGCCTAACATAGTGAATGCTAATGGGAAGGGGGTAGGTTTAGAAAAGAAAATTTAAAAAAAGAACAAGTTAAAAATCTTAGAAAAGTTAGATGCCTGCAAGTCACCAGGGCCTGATGAAATGCATCCTAGAATACTCAAGGAGCTAATAGAGGAGGAATCTGAGCATCTAGCTATTATCTTTGGAAAATCATGGGAGACGGGAGAGATTCCAGAAGACTGGAAAAGGGCAAACATAGTGCCCATCTACAAAAAGGGAAATAAAAACAACCCAGGAGACTACAGAACAGTTAGTTTAATTTCCGTGCCAGGGAAGATAATGGAGCAAGTAACTAAGGAAATCATCTGCAAACACTTGGAAGGTGGTAAGGTGATAAGGAATAGCCAGCATGGATTTGTAAAGAACAAATCATGTCAAACTAATCTGATAGCTTTCTTTGATAGGATAACAAGTCTTATGGATAAGGGAGAAGCGGTGGATGTGGTATACCTAGACTTTAGTAAGGCATTTGATATGGTCTTGCATGATATTCTTATCGATAAACTAGTCAAATACAACTTAGATGGGGCTACTGTAAGGTGGGTGCATAACTGGCTGGATAACCATACTCAAAGAGGAGTTATTAATGGTTCCCAATCCTGCTGGAAAGGTATAATGAGTGGGGTTCCGGAGGGGTCTGTTTTGGGACCGGCTCTGTTCAATATCTTCATCAACGACTTAGTTATTGGCATAGAAAGTACGCTTATTAAGTTTTGCAGATGATACTAAACTGGAAGGGATTGCAACTGCTTTGGAGGATAGGGTCAAAATTCAAAATGATCTGGACAAATTGGAGAAATGGTCTGAGGTAAACAGGATGAAGTTTAATAAAGACAAATGCAAAGTGCTCCACTTAGGAAGGAACAATCAATTTCACACATACAGAATGGGAAGAGACTGGCTAGGAAGGAGTATGGCAGAAAGGGATCTAGGGGTTATAAGTGGACCACGAGCTAAATATGAGTCAACAGTGTGATGCTGTTGCAAAAAAAGCAAACGTGATTCTGGGATGCATTAACAGTTGTGTTGTGAGCAAGACATGAGAAATCATTCTTCCGCTCTACTCTGCGCTGGTCAGGCCTCAGCCGGAGTATTGTGTCCAGTTCTGGGCACCGCATTTCAAGAAAGATGTGGAGAAATTGGAGAGGGTCCAGAGAAGAGAAAAGGGAACTGGATAAATTCATGGTGGCTAAGTCCATAAATGGCTATTAGCCAGGATGGGTAAAGAATGGTGTCCCTGGTCTCTGTTCGTCAGAGGATGGAGATGGATGGCAGGAGAGAGATCATTGATCATTGCCTGTTAGGTTCACTTCCCTTGGGGCACCTGGCATTGGCCACTGTCGGTAGACAGATACTGGGCTAGATGGACCTTTGGTCTGACCCAGTACGGCCGTTCTTATGATCTTATGTAAGAGCAACAAGAATGATTAAAGGTCTAGAGCAGGGGTAGGCAACCTATGGCACGCATGCCGAAGGCGGCACACGAGCTGATTTTCAGTGGCACTCACACTGCCCGGGTCCTGGCCACCGGTCTGGAGGGCTTTGTGTTTTAACTTAATTTTAAATGAAGTTTCTTAAACATTTTAAAACCTTATTTACTTTACATACAACAATAGTTTAGTTTTATTATAGACTTATAGAAAGAGACCTCCTAAAAACGTTAAAATGTATTACTGGCACGCAAAACCTTAAATTAGAGTGAATAAATGAAGACTTGGCACAGCACTGCTGAAAGGTTGCCGACCCCTGGTCTAGAGAACATGACCTATGAAGGAAGGCTGAAAGAATTGGGTTTGTTTAATCTGGAAAAGAGAAAGCTGAGAGGGGACATGATAGCAGTTTCCAGGTATTTAAAAGGGTGTCTTAAGGAGGTGGGAGAAAACTTGTTCATCTTAGCCTCTAAGGATAGAACAAGAAGCAATGGGCTTAAACTGCAGCTAGGGAGGTTTAGGTTGGACATTAGGAAAAAGTTCCTAACTGTCAGGGTGGTTAAACATTGGAATAAACTGCCTAGGGAGGTTGTGGAATTTCCATCTCTGGAGATATTTAAGAGTAGGTTAGATAAATGTCTATCCAGGATGGTCTAGACAGTATTTGATCCTGCCATGAGGGCAGAGGACTGGACTCGATGACCTCTCGAGGTCCTTCCCAGTCCTAGGGTCTGTGAATCTATGATAGTCCTAGCCTTCACAACCTCCTCAGGCAAGGAGTTCCACAGGTTGACTGTGCATTGTGTGAAGAAGAACTTCCTTTTATTTGTTTTAAACCTGCTGACCATTAATTTCATTTGGTGGCCCTTAGTTCTTATATTATGGGAACAAGTACATAATTTTTCCTTATTTACTTTCTCCACATCACTCATGGTTTTATATACCTCTATCATATCCCCCCTTAGTCTCCTCTTTTCCAAGCTGAAAATTCCTAGCCTCTTTAATCTCCCCTCATATGGGACCCGTTCCAAACCCCTAATCATTTTAGTTGCCCTACTCTGAGCCTTTTCTAATGCCAGTATATCTTTTTTGAAATGAGGAGACCACATCTGTACTCAGTATTCAAGCTGTGGGCATACCATGGATTTATATAAGGGCAATAAGATATTCTCCATCTTATTCTCGATCCCTTTTATAATGATTCCTAACATCCTGTTTGCTTTTATGATTGCTGCTGCACACTGCATGGATGTCTTCAGAGAACTATCCACGATGACTTCAAGATTTGTTTCCTGATTAGTTGTAGCTAAATTAGGACCCATTATATTGTATGTATAGTTAGGGTTATTTTTTCCAATGTGCATTACTTTACATTTATCCATGTTAAATTTCATTGGGCAACAAAATGGCCAATCACTTAGTTTTTTGAGATCTTTTTGAAGTTCTTCACAGTCTGCTTTGGTTTTAAATATCTTGAGCAGTTTAGTATTGTCTGCAAATTTTGCCACCTCACTGTTTACCCCTTTCTCCAGATCGTTTATGAATAAGTTGAATAGGATTGGTCCTAGGACTGACCCTTGGGGAACACCACTAGTTACCACTCTCCATTCTGAGAATTTACCATTAATTCCTACCCTTTGTTCCCTGTCTTTTAACCAGTTCTCAGTCCATGAAAGGACCTTCCCTTTTATCCCATGACAACTTAATTTACGTAAGAGCCTTTGGTGAGGGTGTGATGGAGCAGGGAGCAGGGCGGATTTGACCTGGGAATGTTTTTTTTTCCTGGTTTTAAAGTTATATTATAAAGTGAACCCAAAAGCTGTTAAGTAGGTAGCAAAAAGACAGACACCACGATCACAGAAAGATTGGAAGTTTCTCTTAAAAAATATATCTCTGGAGAGAGATTGCTGCATATCACTTCTAAGAGGGGAAATGGCGCACAGGAGATGCTGGCTTCTTATTCCCTCTGCCCATGGGGCTGCTCCGATTGCCTCCTTTCGTTTGGTTACAGTGCAATGGCTGCGGGTTTCCGGGGGAGCAATATACACTTACGTTGCTGGGAGGTTACATTGGGGATGAGAGGAAGCCTACCTGAGCTGTAACCTGAGCCAGAAGGGGGGTTGGGAGAATTCACACCTTCTGCCTGGGAGACTGAACAAAGGACAGGAGAGAGAGGGGAGGGGGAAAAGAGCTGCTGCAGGGATTTTTGGTTTCAGTTTGGGCTGGGTGGTGCAATGCAGGGAACCCCAAGCTACGGTCTAAGCTCCCTGAACCCCCAGAAGGACTTGATTGAGGGGTCCTGGTCGTGCCTACAAGCTCTGCTGTAGACTGCGTTCCTATTGTCCAATAAACCTTCCGTTTTACTGGCTGGCTGAGAGTCACTGTGAATCCCCAGGAAGAGGGGTGCAGGGCCCTGACTCCCCCACACTCCGTGACAGAGGGACCTTGTGAAATCCTTTCTGGAAATCTAAGTACACTATGTCCACTGTTCACATGTTTGTTGACCCCTTCAAAGAACTCTAATAGATTAGTAAGACATGATTTCCCTTTACAGAAACCATGTTAACTTGTTGGGCAAAAGTCATGTTCTTCTATGTTTCTGATAATTTTATTCTCTATTATTGTTTCAACTAATTTGCCCGGTACTGACGTTAGACTTACCGGTCTGTAATTGCCAGGATCACCTCTAGAGCCCTTTTTAAATATTGGTGTTACATTAGCTAACTTCCAGTCATTGGGTACAGAAGCTGATTTAAGACAGGTTACAAACCATAGTTAAGAGTTCTGCAACTTCACATTTGAGTTCTTTCAGAACTCTTGGGTGAATGCCATCTGGTCCCAGTGACTTGTTACTGTTAAGTTTATCAGTTAATTCCAAAACCACCTCTAGTGACACTTCAATCTGTGACAGTTCTTCAGATTTATCACCTAAAAAGGATGGCTCAGGTTTGGGAATCTCCCTAACATCCTCAGCTGAGAAGACTGAAGCAAAGAATTCATTTAGTTTCTCTGCAATGACTTTATCGTTTTTAAGTGCTCCTTTTGTATCTCGCAAAAAGAACAGGAGTACTTGTGGCACCTTAAAGACTAACAAATTTATTTTAGCATGAGCTTTCGTGAGTGCAGCTCACTTCTTCGGATGCATAGAATGGAACACACAGACAGGAGAGATTTATACATACAGAGAACATGAAAAGGTGGAAGTATGCATACCTACAGGAAGAGTCTAATCAATTGAGATGAGCTATCTCGATCGTCCAGGGGCCCCACTGGTTGTTTTTCAGGCTTCCTGCTTCTGATGCACTTAAAACATTTTGTTATTAACTTTTGAGTTTTTGGCTAGCTGTTCTTCAAACTCCTTTTTGGCTTTCTTATTACATTTTGACACTTAATTTGGCAGTGTTTATGCTCCTTTCTATTTACCTCACTAGGATTTGACTTCCACTTTTTAAAAGATGCCTTTTTATCTCTCACTGTTTCTTTTACATGGTTGTTGAGCCACAATGGCTCCTTTTTAGTTTTTACTGTATTTTTTAATTTGGGGTATACGTTTAAGTTGGGCCTCTATTAGGGTGTCTTTGAAAAGTGTTCATGCAGCTTGCAGGGATTTCACTCTCTAGTCACTGTACCTTTTAATTTCTGTTTAACTAACCTCCTCATTTTTGCATAGTTCCCATTTCTGAAATTAAATGCCACAGTGTTGGGCTGTTGAGGTGTTCTTCCCACCACAGGAATGTTAAATGTTGTTATATTATGGTCACTATTTCCAGGCGGTCCTGTTATAGTTTACCTCTTGGACCAGATCCTGTGCTTCACTCAGTACTAAATCGAGAATTGCCTCTCCCCTTGTGGGTTCCTGTACCAGCTGCTCCAAGAAGCAGTCATTTAAACTATGGAGAAATGTTGTCTCTGCATTTCATCCTGAGGTGACATGTATCCAGTCAAAATGGGGATAATTGAAATCCCCCACTATTATTGAGTTCTTTATTTTGATAGCCTTTCTAATCTCCCTTAGCATTTCATCATCACTATCCCTGTCCTAGTCAGGTGGTCGATAATAGATTCCTACTGTTATATTCTTATTAGAGCCTGGAATTACTATCCATAAAGATTCTATGGAACATGTGGATTCATGTGAGATTTTTACTTCATTTGATTCTACATTTTCTTTCACATATAGTGCCGCTTCCCCTCTTCTCCTGCCCCCCCCCCCCGCACAACCTGTTCTGTCCTTCCAATATATTTTGTGCCCCAGAATGATTGTGTCCCATTGATTGTCCCCACTTCTGCAGGTTTCTGTGATGCCTGTTATATCAATAGCCTCCTTTAACACGGGGCACTCTAGTTCACCCATCTTATTATTTAGACTTCTAGCATTTGTGTACAAGCACTTTAAAAACTTGTCACTGTTTATTTGTCTGCCCTTTTCTGATGTGTCAGATTCTTTTTTTATGTGAATGTTTCTCGTCTGATCTGGCCCATACTTTATCCTCTTCCATCCTATCAATAGGCTCTCCTCTAAGAGAAGTCTCTCTCCGATCCACGTGCTCCTCTGCAGCAATTGGCTTTCCCCCGTCTCTTAGTTTAAAAACTGCTTTGCAAATTTTTTTAATGTTAAGTGCCAGCAGTCTGGTTCTACTTTGGTTTAGGTGGAGCCCATCTCTCCTATATAGACTCCCCCTATCCCAAAAGTTTCCCAAGTTTCTAATCCTGTCTACACCATCATCTCATCCATGCATTGAGACTCTGAAGCTCTGCCTGCCTGCCTACCTGTCCCTTCGTATGGAACTGGAAGCATTTCTGGGAATGCCACCATAGAGGTCCTGGATTTCAGTCTCTTTCCTAGCAGCCTAAATTTGGCCTCCAGGACGTCTCTCCTACCCTTCCCTATGTCACTGGTACCTACATGTACCACGACCACCAGCTCCTTCCCAGTACTACACATAAGTCTATCTAGATGCCTCAAGAGATCGACAACCTTTGCACCAGGCAGGCAAGTCACTATACAGTTCTCCTGGTCATCACAAACCCAGCTATCTATGTTTCTAATGAGCAACTGGAGTTCCCTCCCTTGGAGAGGTAACCTCAGTGCAAGCGGCAACCCCAGCATCATCTGGAAGGAGGGTCCCAACTATGGGAAGGTTTCTCTCTGCTCCCGTTGACTGCTCTACTTCCCTGAGCCTTTCATCCTCCTTAACAGCGCAGGGGCTGTTTGACCGGTGGTGAGACAAATCTACTGTGTCCTGGAAAGCCTCATCAACATACCTCTCTGCCTCCCTTAGCTCCTCCAGTTCTGCCATCCTGGCCTCCAAAGCCCGTACGCGGTCTCTGAGGGCCAGGAGTAACTTGCACTGAATGCACACATATGCCACCTGCCCACAGGGCAAGTAATCATACATGCTACACTGAGTGCAATAAACAGGATAGCCCCCACTCTTCTGCTGGGCTTATACCTGGATTCTCTCCTATTGCTACCTAGGTTAATGATAGGGTTTTTGTTTAAATCAAGAAGTTTTGATTATAGTTTAGTTTAAAGGTTTTAAGGAATGGCAAGTGTACCTTGCTCCCTTCCCACTCCCCTACCAAACTCCCTCTCGAAACTCTCTGTTAACGGCCCCAGTTCACAAAGCTCCCTGGTCGCTTGCAGGAGTGTGTTCCGGGCTGAGATGGAGGGATTTGAAGGGTGGGAGGGGGATTAGGGCTGGCGCAGGGAGTTGGGACGCGGGAGGGGGTCAGGAGTTCCGGCTCCGGGTGGCACTTACTTCAAGCAGTTCCCGGAAGCAGCAGCATGTCCCCCCTCCGCCTCCTACACAGAGGCGCAGCTCTGCATGGTGTGTGCACCCCCGTCTGCAGGTGCTGCCCCTGTAGCTCCCCTTGGCCATATATCCTGGCCAATGGGAGCTGCAGAGTTGGTGCTTGGGCCGGGGGCAGCCTGTGGAGCCCCTGGCTGCCCCTACACCTAGAAGCCGGAGGGGGGTCGTGCTGCTGTTTCTGGGAGCTGCGTGGAGCCAGGGCAGGCAGGGAGCCTGCCTTACTGTTGCTGCACCACCGACTGGAATTTTAACAGCCTGGTCAACAGTGCTGACCGGCGCCTCCAGGGTCCCTTTTCGACTGGACATTCCCGTCGAAAACTAGACACCTGACAACCCTAAGGGGGTGGTCACTGGGGTGTGAGTGTGGGCAGGGACCAAGGTGGGGTGAGAAGGGGGTGATACCAGGGTGGTGTGTGTTGCTTTGGGAGGTGGGGAGTAGGTGGTGATCAGGGTGGGGGCTTGTGACTGAATGCACCCCTGTATTCACACCCTACATACTATTGTAATAATCGTCATACAAAATATGCCTTGTTGAGGTATTTGAAAATTAATAACCTGATGTTCAATAATATCATGGAGAAATGTGTGTAGCAACTTTATATGTAAAGTTATAAACAAGCTGAAATTAGGTCTGAAACGTGTTTACTAGTTTCTCAAAGACAAAGGACAAGCTGTTGCCTCTAGCCAGGTGTCATCAAAGTTGATGGGCAGTCACCTATCAAGCGGCCATTCTTTGCCAAGGAAGGTTTGGGGGCAGGAACAGACCAATTTGCATCTTAGCAAACAACAGCATGCAACCTCTTTCACCACCAGATGCTTTGTCTCTGTCATCACAGCAGGAATGAACTGTATCTAGGAGTAACCCTCAGAAAAATGCATTTTCAAAGGGTAACTGACTTGTAAAAGTGAGGGTTAAAAATACTCCCCATTATCTCTCATCTCATTCTCTCTTTCACTTAAGAAGACAAAAGATACATACGCTGGACTTTGAGAGCCAGTCCTGGCCTGAGAGTTTGGTCAGCAATATTACTGGGAACACGTAGTAAAGGACTTCACCTTAAACCAAGTCTACTTTAAGTTTTAGTACTAGGAAGTGTTTTATCTTTATTTCTTTTGTAACCATTTCTGACTTTAATGCCTTATAGTTGTACTCACTTAAAATCTATCTGCCTGAAGTTAAATAATCTTGTTTTATTCTTTAATCAAACTAATCCAGTGTTGTGATCTGTGCGGGTAACTCCATTCAGAGTAGTATCTAGGACAGGAAGTGTGTTGGGCTCATCCTGCAAGTGGTAGCCAAGGCTGATATAAGCCAGAGTGTGACTGGAGTGTGCTGACAGGCTGCTGGACCCTGGCTGTGGATATACACAGACACTCAGATTGGGACCTGCATGCTAGCAGGATGACCCGGAGGTGTGGTGGTTTGTGGGAGGTAATTAAGAAAAACAAGTTTTCTCCCTCCTCCTTATAACAACCTTTTTATGTACTTGAAAACTGTTATCATGTCCCCTCTGTCTTCTCTTTTCCAGACTAAACAAACCTAGTTGTTGGGTTTTTTTTTAAATCTTCCCTCATAGGTCATGTTTTCTAGACCTTTCATCATTTTTGTTGCTTTTCTCTGGACTCTCTCCAATTTGTCCACATCTTCCCGGAAATGTGGTGCCCAGAACTGAACACAATACTCCGGTTGAGGCCTAATCAGCATGGAGTAGAACGGAAGAATTACTTCTTGTGTCTTGCTTACAATACTCCCACTAATACATTCCAGAATTATGTTTGCTTTTTTTGCAACAGTGTTACACTGTTGATTGGTATTTAGCTTGTGATCCACTATGATCCCCAGATCCCTTTCCACAGTACTCCTTCCTAGGAGTCATTTCCAGATCATTTTGAATTTTAATCCATTCCTCCAAAGCACTTGCAACCCCTCCCAGCTTGGTATCGTCCGCAAACTTTATAAGTGTATTCTCTGTGCCATTATCTAAATCATTGATGAAGATATTGAACAGAATATTGAGCATCATCTTCAAGGTCCCATTAAATCTCTCCACCAGCCCACTCAACTGGGGGCAGGGATAGCTCAGTGGTTTGAGCATTGGCCTGCTAAACCCAGGGTCGTGAGTTCAATCCTTGAGGGGGCCACTTAGGGATCTGGGGCAAAAATTGGTCCTGCTAGTGAAGGCAGGGGGCTGGACTCAATGACCTTTCAAGGTCCCTTCCAGTTCTAGGAGATTGGTATATCTCCAATTATTACCTTTTTCTGCAGAAAAGGACCTAGGGGTTACGGAGGACGAAAAGCTGAATATGAATCAACAGTGTGCCCTTGTTGCCAAGAAGGCTAATGGCATTTTGGATTGTATAAGTAGGGGCATTTCCAGCAGATCGAGGGATGTGATCATTCCCCTCTATTCAGCACTGGTGAGGCCTCATTTGGAGTACTGTGTCCAGTTATGGGCCCCACACTACACGAAGGATGTGGATAAATTGGAGAGAGTCCAGCGGAGGGCAACAAAAATGATTAGGGGGCTGGAGCACATGACTTATGAGGAGAAGCTGAGGGAACTGAGATTGTTTAGCCTGCAGAAGAGAAGAATGAGGGGGGATTTGATAGCTGCTTTCAACTACCTGAAAGGGGGTTCCAAAGAGGATGGATCTAGACTGTTCTCAGTGGTAGAAGATGACAGAACAAGGAGTAATGGTCTCAAGTTGCAGAGGGGGAGGTTTAGGTTGGACATTAGGAAAAACTTTTTCACTAGTAGGGTGGTGACGAACTGGAATGGGTTACCTAGGGAGGTGGTGGAATCTCCTTCCTTAGAGGTTTTTAAGGTCAGGCTTGACAAAGCCCTGGCTGGGATGATTTAGTTGGGTTTGGTCCTGCTTTGAGCAGGCGGTTGGACTAGATGACCTCCTGAGGTCCCTTCCAGCCCTGAGATTCTATGATTCTATGAGGGTGATACATTGAAGCTCAGGGGTGCTGGACCCCACACTTCTCCCACAAGCACCAGAGCGAGGCTGATATGAAATTGGACCCCTGGTCTGTAAGGACCTCCTGGGGGAACCCCCGTCTGCTGAAGATGGTCAGCAGCACGTCCACCACAGTGTCTGCCTTGATAGAGGATAGGGGCACCGCCTCTGGGTAACAGATCTCAAAATCTACCACCACCAGAATGTATTTCTTCCCAGCCCAGGTTGCCTTGCTGAGGGGCCCCACTATGTCTATGACCACCTTCTGAAAAGGCTCCTGTATGACAGGGAGGGGTCGCAAGGCTGCTTTATCCTTGTCCCGTGCCTTCCCTACTCTCTGGCAGGGGTTGTAGGACCTGCAGTACTGCTGGATGGTGTCACAGACTCTGGACCAGTAAAAGTTCTGTAGCAGCCTCTGCCTGGTGCACTGGATCCCCCGGTGTCCCGGGAGAGGGACATTGTGGCCCAGGTACAACAGCCAGCGGTGGTACTTCTGGGGGACCACCAGCTGCCTCCTGATCCCCTGTAGTTCCACTCCCCCTGGGGCAGCTCATTCCCAGTACAGGAATCCCTTCTCCCATAGGAATCTTTCCCTGCAGCCTTCACAGCATGGCGAAACCCCTTGGGGGTCAGCAAGTTCCCTCACTTTCTCTAAGGAGGGATCCTTCACAGATCGGCCTGGAATTCAGCAGCTGGAGAGGGGAGTGAAACCAGTTCCCTCTTGCTGCCTGCAGTCACAGCCCTCCAGACTGGAGCACTGGGTTTTGGGCTATCTTGGTTAAGTGCCCCTGTGATACTACACCCCATTTTTCATAGAGAAATTATGATATTAATATGGCATAACTAAGATATGTTTTATGCAAGATGGGTCTTGTGAGATATCATTGGAAAGGTTTGGTTTCCTGAAGATGATTATCCTATTTGTATTCATGTATCATTTTTGTGTCTGAAGTTAGAAATATTGACTATGTAACAATTACAAAGTGAGTTTACATCTGGGGAACTCCCACCAGACAAAATGCAATCTATCTGGATGGGCCATTAGGGAGAAAAATAGGACTCTGAAGATGCTCATTTCCCAACTTCCTGAGAAGCTTTCTGGGACACTACAAACAACCTTTGAATCATGGCTGCTTTGACACTGTAGGGTCATGTTATTAAGTCACCTGGTACTGGATTCCATGATAAAATATCAGTATTTTTCCATTGGGCGAGAAGAGGAACCATACTGGAAAATAAATGGTTCCCACCATATGTAAAACCTATTTAAGACAGGGGAGTGACTTATTCAGGGTCATTCTTCACTGAATCCCTGCCCAGGATGACTACTGGAAACATCATAGGCTACATTTACACTAGAAACTTCAAAGTGCTGCTGCGGGAGTGCTCCTGCAGCAGCACTTTGAAGTGTGAGTGTGGTCAGGCACGAGTGCTGGGAAAGAGCTCTCCCAGCACTCCTGGTGATCTACCTCCACGAGGGGAATAACTCCAAGCACTGAGAGCACGGCTCCCAGCACTCGGAGCCTTTCTACACTAGCACTTTAAAGCGCTCAGACTTGCTGCTCTCGGGGGTGATTTTTCATACTCCTGAGCCACCAAGTTAGAGAGCTATAAAATGTACGTGTAGACAAGCCCTAAGAAACAAAGACAAAAGTGGGGGAGAAGAGCTGAGCCCTGGCTGGAAAAGGTGTCTGACCTGCAAAAGAAATGCCTAAAACAACATTTAAGGTGAGAAATTACTACTTGTAAAGTAAAGTAGAAAGTAACAGAACGCTACTAGCCGTCACCTACAGCCCCCAACTAAAACCTCTCCAGCACATCATCAAGAATCTACAACCTATCCTGAAGGATAATCCCTCACTCTCACAGACCTCGAGAGACAGGCCAGTCCTCGCTTACAGACAGCCCCACAACCTGAAGTAAATACCAGCAACTACACACCACACAACAAAATCACTAACCAAGGAACCAAACCCTGCAACAAACCCCATTGCCAAATCTGTCTGCATATCTATTCAAGGGACACGATTATAGGACCTAACCACATCAGCCACACCATCGGGGGGTCATTCACCTGCACATCTACCAATGTGATATATGTCATCGTGCCAGCAATGCACCTCTGCCATGTATATTGACGAAACCGGACAGTTTCTACGCAAAAGAATAAATGGACATATATCAGACGTCAAGAATTATAACATTCAAAAACCCAGTCGGAGAACACTTCAGTCTCCCTGGACACTCAACAACAGACAGACTTAAAAGTGGCAATTCTTCAATAAAAAGACTTCAAAAACAGACACCAACGTGAAACTGCAGCACTGGAATTAATTTGCAAACTGGACACCATCAAATTAGGCTTGAATAAAGACTGGGAGTGGATGGGTCATTACAAAAACTAATTTCCCCCTGCTGATACTCACACCTTCTTGTCAACTGTTTGAAATGAACATAAGAACATAAGAACATAAGAAAGGCCGTACCGGGTCAGACCAAAGGTCCATCTAGCCCAGTATCTGTCTACCGACAGTGGCCAATGCCAGGTGCCCCTGAGGGAGTGAACCTAACAGGCAATGATCAAGTGATCTCTCTCCTGCCATCCATCTCCATCCTCTGACGAACAGAGGCTAGGGACACCATTCTGACCCATCCTGGCTAATAGCCATTTATGGACTTAGCCACCATGAATTTATCCAGTCCCCTTTTAAACATTGTTATAGTCCTAGCCTTCACAACCTCCTCAGGTAAGGAGTTCCACAAGTTGACTGCGCTGCGTGAAGAAGAACTTCCTTTTATTTGTTTTAAACCTGCTGCCAATTAATTTCTAATGGGCCACCCTGATTACATTGCCCTCATTACCATTACAAAGGTGATTTTTCCTCCCTTGGTATTCCACTGTTGAGAACAGCCCACTTCCATTTTAATTGAATTGTCTCCTTAGCACTGACCCCCACTTGGTAAGGCAACTCCCATCTTTTCATGTACTGTGTATATGCTACTGTATTTTCCACTCCATTCATTGATGAAGTGGGTTCTAGCCCATGAAAGCTTATGCCCAATAAATTTGTTAGTCTCTAAGGTGCCACAAGGACTCCTCGTTGTTTTTGCTGATAGAGACTAACACGACTATCATTCTGAAACCTGTGTAAATAAAACGTATCACTAGATGGAGCTATTTCATACCAGGTTTTTTGTGTGTGTCTCTTGCTGCAGTATAGCTAGAGAGTACTGTTTTTATGGCAGTGTGTATGTGTACTGTTACTATGTTGACTCGTGCCATTTGTGTGGGGGGGGGAGCGCTTGCTGGGGATATTTGGCAGGATCTAGTACTCAGCATGCATGAAGTGTGGTAGATGGAACCAAGTTGTCTGTGATTTAAAACCAAGGAGAACCTTATGATCCAGGGTTTGGGTTGTTTTTTTTTCTTTTTCCTTCTCTCCCAGGAGGACTCACCAGGCCCCACATGTCTCTGTTTCAGAAATCACCTGTCCCTAAGTGCTAGCCCAGAGCTGAGAGAAGGCTACTGCGTGAGGACAAATTCAGGCACTGATGGGTAATGCCTGGAGATTTTCCTGCTCCCTGCAGTCTCCACACCCAGGCTCCCTGCTCCCAAGCTGGAGAGGTCTGTTGGAGTCAACAGCATGTGGGTGAGTCTCAAGTCGGCTGATCTCAGAGTCTTTCCTTCCTGAACAAACATTTTCCATTCTGAAATAATCCCCTCTCTAAATTTAGAACGCTCTGGATCTTCCAAAGCAACCGGTGTGTTCTTTGGGAAGGGACATTCCCCAAATTGTTTGCTTCCCTTTACAAAACGCCAACAAGCCCCTCACCACCAGGTTTGCATCTGTCCGTGAGCAGTGTTGATCAAAGGCATATGTTTGACTTGCACCAAAATAACTCGAGTCCCCCAGGCAGCCGCTCCTGCTCTCCCCACCCCCAATGGAGTTTGAGACTAAGTCTGTAATCACAATCCACAGCATTTCGGAAACCACCTCCCCATCTTGCTTCCTCCCAGCTGATTTCCAGGGGAACAGAAGGAGACTGTTCACTACGAGGGAGGAAGTCCAGGCCTAAGTGAGCAGCTTTCTAAGAGGCACCTACCAGAACAAGGCATGTACTGCCGGGTAGTCCCTGCCAAGTGAGGTCGCTGTGCTGCAGAGGCATGGATGAAGAGACTCCGAAGGAGGAGGTTAGAAGAGGCAGCCAAGACAAGAGCTAAGAAGAGTTAGGAATTAAGGGCAGTTCTTACAGTGGGCTGAAAAAAGGGTGTTTCTGTGGGGCAGGGGGTGTCTACTATCACTCACACATCATCCCATCTCCCCTACCCAGCAATTAATTCACCCCACAACCCCCAAATCAGTTCTTCCCCCTGCCTCCATCATTCTGCCCTCACATCAGTTCTTGCCCCTCTCTCCAGCCTCTGTTCCCTCTGCAGCTAAGGAGACCTTCATCCTCCTTTCCCCTTCCCAGGCTTAGTGTTGCAAGGAGGAACGTGGTGGTGGTGGGGGAGGAGGGCAATGAGCAGAGGAGCAGCAGGGAAGTGGTGAGAGAGGGGAGCAGCTGGGGCCTTTCTGCTCCTCCCTCAACTCCTTTGAGAATGGTGAGGGCTCCTGAGGAGCGGGGGAAGAGGTCTGCCTGCTGACCCTAGCAGCAGCCCTGATCAGTGATTGGCTGCTCTTCCCCAGGAAGTGAGTAACATGGGGAAAACAGCCAATCAAGTTTTTTTCCCCAGGTGGTACTAAAAACGTGCACCTCCTAACTAATCTTCCTCATTATTTAAAAAAAATATTTCCTAGGTCTGTGACCCAGCGCACTTTGTGTGTGTGTGTGTGTGTGTGTGTGTGTGTGTGCACGCAGACCCATTTGGGACCCATCAGTGACTATTAGCCAAGATGGTCAGGGACACAGCCCCATGTCCTGGGTGTCCCTAGGCCTCTGACTGCCAGATGCTGGGGCTGGATTATGGCATGGATCACTCACTAACTGGCCTGTTCTTTTCATTCCCTCTAAAGCACCTGGCATTGGCCACTGTCGGAAGACAGGACACTGGGCTAGATGGACCATTGGTCTGACCCAGTATGGCCATTCTTATGTTCTTAGGTTATGTTCTTATGGTCTGAAAATTGTGGTAGGAGGGCTATCATAATCTGGGAGCTGTAGCTTTGGTAAGATTAGCGCTTAAAGAGCACCTCTCAGCAACCCGCCTCAACTGAATTTTTTTCCTGCATCTGCCCCCTTGTCATTTTCTCTCTCTCTCTCTCTCTCTCTCTCTAATCGCTGCTAGAAATGTAGGTTTCAATCCTGTCTTGGTTCCCAGATTAGAAGGTGTTTGTTGGTTTCCCCCTTATTCACCTCACAGTTTGACACAGTTCTTCAGTCTAATTGGCAGAATCCCCAAATAACAGCAGGTCCTTCACACTGGGTTCCCAGATAAAGAGATTAGTTGATGTTTAGGCCAGAAGGGCCCATTATGAGCTAGTCTGACCATCTGAATAACAGAGGCCAGAACAGGTCACCCTGTGACTACTGCATCCAGCCCAACAGCTTCTGCCTGAGCTAGTGCAGATCTTTTACAATGAGATGCCTAGTCTCTATTTGTAGCTGCCCAGTGATGGCGAATACACCACATCCCTGGGTGAGTTGTTTTAATGGTTCATTCCCTTCCCTGCTATACAGTTGCCTCTTATTTCCTGTTGGAATTTTTCTGCCTAAGTCTGTGAAAGTAAAGAACTGTCTGCTATCAGAATTCTCCCCATGTAGGTATTTGCAGACCATGATCAATTCACTGCTTAATCTTTTCCTTGTTAAACTAAATAGATTGATCTCCTTTAGCTTCTCACTGTGAGGCAGGTTTGACCCTTTCCAATTTTTCAACATTCTTTGTAAAGCGTGGACACCAAACCTGGACACTGTCCAGTTCTGGTTTCATCAAGAGCAGTATACAGAGGTAATATCACCTCCCCACTTCTGCTCAGTATGCCCTGTGTAATGATTTTATATTTGCTTGCTAATCGGTGAAAGCAACTGAATAACAATTAACCAATTTTAAATCCATTAAATATGGGCTACAAAATTATATCATATAAAACTAATTTTTAATCAGAATGTTGTGTGGGACTACATCTCATACCTTACTGTCTGTTATGTCAAAACAATTACCTTTACCAAACAAACTGTGATCTCAGAAATTATATCAAGTGGATATACCCAGACAATCCAGGAAGTTTCTGGAAAGTGTAGGGGACAATTTCCTGGTGCAAGTGCTGGAGGAACCAACTAGGGGAAAAGCTCTTCTTGACCTGCTGCTCACAAACAGGGAAGAAATAGTAGAGGAAGCAATAGTGGATGGGAACCTGGGAGGCAGTGACCATGAGATGGTTGAGTTCAGGATCCTGACACAAGGAAGAAAGGAGAGCAGTAGAACAGAGACCCTGGACTTCAGAAAAGCAGACTTTGACTCCCTCAGGGAACTGATGGGCAGGGCCGGCTCCAGAGCCCAGCGGGGCAAGCACCCGCCTGGGGCGGCCCTTTCCCGGGGGGGTGGCAGGCTGAGCCGGCGGACCTGCCGCAGTCATGCCTGCGGGAGGTCCACCGGAGCCCCGGGAGCAGCGGACCTGCTGCAGGCATGACTGCAGAGGGGACACTCGGCCGGCGGCTCCAGTGGACCTCCCGCAGGCATGACTGCGGACAGTTCGCTGGCCCCGCGGCTCGGCTGGACCTCCCACAGGCATGCCTGCGGCAGCTCAACCAGAGCCACCGGACCAGCGAACCGCCCGCAGCTGCGGGAGGTCCAGCCGAGCCGCGCGACCAGCGGACCCTCCGCAGTCATGCCCGTGGGAGGTCCGCTGCTCCCGCGGCTCGGGGGCGCCTCCCGGGCATGACTGCTTGGGGCGGCCAAATTTGTAGAGCCGCCCCTGCTGATGGGCAAGGTCCCCTGGGAGAATAACATGACGGGGAAAGGAGTCGAGGAAAGCTGGCTGTATTTTAAAGAATCCTTATTGAGGTTGCAGGAACAAACCATACCGATGTGTAGGAAGAAAAGTAAATATGGCAGGTGACCAGCTTGGCTTAACAGTGAAATCCTTGCTCGTCCTAAACACAAAAAAACAGCTTACAAGAAGTGGAAGATTGGACAAATAACCAGGGAGGAGTATAAAAGTATTGCTCAGGCATGCAGGAGTGAAATTAGGAAGGCCAAATCACACTTGGAGTTGCAGCTAGCCGGAGATGTTAGGAGTAACAAGAAGGGTTTCTTCAGGTATGTTAGCAACAAGAAGAAAGTCAAGGAAAGTGTGGGCCCCTTGCTGAATGAGGGAGGGAACCTAGTGACAGAGGATGTGGAGAAAGCTAGTGTACTCAATGCTTTTTTTGCCTCTGTCTTCACAGACAAGGTCAGCTCTCAGACAGCTGCACTCTGTAGCACGGTATGGGGAGGAGGTGATCAGCTCTCTGTGGAGAAAGAAGTAGTTCGGGACTATTTAGAAAAGCTGGACGAGCACAAGTCCATGGGGCCGGATGCGCTGCATCCGAGGGTGCTAAAGGAGTTGGCCGATGAGATTGCAGAGCCATTGGCCATTATCTTTGAAAGATCATGGCAATCGGGGGAGGTCCCGGATGACTGGAAAAAAGCTAATGTAGTGCCCATCTTTAAAAAAGGGAAGAAGGAAGATCCAGGGAACTACAGGCCAGTCAGTCTCACCTCAGTCCCTGGAAAAATCATGGAACAGGTCCTCAAGGAATCAATCCTGAAGCACTTAGTGGAGAGGAAAGTGATGAGGAACAGTCAGCATGGATTCAGCAAGGGCAAGTCATGCCTGACTAACCTAATTGCCTTCTATGATGAGATAACTGGCTCTGTGGATGAGGGGAAAGCAGTGGATGTGCTATATCTGGACTTTAGCAAAGCTTTTGATACAGTCTCCCACAGTATTCTTGCCAGCAAGTTAAAGAAGTATGGGCTGGATGAATGGACGGTAAGGTGGATAGAAAACTGGCTAGATGGTCGGGCTCAACGGGTAGTGATCAATGGTTCCATGTCTAGTTGGCAGCCGTATCAAGTGGAGTGCCCCAAGGATCGGTGCTGGGGCCGGTTTTGTTCAATATCTTCATTAACGATCTGGAGGATGGTGTGGACTGCACCCTTAGCAAGTTTGCAGATGACACTAAACTGGGAGGAGTGGTTGATACGCTGGAGGGTAGGGATAGGATACAGAGGGACCTAGACAAATTAGAGGATTGGGCCAAAAGAAATATGATGAGGTTCAACAAGGACAAGTGCAGAGTCCTGCACTTAGGACGGAAGAATCCCATGCACTGCTACAGACTAGGGACCGAATGGCTGGGCAGCAGTTCTGCAGAAAAGGACCTAGGGGTTATGGTGGACGAAAAGCTGAATATGAGTCAACAGTGTGCCCTTGTTGCCAAGAAGGCTAATGGCATTTTGGGTTGTATAAGTAGGGGCATTTCCAGCAGATTGCAGGATGTGATCATTCCCCTCTATTCAGCACTGGTGAGGCCTCATTTGGAGTACTGTGTCCAGTTTTGGGCCCCACACTACAAGAAGGATGTGGATAAATTGGAGAGAGTCCAGCGGAGGGCAACAAAAAAGATTAGGGGGCTGGAGCACATGACTTATGAGGAGAAGCTGAGGGAACTGAGATTGTTTAGCCTGCAGAAGAGAAGAATGAGGGGGGATTTGATAGCTGCTTTCAACTACCTGAAAGGGGGTTCCAAAGAGGATGGATCTAGACTGTTCTCAGTGGTAGAAGATGACAGAACAAGGAGTAATGGTCTCAAGTTGCAGAGGGGGAGGTTTAGGTTGGACATTAGGAAAAACTTTTTCACTAGTAGGGTGGTGACGAACTGGAATGGGTTACCTAGGGAGGTGGTGGAATCTCCTTCCTTAGAGGTTTTTAAGGTCAGGCTTGACAAAGCCCTGGCTGGGATGATTTAGTTGGGTTTGGTCCTGCTTTGAGCAGTGGGTTGGACTAGATGACCTCCTGAGGTCCCTTCCAACCCTGAGATTCTATGATTCTATGATTGAGGTAATTTTTCAATTTTTCCAACTAGCAGCCTTGTGTATTCTCCCACGCTACCTCTTATATGTGGAAGTAGTTCCCTGTAATAATTCACAAGACCACTACATTATTCTCCTTTTAAATCTCCCCTTAAAACCCACTTATGCTGTGGTGTTTTGTAAACACTTGGCAATGGTCAGGCAGCTGCTGTGTTGTGAACACATACCACTACTGATCACCACAACTGGCTCACAGTTGCCTGGTGCTTCCCATCTGTTTGTTATATCCACCTGCTGTCTCTTGTCTTAACCTTAGATTATAAACTCTGGGGCAGGACCTGTCTTATTGTTGTGTTTCTAAAGTGCCTGGCATACTTGCACCTTGGCTGGGATAGGTGAGTTAGAATGAACAGGGCCACCATAGACACCTCAGGCTGTGGAGATGCAGAGGCTGGTCAGATTATTTGTTGAGTGAGATATTAGGCAGGGAATTGTCTTCCAGAGAATGGGGTAGAAGCCCCCCTGCTCAGAATGGTTAGGACTGGACAGAGTCCTGGGAAATAGACTGTAGGGATGGATCCTGTTGTGGGGCCCAGGAGAAGGACTCACTGATAGTGGAAGGAAGGGGGTAGGTCTGGGAGGCAGGGGCAAAGGACCCTCTCTGCAGGGGATCTGCAGCATCAGTGAGATGCAGATGCTGTTGCTGAATCCAGCTGTCTCCAAAGGGCCTGTCAGAGCCACACAGAGTTTCCATGATTGTAAACATTCTTGTAAACAAATTAACAGAAACCATATCCTCCTCCATCTCTCCCCCGCCCCTGCAACAGCCAATCACACACAGCCCTAGGATGGGCCTCGCATTCAGGGCTTCAGTATGGGCCTGACCAAAAACTGAAGGATGGGAACAAGCAGGAAGCGCCCATCAGCAGGAACCCTGTGTGGTCATTCAGCAGGCCAACAGAGGAGAGGCAGCCAGATGGTTGGCTCCATGCCTGCACTAACCTTTGGAGAGCCTTGTCCAAACCTGTCCTAGCAGCAATGTGCTAATATAGCTTCTCTGGGACGAGGCCACAGGAATGGTTCTACAAAGCCAAAGTATCAGTTCCCATCACCCAGGCACCATTGCAGGGACATGGTTAAATGGTGTGACCCTAGTGCAGAGGCAGTCTCACCAGGAGAACAGTGCTGCTACCCAGATAGTTGAGGGTAATGCTGCTCCCTCTCCCTGGAGCTCTGGGACTCTCATAGGCCTAGCAGGTGCCTGATTTCTTCACTTATTTTTAATCTCCATCTGGATGCAGGAAGCTGCTGATGGCTGGGAACATCCGGGAATTAGGGCCCAAGCACATCCTGGCGGGATTTCCTGTTTGTGACTTCACCATCAGAAACTCCAGCATAAGAGATTAGGGTAGGCAGGAGCCTGACACCCAAGGGACCCGGCTGGGCCTCCTGACTGGTTACACCAAACCCCAATTCAAGTGCCAAATTCCATCTACCAGGAAATAGTAACAGGCCAGGCCTTTCCCCCTGGGTCATGAGGGGCAGCGTGGCACCTGGCCACAGTGCCCTGCCAAGGGGCAGAATGTGAGGGGCAGTGCAGCCCCCCCAGTGCCCTGCCAGGGGGCAGGACATTGGGGGGCAGGGCTACCCCTCCCCCACCCTCCTTTCTAAAAGTCCAAATACAAAAGGCAGGTCCCTTCTATCCACTGTGGTGTGGAGAGGCTCAGAGATTACTGGAGAATGATGCTCAGGGGGAACCAGCTCAGTCCTGCTCTAGAGCTGGGAAAGTCAGGCAGGGTCCCTGGCTGTGACTCACTTTCTCTCAGGACTGTAGACACAACCTATGAGAAGGGCACCTGGCCCAGCCAAGCCCACTCCAGCCAGCCGCTATCCCTACTACCCACCTCACCTTGGGGCCATCCTGCGGCCAGGGAGCAGTGGATCCAAGTTACTCCCATACTGGGCCCTATGCAGCAGGCCCCATCGAGGGCCACCAAGAGCGGGGTTGGGCCCTGGTGAAAAAACTTTTTCGGGCCCCCCATCAAGGGGCAGACTGACTAAACAGGGCCAATGAAGCTGGGGAAGCCAGGCCTCGGTAATTTCTACCGGCTTCCCCAACTTCTCGTCAGCCCTGCCCCTCCCCTCACAGTCCCTTCTCTGCTCCTCCCTCCCTGCCCCCTCATCCTCCCCATCCCTTCTCTGCTCCCCCCCAGGGGCGGCTCCAGGCCCCAGCACGCCAAGTGCGTGCTTGGGGCGGCAAGCCGCGGGGGGCGCTCTGCCGGCGCCATGAGGGCGGCAGGCAGGCTGCCTTTGGCGGCTTGCCTGCGGAGGTCTGCTGGTCCCGTGGCTTCGGCGGACCCTCCGCAGGTAAGCCGCCGAAGGCAGCCTGCCTGCCGTGCTTGGGGCGGCAAAATGCCTAGAGCTGCCCCTGCTCCCCCCGCCCTGCCCAGCCCCCTCCCTTGACCATCCCATCTCTGCTCCCCCCTCCCTCACTATCCTGTCTCTGTTCCCCCTCCCTGCCCCCTCCCCTCACTGTCCCTTCTCTGCTCCCCCTCACTGCCCCCTCCCCTCACTGTCCCTTCTCTGCTCCCCAACCCCCTCCCTCACTATCCTGTCTGCTCTCCCCTCCCCGCCCCCGCCCTCACCATCCCATCTCTGTTTCCCTATCCTGTCTGCTCTCCCCTCCCTGCCCTCACTATCCCATCTCTGTTTCCCCTCCCATCACTATCCCTTCTCTGCTCCCCCCTCCCTTCTCCCTCCCCCTACCTGTCCCTTCTCTGCTCCACCCTCCCTGCCCCCATCCCATCTCTGTTCCCCGGCCCCGCCCCGCCGGCAGCCCCCAGCCCAGCTGTGCGCGGTTCCCTCTTTCCCCTGGCCTGGCTCCCGGTGGCGCGATGAATCGTGCAGCCTGGGGAGGGTGGGTGGAAAGAAGGGAGGGAGCGAGGCGGTGAGGAGGGAGCGGGGGAGGGGGGCAGCCGGATCGGGTTGCAGCAGGAGCCTGCGCTCCCAGCCCAGTGCGGACCCTGCGGCCCCGGCTCCCGAGCAGCCAGCGGAGCTCGGGGACGGAGGCAGCGATCCATGCAGCGGGCACCGGCGCTCGGGCAGCCGCGATGGGGAGTCGATGCCCGGCTCCGCAGGGGCGCTGTGCCGGGCGCGTCGCGGGCTGTGACTGAGCAGCGGAGCCGGACGGGTGTAAGTGCTGAGCGCTGGGGCCGGACTCCTTGGTTCTCCGACCCCGCACCCCCCCCCTCGCCGGCTCCCCGACCCCCCCCCCCCGCTCCCCAACCCCGCCCCCACCGGCTCCCCCGACCCTGCGCCTCCCCCGCGGCTCCCCGCACCCCCCCCGCTCTCCGACCCCGCGTCCCCCGCTCCCCCGACCCTGCGCCTCCCCCGCGGCTCCCCGCACCCCCCCCGCTCTCCGACCCCGCGTCCCCCGCTCCCCCGACCCTGCGCCTCCCCCGCGGCTCCCCGCACCCCCCCCCCGCTCTCCGACCCCGCGTCCCCCGCTCTCCCGACCCTGCTCCTCCCCCCGACCCTGCTCCCCCCCCGCGGCTCCCCCCACCCCCCCCCCCGCTCTCCGACCCCGCGTCCCCCGCTCTCCCGACCCTGCGCCGCCCCCGCGGCTCCCCGCACCCCCCCCCTGCTCTCCGACCCCGCGTCCCCCGCTCCCCCGACCCTGCGCCTCCTCCGCGGCTCTCCGCACCCCCCCCGCTCTCCGACCCCGCGTCCCCCGCTCTCCCGACCCTGCGCCTCCCCCGCGGCTCCCCGCTCCCGCCCCGGCTCTCCGACCCCGCGTCCCCCGCTCCTGCGCCTCCCCCCTGGCTCCCCGCCCCCCCGACCCTGCGCCTCCCCGATCCGCACCCCCCGGCTCCCTCCCCGGCTCCCCGCACCCCTGCAACTCCCAGTCCCGCGCCCCCTGCCTTTCCCCCAACACGCCCCCCGGCTTGGCGTCGCGCAGCGGGCTGCGCCCAAACACAGCGGGGCCGGCCGCTTTGTGCTCTCCTCCTGCGGGGACTGGAGCAGGCTCCCGCACTGCTGCCGCGGACCCCAGCCAAGTCTCCGCAGCCCTTCCCTCATTCCCGGCCTCCGCTCCGCATCCCTCCCATGGCCCAGGTACCCGCTCCGGAGGGGTAAGAACGAGATCCCCGCCCCCGTCTACACGGTCACGGCCTCTCCGATAAATTCTTGCTGTGGAAACCGAGCGCTTTGTTCTGCTTGGCAGTGCGAGACAATGGGGTGCGGAGCCTGGAAGGGGGGTGCATGGATGAGGCGGGGGTTGCACATGCTGTGTCTGGAGGAGCAGCGGCTCCAGAGGGTCCCCGTGTCTGGCTTCGGCCACGCTCCGGGAACGTGTCAGGCCACTCGGGCGCTTTGGCTGCGCAGGCTGCGTGAATAGAGAGGGTGTGGGAGAGACTGAGAGTGTGTGTCTGTGCACTAAACAGCTGTGAGGGTATAAAAGCTGTGTGTGCAAGACACTGTGTGTGCCAGCTGAGTGCAGTGGGTGTGGGTGCACCAACTGAGTGTATTGTGTGTGAGAGAGACATTGTGTGTGTGTCTGTGTATGCGCGTGCCCACTGAGTGTATTGTGTGTGTGAGAGAAAGACATTGTGTGTGTGAGACAGAGAGAAAAACACATACTGTATGTGTGCATGAGCCAGCTGGGAGTGTATTGCGTCTGTGAGAGCAACACTGTATGTGTGTGAGACACTGTGTTGGGAGTGTATTGCGTCTGTGAGAGCAACACTGTATGTGTGTGAGACACTGTGTGTGTGTGTGTGTGAGAGAGAGAGAGAGAGAGAGAGGATTGTGTGTGTGTGTGCCAGCTGGGAGTGTATTGCGTGTGTGAGAGAGAGAGAGAGAGAGGATTGTGTGTGCGTGTGCCAGCTAGGAATGTATTGCGTGTGTGAGAGCAACTCTGTGTGTGTGTGTGTGTGTGAGAGAGAGAGAGAGAGAGAGAGAGAGAGGATTGTGTGTGCGTGCGCCAGCTGGGAGTGTATTGCATGCATGACAAGGCTGTGGTACACTATCTGAGAGGGTCTGGAGTGCGGGTGGGTGTTTATCTATGGCTGCTCCAGAGCCAGCCTTTGCTCAAGGCATTTGCAGTCCCAGATTGCTGGTAAGGGAATTGGAGGGGGGGCAGTATACACAGTAATGGTAGGGAGATGGGGTCATGCTGCAGGCAAGGAGGAGCCGGGGAGAGGCTAGAAGGGGGAGCGGTGGAGAAGGTCGGGGTGCAGGCCATGGGGGAGCCACGTAGGGACTGGAAGGAAGGGTGTAAGAGAGGGTGTCAGGCCATGAGGGAGCTGGGTAGTAGTTGGAAAGGGGAGCAGTGGATATGGGGTCATGCTGCAGAGCAGGAGGAGATGGACAGGGGTTGGAAGGGGAATTGGAGTATATGGGGCCGGGGTGCCAGCCGCGTGCCAGCTGGGTAGGGATTGGGAGGCAGAACCACTGCCAGTCATTGATGGGCTTTGTCTGGCTTTGAAAGCTAGGAGTTTAAAGTTGTGGGTACAGGGGAGCCCTGAAGACTAGGACTCAATAATATTTTTACACATGTAGGGACCTCCTAGACTTTAAGGCCAGGAGGGACCATCATGATCATCTAGTCGGTGGGCAAGACTCACCAGGAGATACCTGGAAAAGAATTCTCTGTAGTCACTCAGAGTCCTCCCTTTGCAGCCATCTTCATTGCATGGTCATACCCTCTGTGCCACTCCCTTCGCTGTCCTTCCAATAGGCGTAAGTGGTGCCCAATTCACCATTCCTGGTAGATGGCACTTTGAGTAAATCTACACTCGAGCTGGACACATAATTTCCAGCTCGGGTGGACACACCCACTCTAGCTCTAATCAAAATTCTAGCGTGCTAAGAATAGAAGTGGTGCAGTGACGGCACAAGCAGCAGGACGGGCTAGTCATCTGAAGCAGGATCCTGTCTGAAATCCTGTGTACATCTTCAGGGGGTTAGCCAGTCTTGCTGCAGCTACACTTCAGTTTTTAGCATGCTAGCTCAATCAGAGCTAGTGTGAATATGGCTACCCGGGCTGGAAATTACACTGGAGGTCCAGTGTAGATATACCCCTAGACACACCAGGAGACAGAAAATTCTGCAGCTGGATGGACAGTTAAATGTGCTCTCTGTTTTCCTGCTGTTTCCTTCCCCTGTTCGTTAATAACTCCCTTCTCCTTCCCCTGGGCCTGTATCTCCCAGTACCTCTGATATGCCAGCCCTGTGCCAGGTATTGGAGGCCACAGGACATGAGTGAAGCTGGAGGTGCTGTTGCTTGGGGGAATCCAGTGCATTTTAGTCCAGAACACAAACCTTGCTAAAGACCCATCATCTCCCCTGCCTCTTTCCCTCTGCACCCCTCCCCAGCTCTGTGGTCTGGAATCCTGGTGTGGCGTGGTGGGGGGTGCTGCTGGCTAATGGCTTTCTGCAGGGTGGCTGAGTCTGCCATTGGTTTTATAGGGAGCTCAGTGCCTCGGGAAGGGAGGGGAGTGAGCAAGCGAGCGAGGCAGCCTGGCTCACATTACACAGGCAGGGCTTGGACCAGCCGCGCCAGCCCCTTGCACTGAGCTATCTGCTAATTGGAAGCAGCTGTTGGGATTTGGTGACTCTGCATCCACTGAGGTCACCGCAGCCTTCCCCACCGGCCTGAGCCTGTGAGGCTCCTCAGGATACAGGTCTGCCCATGCCTTAAACAGCCTGCTCCCATCCTCTACCATGGACAAGCAGGAAGATCCAGCAGCCAGGCCTCCTGGTGGGGGGAGGCAGAAACCCCCAGTCCCCATCCCTACCAGGGCAAACATGAGACAGGAGATATGAGTCTGCACACGCTCCACGCACACCAGCTGCCCTCAATGCCCTTCAGCTTCATTCCTTCCCCAGTCACCCTCCAAATTCACCCAGCCTCTTCCTCCTGGTGCTAATGGGATTTGCTCTCCTGTGCAAACCCAGCTGTTTCAGCAGGGTAGTTCATGGCACACATGGATAACGAGTTTATCCATGTCTCCTTTGGGCAATATGGAGTTTAGTTTACCTACTTCTGTTTATATCACAACAGCATTGAGCCTTGGTCCCTCTGTCACTCTCCAGCTCCCGCTCTCTCCTTTGACTTCCATGGGACAGACCCCCTGCTCCCCACCTGCCTAGCCTCTGCCAAGGGCCTAAACCCAGTGCTCCGCTCCCATTGTCCTTAGCCTGACTCAGCATGGCCCCAGCAAGCCAAGATTGGGTCACTTGAGACTTATTGCAGGCCAAGGGCCTAGCCTGTCTCAACTGCCAGAAACTGTTGCCCCATCCACACATACAGCCCACTGAACCACCCCCACTCTGGGTAAGTATCATTATCACTGCTTTAGCAGGGGGAAGTGAAGTGATTTTTCAAGGCCATTCAGTGACTCAGTGGCATAAGTCCAACTTGAAGCCAGTGCCAGGATATGAGTAAGTCCCACTGACTTCTTGTATCCTGTTGGGAGATGATCGAGCCCCAGGAACCAGGCCCCTAGAGCAGTGGTTACTAAACCATGGTCCATAGAGAAGCATGGGGTCCTGGGGCACCGGCTGCTCCTCTATGTGTCCAGATATTAATCTGTGTTTAAAGAAACTGCACGTATAGGAAATGTTCACCTAAAATCGCTTTCCATGTTAGCAATTGTTGCAGCTTACAGGGAAGATCTTTGTACTAGGACAGTTCCACTTCAGGAGCTGGGAATAGAACCCAGGAGTCCTGACTCTCTGTGCCCCTGGAAAGGCTTAATACTGCTATGGGGTGCTTCAGCCAGTCCAGTCACATCCATCTCCCCAATCACACACTGTTGTAGGGTGCTTTATCTCCAGCTGGAAGCCAGCAGCCCCCATCTCCATCCCTGAATTCAGGGAAATTCCTGCCGCCCCATGTCTGACATGAGCAGCTCCTGAATGTGGTTATGGGACCAACAGCAAATGCTTTCAAGAGAGTCCAAGTATGAGCTCATGCTGACGCCATCCCTGCAGACCACTAAGCCCTGCTTCACCAGGGGCTAAGAGCAGCACGGGGGCTTGTGCGCCTTGATGAGCTTCCTGACTGCTAAGTCGTTGTGTCTGCTCCTGGGGAGCGTGAGCAATGCCCAGGGGGCCAGGCAGCCTTCAAGCTGTAGGTGTTAGCGGCATCACATCCACTCCTCCCCTGCCCATCCCTCTCTCACTGCTGCAGTGAGCTGAAGCTACAGTAGGGGGAGCGAAGGGGCCAGAGAGCCAAGAAGCAGGGAGAAGGAGACAAAGGAGGAGTGCAAGCGGCAAAGGGTGTGTGGGACAGGGAGAAAATGCACGGAAAGCCAGGGCAGCTGTGGGGCTCACAGTCGGCTGCCACATTCCCACTGTGCTGTAACCATCCTGGCACGGTGTCCACTCAGGGGCATCTCAAATCTGTGTCAGGATAAAATGATGGGCCACTTCTGCTCCAGAGGGACCAGGTTTTAAGCTGGGCAATCTCTAAATGGTAGATGTCTGCTGGGTGGTAGAGCTCTGCTGATTTATTGGCCACTGGGGCATGAGCCCCCGTCCAGCTCTGCTGCACAATGGCACCTTCCAGTTGATACCAGGTTTGGCGCCCCCATTTTTCACACTTAACCCCTTTTTTCCCCCAGGGGAGTGCCCTGAGAGGGCCTGTCAACATCTCTCCCAGGCTGATACCATGTGCTCCCCAGGTCATTGGCATGTGAGAGCCAAGGGACCACACCTGGTAATGATGACATTGCTTAGTGCCCTGGCAAGCTGCAGTCCTGGGCACCAGCCCCTCTGGAACCCTTCCAGAGCCTAGGACAGACCCAGCCTCAGAAAGCTGACCCATCTATATTCATTTACAGAGGGGGAAATTGAGACACAGACAAGGGAAAAGCCTGCTCAAGGTCAGGGTCAGCACTTGGAATAGAACCCAGCGTCTTTGTGACCCCGCTGCAGAGCCGCTTGCCCGTTGCAGTCAGGAATTGTGATTCCATGAGGGATGGCTCTCAGGAAGAGCACAAGCTGCAATGGGAATGGTCACTTATAGTGTATAGTACAAGCCTGAACTTCTTGTTAGCACTATAGCCTGCCTGGAGCTGGACATGCAGCCCCAGAGAGAGCCCCAGGCCTTCTCCTCAGGCACCAGCAAATGCTTCTGCTCCTCTGTGTTGCCCTGGTTTTACTCTTTCTCCTCTGGGTCTAATTTTACCCAACGACCTCTTTGTCTCATAGGCTCCCTGCTAGAGGGAAAGGAATCAGAGCAAGAAGGCTGGGGTTACCTGGCAGGGCTCCCCTCCTCCTTATGCTTTTCCTGTCCTTTGCTTGCTGCTCCCCTCCTGACCAGCCTCCTCTGATCTGCATTCCTTGCAGGATTAAGGAGCACAAACTGAAAAGGAGACCGAGCCAACCTTCACCCCCATCCCCAGGGCCTCGGGGAGTTGTTGACGATGGGGTGCCTGAAAAGGTCAACCCAGCTGCTGCTGCAGCTGCTGCTACTTGGGGGCCTGAAGCCAGGGCAGGGCTCTACTGTGCTGGGCACCCTGGATTTACAGATAGATGAGGAGCAGCCAGCTGGCACCATCATCGGGGACATCAGTGCTGGACTGCCCCCCAGCACCACTGCCTACATGTACTTCATCTCCGCGCAGGAGGGCAGTGGCGTCACCACAGACCTGGAGATAGATGAGAACACAGGCATCATCAAAACAGCCCGTGTGCTGGACCGAGAGAGACGGGACCGCTACAGCTTCATTGCTGTCACCCCTGAGGGCATTACAGTGGAGGTAAATGTCCAGGTGAATGACATCAATGACCATGCACCAGAATTTCCCAAGCACCACCACACCTTTCAAATCCCAGAGCACACCCACATTGGCAGCAGGTTCCCCCTGGACCCAGCCTTCGATGCTGACAGTGGCCTGCTGAACACCCAGGGTTATGTGCTCAAAGGGGAGAATGTGGGCCAAGCCTTCCGCCTGGAGACACGCAGGGGCCCCAATGGGGTCCTGTACTTGGACCTGGTGGTCAGCAACGTCCTGGACCGGGAGAACTGCTCATCGTACTCCCTGCTGCTAGAGGCCTATGATGGCGGCTCCCCTCCCCGCAGCACTCAGATGACTTTGGATGTGGCCATACAGGACATCAATGACAATGCACCTGCTTTCAACCAGAGCCGCTACCACACCCTCATCTCCGAGAACCTGAAGCCAGGCAGCAGCATCCTGCAGGTCTTTGCCTCTGATGCAGATGAGGGTGACAACGGGGCTGTGGTGTATGAGATCAACCGTCGGCAGAGTGACCCTGACCAGTACTTCACCATCGACTCCAGGACGGGTGTCATCAAGCTCAACAAGGGGCTGGACTATGAGATGAGGAAGGTGCATGAGCTGGTGGTGCAGGCACGGGACAAGGCCATGCACCCAGAGGTCACCACAGCCTTTGTCACCATCCATGTGCGCGACTACAATGACAACCAGCCCACCATGACCATCATCTTCCTGAGCGAGGATGGCTCACCACAGATCTCCGAGGGTGCCCAGCCCGGCCAGTATGTGGCACGCATCTCTGTCTCGGACCCCGACTATGGTGAGTACTCCAACGTCAATGTCTCCCTGGAGGGGGGAGACGGCAAATTTGCCCTCACCACCAAGGACAATATCATCTACTTGATCTGTGTGGACCAGCTGCTGGATCGGGAGGAGAGAGACTCCTATGACCTGAGGGTGACGGCCACTGACTCAGGGACCCCTCCGCTGCGGGCAGAGTCGGCCTTTGTGCTGCAGGTGATGGATGTCAATGACAATCCACCACTCTTTGACCAGCAGGAATACAAGCAGAGCATCCCCGAGGTGGTGTACCCAGGCAGCTTTGTCCTGCAGGTGACAGCCCGTGACAAAGACCAAGGTCCCAATGGGGAGGTACGGTACAGCATCCTACACAGCCAGGACACCCACTCCAACTGGTTCACGATCGACCCAGCCACAGGCATCATCACCACCGCTGCCTCCCTGGATTATGAGAAGGACCCCCAGCCCCAGCTGACAGTGCTGGCTATGGACAGAGGGACACCTGTCCTCTCCTCCACGGCAGTAGTGCATGTGGCCCTGCAGGACATCAATGATAATGAGCCTGTGTTCAGGAGCAACTTCTACAATGTATCCCTGAAGGAGAACACACCCGCTGGGACCTGCTTCCTACAGGTGAGGGGACAGCTGGACAGATGGAGGACACCCTGGGGTGCAGGGTGGGGGTGGCCGGGCTGTGGGGTGGCCAGGCAGGGGGAAAGGCTTGGAGTGGAGGGTAGTCAGGCAGGCGGAGAGGTGAGGGTGGCCAGGCATGGGGAGAGGCGTGGGATAGAGGGCGGGAGGTGGCCAGGCAGGGAGAGAGGCCTGGGGTACAAGGCAGGGGGAGGTGCCTGGGGTACAAGGCAGGGGGAGTAGCCTGAGGTACAAGGCAGGGGTGGCCAGGCAAGGGGAGGGGCCTGGGGTTCACAGCAGTCGGATGGTCAGGCAGGAAAAGTGATCAAGGCCAGTGGTGGGGGATATTATACGTGGGCAGAGGGAGGGACGTGGAGGGCAGAGAAGATGGGGGGCAATGGGAGAGGAATCAGGGCCTGGGGTGGATGAGTGGGAGGAGCTGACCTGGAAGGGGAAGGGGTCAGGGACTAGTAAGTGTATGGGTCAGAGTGGAGTCCCCCCACACACACCTTGTGTGGGGTTAGGCAGCAGGGCCTGGGATGGGTAATTTTATCAGTATTACAATGGCATTTAGAGCCTGTGACTGAGATCAGGGACCCCCTGGTGCTGGACTGGGATTTGACTTCCATGAGTGTGTGATTAGTGTCTTTGAGATACATGGAGCTTCTTCAATCTGTCAAAGTTGGTCTGTTCAGAGCTGGGAAAGGAACCCAGGAATACAGACTCTCAGTCCCCTGCCCTCATCACTGAACAGTGGATACTCCCTAATAATAATCTAGGAGCCAGCGTCAGTGCTCAGTACTGTCCAAATCCCTCACAAATCCCTGAGACAGCGCATGCTGGGGACGGGATGCTGCTGCTTTGTGTGCCTGCAGCCAGCCGGGAGAGAAATGAGAGGTCTGGGGTGAAGGGTGGATGAAATCTGCAGGTGCAGTCTGGGATGAGAGATGCAGGGGGGCTGCTCCGGGGTCAGGAGCAGAGATGGGCAGAGGGAAGGGATTTTCTCCATAACATGGCAAGTCCATGGAGGGGGAAATACGTGAGAAGCCAGTGGGGGAGGTGTCTGTCTGACGTGAGTAAGGGGTGGTGCTGCGGGGAAGTTGAGTTATTGGGGGCAGGAGGTGACTGAGGCAGTGGGGGGAAGGTGAGTGGTAGGGAGTAGTTCTGAGGCAGTGGGGGGAAGCTGAGCGGAGGGGGGTGAGGCGGGACTGAGACAGTAGGGGGGAAGGTGAGTGGCGGGTTTTGAGGGGTAGGTCTGAGGCAGTGGGGGGAAGGTAAGCGGTGGGGGCTGAGGGGTGGCTCTGAGGCAGTGGGGGGAAGGTGAGCGGTGGGGGCTGAGGGGTGGCTCTGAGGCAGTGGTTGGGAAGGTAAGCGGTGGGGGGTGATGGTGGCTCTGAGGCAGTGGGGGGGAAGGTGAGCGGAGGGGGGTGAGCGGTGGCTCTAAGGCAGTGGGGGGAAGGTGAGTGGTGGGGGCTGAGGGGTGGCTCTGAGGCGGTGGTGGGGAAGGTGAGCGGAGGTGGGTGAGGGGTAGGTCTGAGGCAGTGGGGGGAAGGTGAGCGGTGGGGGGTGATGGTGGCTCTGAGGCAGTGGGGGGGAAGGTGAGCGGTGGGGGCTGAGGGGTGGCTCTGAGGCGGTGGGGGGAAGGTGAGGGGTGGGGAGTGAGGGGTGGCTCTGAGGCAGAGGGGGGAAGGTAAGCGGTGGGGGCTGAGGGGTGGCTCTGAGGCAGTGGGGGGAAGGTGAGCGGTGGGGGCTGAGGGGTGGCTCTGAGGCGGTGGTGGGGAAGGTGAGCGGAGGTGGGTGAGGGGTAGGTCTGAGGCAGTGGGGGGAAGGTGTGGCTCTGAGGCAGTGGGGGGAAGGTGAGCGGAGGTGGGTGAGGGGTGACTGAGACAGTGGGGGGGAAGGTGAGCGGTGGGGGGTGAGGGGTGGCTCTGAGGCAGTGGGGGGGAAGGTGAGCGGTGGGGACTGAGGGGTGGCTCTGAGGCAGTGGGGGGAAGGTGAGGGGTGGGGAGTGAGGGGTGGCTCTGAGGCAGTGGGGGGGAAGGTGAGCGGAGGGGGGTGAGGGGTAGGTCTGAGGCAGTGGGGGGAAGGTGAGTGGTGGGAAGTGAGGGGTGGCTCTGAGGCAGAGGGGGGAAGGTAAGCGGTGGGGGCTGAGGGGTGGCTCTGAGGCGGTGGGGGTGAAGGTGAGCGGAGGGGGATGAGCGGTGACTGAGGTGGTCGTGGGAAAGGTGGGGGGTGAGGGGTGGCTCTGAGGCAGAGGGGGGAAGGTACGCGGTGGGGGCTGAGGGGTGGCTCTGAGGCGGTGGGGGTGAAGGTGAGCGGAGGGGGATGAGCGGTGACTGAGGTGGTCGTGGGAAAGGTGGGGGGTGAGGGGTGGCTCTGAGGCAGTGGTGGGGAAGGTGAGCGGTGGGGGCTGAGGGGTGGCTCTGAGGCGGTGGTGGGGAAGGTGAGCGGAGGTGGGTGAGGGGTGACTGAGACAGTGCGGGGGAAGGCGAGCGGAGGGGGTGAGGGGTGGCTCTGAGGCAGTGGGGGGGAAGGTGAACGGTGCGGGGGTGGCTCTGAGGCGGTGGGGGGGAAGGTGAGCGGAGGTGGGTGAGGGGTGACTGAGACAGTGGGGGGGAAGGTGAGCGGAGGTGGGTGAGGGGTGACTGAGACAGTGTGGGGAAAGGTGAGCGGAGGTGGGTGAGGGGTGACTGAGACAGTGGGGGGGAAGGTGAGCGGAGGGGGGTGAGGGGTGGCTCTGAGGCAGTGGGGGAGAAGGTGAGCAGTGGGGGTGGTGGCTCTGAGGCGGTGGTGGGGAAGGTGAGCGGATGTGGGTGATGGTGGCTCTGAGGCAGTGGAGGAAGGTGAGCGGAGGTGGGTGATGGTGGCTCTGAGGCAGTGGGGGTGAAGGTGAGCAGAGGGGGTTGAGCGGTGACTGAGACGGTGGGGGGAAAGGTGGGGAGTGAGGGGTGGCTCTGAGGCAGTGGGGGAGAAGGTGAGCAGTGGGGGTGGTGGCTCTGAGGCGGTGGTGGGGAAGGTGAGCGGATGTGGGTGATGGTGGCTCTGAGGCAGTGGAGGAAGGTGAGCGGAGGTGGGTGATGGTGGCTCTGAGGCAGTGGGGGGGAAGGTGAGGGGTGGGGGGTGAGGGGTGGCTTTGAGGCGGCGAAGGGAAGGTGAGTGGAGGGGGATGAGAGGTGGCTCTGAGGCAGTGGGGGGGAAGGTGAGGGGGTGGCTCTGAGGCGGTGGGGGGGAAGGTGAGCGGAGGGGGGTGAGGGGTGGCTCTGAGGCAGTGGGGGGGAAGGTGAGTGGAGGGGGTGAAGGGTGACTGAGGCAGTGGGGGGGAAGGTGAGGGGGTGGCTCTGAGGCGGTGGGGGGGAAGGTGAGCGGAGGGGGTTGAGCTGTGGCTCTGAGCTGGTGGAGGGAAGGTGAGTGGAGTTGGGTGAGCGGTGACTGAGGCGGTGGGGGGGAAGGTGAAGGGGTGGCTCTGAGGCGGTGGGGGAAGGTGAACAGAAGTGGGTGGGCGTGGTTCTGAGGCAATGGGGGAAGGTGAGTAGAGGGGGGTGAGGAGTGTGTGGAGGGTGAGCAGTGGGTCAGACTCTGCGATGCTGAAGTAGGGTGAGCCATGGGGGCTGGTGTGGCCCACAGCAGTCACCGCTCCCCGGCCCATGCCCCTGTAAGGAGGCCTCTCTCAGCACTTTTCTGTTTGGTTCATGAGTTGTGAGGGGAAAGGCAGTCAGGTTCTGGAAATGCAATTGCGGGAGAAGGGACTGGAAGAGTTCTGTGCCTGTCGGGAGCAGCAGGGGGAAAAGGGGGAAGGGAGCAGGAGAGTCCCTGATTCAGAGTGAAGGAGGAGGGGGAGCCTGCGTTGCTGGTGCAGGGCCTGGGAAGGAGGAACGTTGCCTCTGAAGGCCTCTCTTGTCTCTGGCTGAACTTCCACAGACTCCGCACCTGCCCTGGAGGGAGGGCAGCTGTGGCTGTTAGCGGCTGGAGCAGGCCCTGGGCAGCGGGCCTCCACTCCTTGTGTAGTGGGGTTGCAGCTGGAGGCTCTTCTCCTCTGAATCATGCAAGCGGAGGGAGCTGTCCAAGCAGGCCAAAGTGGCTGAGGGTTTGGCTGGATTTCGGGCCTTTGGCTCAGTCCTCATGTTTCGTTTGGAAACAGCACGTCTGGGCCGAGTGCAGGTAACTCCCACGTGGCCACAGCACAAAGCAAACAGCTCACACATCTGCTGCTGCTTCCTCTGAGCCGGGAAACGTGAGAGGATGGGAAAGGAGCCTGGCAGGCAACTAGGCTCGGCACTGAGCCCTAGCAAGGGGGAGCCAGGCCTGAGGAACCGAGCAGAGCCCAGGGGGCACAAATCCCTAGTTTTTAGTGCCTCATGATCCAGTTGGACCTCCTGCAGAGTCCAGGCCAGAGAATCCCTCTAAGTAACTCCTCTGTCCAACCCCGAATGTCTGGCTGAGCTAGAATGGTTCTTTCAGAAGGACACCCTGTCTCCATTTACAGACTCTGAATGACAGAGAATCCGCCGCATCCCTGGGTAAGTTGTTGCAGTGGTTCATTCTCTGCACTCTTAAAAATCTGCATCTTATTTCCAGTCTGAATTTATCTAGCTACAACTCCCAGCCATTGGATCTCATTGTGCCTTTGTCTGTGAGATAAAGAGCCACGTTCTCTCAGAAATCTCTTTGCCATGTAGATACTTCTAGACCGTGACTGAGTCATCTTATTTTTATTTATTATTTGTATTGCTGTAGTGCCAGGGAGCCCCAGTGAAAACACAGAGCCAAAAGATAGCCCCTGCCCCAAAGAGCTCACAATCTAAGTATAGGACAAAAGACAACTGGTGGATACAAACTGATGGGAGAACAAGGAAACAATTAAACAGTTTTGGCCAACATGACTGGTTTCAGCACACCAGCTTGGCCTTCACCTTCTGTTGGATAATCTAAATAGATTGAGTTTCCTAAGTCTCTTGCTATACGTCAGGGGTTCCAGGCCCCAAACCATTCCAATAACAGTCTCACCAATGCTGTATACAGAGGTAACACCACCTCCCTATTCCTATTGGGTAGTCCCCTGCTCATACAACCAAGGATCCTGCTGGGAACTCAAGTTCAGCTGGTTTTCAGCATGATCACTGAGTCATTTTTAATATCGCTGCTTTCCAAAAATACAGTCTCCCTCCCTGTAACTGACCTATGTTCCACCTTGCATTTGGCTATGTTAAAACACGTTTTGTTCAAATGAGCTGAATTTGCCAAGTGATAAGCTATCCAGCAGTGATTTCATATTTTCTACCAAATCATTGATAAAAGAAATTGAATAGCATTGGGCTGAGAACAGATCCGTACCGTTATTTTTTGCGGTCTGTTTGCTAGTTTTTAATCTATTTGTTAGTGGACTGAATTAATATTTGGATCAGAAGATCACATGGCATTGAAATGCCTTGCAGAAGTCTAAGTCTGTTGTGTCAATACAGTTACCTTTATCAACCAAACTTGTGATTTCATCAAAAAATGATATTAAATATCTGAGCCCTGGAGAGACGAAACCAGACCAAGGGATTATGGCAAATAGCTGAACTGCAGCAAGGGCATCTGAGACTGTATCTGAGACCCATTGAGGAGGAACTGAGTCTGAGAAGCTCAGGGAGTTGTCCAGGCCCCAGAGGGGCACAACACAGACAGTTTGCACTGCCACTCTCAACCACTGCAGTTCGTTCCCTCTTGGCTGAAGACTTGTGAGCAGTGGCGAGTGGAGGCATTACCCACCCGCATTGCTGCACAATGGGATGGTGGTGTCTCGACAGCCATGCCTGCCTTAGCAGCTCACAGTCAGACCCAGAGCTCCTTAGATACTATAGTACAGAGACTGTTCATTGGAGAGAGTGATGGGGGGTGGTAAATAATGGTGCATGGACTGTTCCATTTAAGATAGTGATGGGGTGGATTCTATTCCATTCTATTCTATTCTGTGTAGGTTTTGGTACTGCACTCATGACGTAGTATTTGAGTGCCTTCCAGTAGTGCATTAAGCAACATGACTACACATCTGTCATGTGTTGTTTGTTCTCTCATCCTCTCACCAGCTGGAAAAGTGTGTGCAGTGAAGTGTCTTGTTTAGGTATGTTTTTTAAATTATTTTTTAAAATAAATATAGCTGTTGCTATGTGTTTGTATTACAGAAGGTAGGATCAAAGACATGCTCTGCACTTGGAGGGGAAAGTGGTGAGATCTGTGATGGTTCTTAGTTCCTGGGTGAGTTCATTTCTCAGTCTCATGCTGCACCTGGAGAAGTTTCTGTCTCCTGCACAGGTTAGCTTCACTCTTATTGTTGAGAGTTCCATTGTGCTGGAGGAACAAACAGTCAACTACTGTCTTCATCCGATGAAGTGGGCTGTAGCCCACAAAAGCTTATGCTCAAATAAATTTGTTAGTCTCTAAGGTGCCACAAGTACTCCTGTTCTTTTTGCGGATACAGACTAACACGGCTGGTACTCTGAAACCTGTCTTCATCCCAGAACTTTAGATAGTCCTGGGCCCAGGCCATAGAGCACTTTGAAGATAAGAACCGAGACCTTGAACTTGATTCAAAATGCTTGAGAGAAGCCGATGTAGAAAGTGGGGACAGGTGTGATATTTCTTACCGTAGCCTGTGTTGTTGAAGAGACATTCTGCAGCTTTCAGTACTAGCTGGAGTTTCCTAAGTGCTGAAGGTTTCATGCTGAGGTATATCACATCGTTGTAGTCCAGCTCAGAGGTGATGAAGGCATGAATAACTGAGTCCAGGTCTTTGCCTGTCAGGATCGGATGGAGTCTCCTAGCCAACCAGAGATGGTAGAAAACATTACTCATGACCATTGCGATGTGAGAGCTCAGCGAGGAATCCAAGAGTACTTCTAGACTACAGACTGAATTAGCCAATTGTGGATATGAACTTTCAATCAAAGGAGACTGCATCATGGCTGAAAATGCCTCAAAATACTTTCCTTTTCCCACCAGTATCACCTTTGTCATGCTTGGGTTCAATTTCAGCCAGTTGTCTTTCATTCATGAGTTGATCTCATCAAAGCTCTGGGTCACGTTGGTGGTAGTGGTGTGGTACTATGTGGTGAAGGATAGGTAAAGCTGTGTGTCATCTGCATATTGCTGGTGCTTCAGTCCATGTTGTCTGACCATTTAGTGGTTGCATGTCGATGTTGAAAAGGATAAGAGAGAAAATATCAATTGATCCTTGTGGAGCCCTGCAGGTGAGAGGTCTAGTGGTGGAGGTGCAGTCTCCCATCACAACTCTTTGGGTGTATCCCTCCAGGGAGGACTCAAACCATTTTAGTGCATTCCCTTGGATGTCTCTCACCTCAGGTGAGACAGCAATATCTCCTGGTTGATAGTGCTGAATTCTGCAGGGGGGCTGTTAGCTGGTGGGTGCAGCCAGGGCAGATCCGGGCATTTTGAGAAGGCTTCCCGAATGTGTGTGATAGTTCTTTGCGGCGCTTGGTGCTCAGCTCTGATGCAGACTCTAGGCACCAAAGATTGATGAAGCAGTTTACCACCCTAGATTGCTCCTTGGGGCTGGATTTGGCAGTTTCTATGGAGGCTGATAGACAGGTTCTCTTGGCCTGTAATACAGCCTCAGCATAGACTTTGAGGAAAAAAACGGTTACTTACCTTTGTAACTGTTGTTCTTCGAGATGTGTTGCTCATATCCATTCCAGTTAGGTGTGTGCGCGCCGCGTGACGAAAGTGCACGTGGCGCGCACACACACCTAACTGGAATGGATATGAGCAATCACTCGAAGAAGAAAAAACGGTTACTTACCTTTGTAACTGTTGTTCTTCGAGATGTGTTGCTCATATCCATTCCAGTTAGGTGTGTGTGCGCGCCGCGTGCACTTTCGTCACGCGGCGCGCACACACCTAACTGGAATGGATATGAGCAATCACTCAAAGAAGAATTTATGTTTGATCCTTTGTTGGCTGATGACCTTTGTTTTCTGCCTGTTGCTGCACCTCTCTCTTCATCCAGTGCAGGATGTCAGAAAACCAAGAAGATCTGTGCGAGAAATGGGAAGCAAGGTGCTGTTTGGGAACCAGCTTGTCAGCAGTCAAGGCCAATGTAGAATAGTAATGATTCACCATATGCTTGACTCCTTGTGTTGTGAGTGCGTGCTGTTGTCCTTTAGCAAGCTTTGGAAATGGTTGAAATCCATGACTCTTTGTGGTTGAATACGGATCATAGGTCTTTTTTGTTGCTGGAAGGTCTATGGCCACTACCTTAATGAGGTGATTGTCAGTCCAAGACAGCGGCCAGGTTCTAATGTCCTCTGTCTTGATATAGGTCCAAGATCAGGTACAAGCTATGACCAGATGTGTAGAGTGGACCAGATATGACCTGTGAAAGTCCTAGGGAGGCATGTGAGGAGATGAGTTTTTTGGGTTTTGCATCTAATAATAATAATAATAGTGCACGGGCTATTCCCTGGAGAGTGAGTTTGGGGGGATAATAATGGCACACAAACTGTTCAGTTGGAGAGAGCAATGGGGGCAGGTGGGAGAAAATTATGGTGCACAAAGTTTTCCATGGGAGAAGGGGTTAGGAAGATCCTGTTTTCAGAGCTCTGTGCTGCAGATTCCCCCTGAGGGACCTAGTGGGGCAATTCCTGGGAATGGATGGGGAGATGTGGAAGAGGGAGAGAAGAGTGTGGTGATTAGAGGAGAGGCAGGTGGTAGGAGGGGGATGTGCTGGGAAAAAGGGAAGTAGGTGGAGGGATGTATGGGGGCCAGGAGGGTCCATGGGAGGAGGGGAAGGGGCTGTGGTGGTACATGGGGGAGGAGAGTTGTGAGGGAGGTGAGTGTTGCTGTTTCAGCCAGAAGAGCCACGTTTGTTCCAAATTCCTGTGAAAGTTATTTCCTCCCCTTGCCAGCAACCTCCTCCTGGGCTTGGCACGGCAGCCAGCGCCATGATTAATTCAAGTAGCATTTCCCCTGGAGCTGCAGCAGCTTTTCCACTGCAGCGGAGAGGCCCCAGCCCCCTCACACACTCCTCTTCCCTCCCCATACTATGCTCCCTCCCTTCCCACCCCAATCCCCAGCCCCCTCACATGCTCCCCACCCCATCCCTAGCCCCCTCACACACTCCTCTTCCCTCCCCACTCCACCTCCACCCCATCCCCATCTCTCTCACACCTCCCCTCCTGGTGTCCTGTTCATACATTCCCCTCCTCCTCAGACACTCCCCACCCCTCATATGTTCCCCATCCCAACCCCTTTGACAAGCTTCCCATCCCCTCAGACACTCCCCTCCCCATGTCCCTCACACTCTCCTCCCCTCATAAATTACCCTCCCCCACCTCCTTACATGTTCTCCTCCTGTCTCCCTCATACAGCGTCCCACATACATTCCCCCATCCCAATTCCCATTGCCCTCCCACATTTCCATATGGTTCCTTCCCACGTCCAACCCCCAGCCCTATCACACACTTCCCCCTCCAAATTCTCTCACCCCAGCCCCCTGACACACTCCCCTTCCCCTCAGCTCCCCAATCCCCACTGCCCTCCTGTCCTATCCTCCTCCTCACACACTTCCTTCCCCCAACCTAGCCCAGCCCCCTGCCCCATGTACTCCCACCGCTCCTCTCCCATGCTCCCCCTAACACTCCCCTCACACACTCCCCGCCCTCTCTCACCCCAGTCCTCAGCCCCCTCACATGCTCCTATACTTTCCTCCTCTACCCCCTGATATGCCCTCTCCTATGTTCCTCCTCATATACTCCCCTCTCCCACCCCAACCCCTGCTGCCCTCCCTATCCCTTTGTACACTCCCCTAACCCCATGGAGTGTGTGGCTGCTTCCCCCTTGCTGGACCCTCCCCCTTCATTTCACCAGAGCGCTCTTGCCAAGACCTCTCATGGCATTTTCCCCTCTAGGTCCTCTCATGCTTCCTGCACCACCCCCTCTTGGCTCCCCTGTTACCTCTCTGTCCCCCTTGTTGGTGGTTCCTCCCCCTCTTTTCTGCTGGGGGGTCCCATGGGACTCAACACTCATCCCCCCACAGTGACTCCCATCTCTGTTCTGATGTGTCAGATCCCGCTTTGTGGCCTGCTGCTAATGTCTCCTGGGCATCTCATCCTCACCTCTGCATGGCAAAAGCCCAGCCCCAAACCCCTGAACAATTCTCAGTCATTCTCAGCAACACCTACCCACTCCCACCCTCTCCATCATTCAGGCTCATAACCTAGACATCCTCTTTGAGTCCTCATCGCCTGGCCTCATGCATTCTTCACCACTTCCAGCCCAATCACTGTGCTCCTCCTCTCCAGCCCCATAACACAGCAGTGCCCCTGCCCCATACAGCATCCCCACTGCTGTCCCCTCCCAACTCCCTCTTCAACTCCCTGCTGCTCTGCCAGTGGTGCCAGCCTGAGCTACGCATGTCAGCTCCGCACTCCATATTCATGGGATTTCCATACCCGCCAGGCCCACTTTGCAGACACTCACCAGGCCCCAAACCCTGCCCATAAGAGACCATAGCTTCTCAGGGCCCATCCTGAGTGGTGCCGCTCATCTCCACATTCGTTCCACATTTGTATCCCTCCTGAAGCCCCACCCTTTCTGTGGCATCCATAAAGAACTTGCTTCCACCCCTCCCCGTTGTCTGTCTGGAGATCCTGGGGCAGGGTCCATCTCCTCTTCTCTTCTGGGAAAGTGCTGAGCTTTCCAGTGCCTCATGGAGCTTGCAGTGCCAGACACTCTGCCCCTTAGCACTGCACCTGCGATCAGTTTCTTGGCCCTTCAGGCACTTTGCAACTAACTTGGCACTGGCTCAGCTCAGTTGCCAGGGTACTGCACTCCTGTCTCTGTCCATCGCCTGAGCTGTGTCTTCCTGGATCCAGCCCCTAGATGTCCCAAGCTGCCCACCATTCCTGCTCCTCCCTATGAAAAGGGGTAATGCTCCATGGACCCATCTGCCTGCTGGCTCTGGATTAGCTGTGCCTGGGGGCTAGGATCTGACAGGGTTTCCAGTTGGAAGTCCCTGTGTGTGCCCTGCTGCTGCCTGGGGCTGTGGGGAGCTGTGAGTCTGTATAGTGGCAGTACTAGTAGCTGTGCAGATGGCCATGCTCTGTGCTGCCTTGGGACCTAACCCCTCACCCCAGCCACATGCGCAGGATGCTCCTGGGGCTGATCCCTGACCCTTCTCCCTCCTCCAAGGCTCAAGCACACTACAGCCCACTGTAGTAGCCGGGAGCTAGAAACAATCCGCTCCTGAAATAGAAGCAGTGGCCACTCCCAGGCTGCATTTAGCTGGTCAGCAGCTGTGCCAGGGCTGAGGCGGGCAGAGTGCCTGGCATGCAATCAGGCAGAAGGAGCCGTGCGTGGGATCGCTGACCACACTGGCGCCAGCCTCCCCGCCTCTCCCACCAAGAGCCGTCACTCGGAGGGGCGGGAGCCCAGAGCCAGATGTTTGCCAAGCCACAGCGTAACATGTGCACAGCAGAGACTCAGCTGGGGCAGGGTTCCAGCTGGGCTCCCTGCCTGCAGGCTGGGCCTGCTGGTGACAGGGAGGACAGCCTAGAAAGGCGGAGCCCAGCCTGAGAACGGCACAGGGTGACACGCCTCCTCCCTGACATGTCCAGTCCCTGCCCCAATTCACCCCTTGCACCAGGAGTTGTAGGGAGGAAAGTGCCAGTTCTAGCACTTGGTTTTTGGGGGTAGGAGTGGCACAAACACTGGGGTTTGGGGAGCTTGGTGTTGTGCTGATGTTTGGGGGCTCTCGTGCTCTCCAAATGGGTTTCTGGAAACAAGTAGGCTCCCCATCTGCATCTGACACATTGAGAAAGGGACCCCCGCATACAGAATGCATATCTTCCCAGTCCTGGGGGGGGGAATGGGCACCATCCCATCCCCATGGATCCCCCTTCCTGTCCCTGCTCATGGCTTTTGGGGGGATAGGGACCCTATGGTGTAATACAGCCTCAGCATAGACTTTGAGGAAAAAACGGTTACTTACCTTTGTAACTGTTGTTCTTCGAGATGTGTTGCTCATATCCATTCCAGTTAGGTGTGTGCGCGCCGCGTGACGAAAGTGCACGCGGCGCGCACACACACCTAACTGGAATGGATATGAGCCATCACTCGCGGTTACTTACCTTTGTAACTGTTGTTCTTCGAGATGTGTTGCTCATATCCATTCCAGTTAGGTGTGTGTGCGCGCCGCGTGCACTTTCGTCACGCGGCGCGCACACACCTAACTGGAATGGATATGAGCAATCACTCGAAGAAGAATTTATGTTTGATCCTTTGTTGGCTGATGACCTTTCTCCCTCCCTGTCTCTGCTCTGCACTGGGTGCTTTCCCTGGATTTAGTACAGGTTTTCTTTGTTTCTAATCCTGACAGGATGTAAAACCTGAGCCACATCTCCCCCTGCCTGGCCCCCAGCTGCACTTCCTGCTGCACAGCCAGAGATGGACAGGACTGCTCCCCCCATCCTGACACAGAGCTAGGGGTCTGCGAGAATCTCACCCTCTTCCTCTCCCCAGAAGGCAGCTTTCTCATCTGCCTTTGGTTTGCTAGTCAGCTCTGTGCCGGTGTCAGCCACAACAATTCATGCTGAAAGACTCTCAAACACCAGCTTCAGCAGGCATAGGCGGCAGGTTATATACATTTGCGGTGCTCGGGCTCCAGGAATATTCAGGGCCGGGTGCCCTGCTCCAGCAATATTTGGAGCTGGGTCTCTCCCCCGGCCCTGCCTGGATCGGGCCCCGGCCCCCGCAGACCTCCCCCCACCGCCGCGTCCCTGCCTGGAGCAGGTCCCAGTCCCTGCCTGCCACCCCTCCCCATGCGTGCCCCCCCCCGCCACGCCGGGTCCCTGCCTGACAAAAAGCAGCGCGCGCCTCTCCCCTGCCTGCTTGAGCTGCCAGAGTAGAGTGGCTCCCGGCAGAACGGCTGTCTGCTGCCCCAGGGTCCTAGTGCCTGCCCACCACTAATGGCAAGGCAGGCTGCCCTTACCCTGCCCTAGCCCTGAGCCTCTCCAATGCCCCAAACCCTCAGCCCCAGTTAGAGCCCTCATCCCCCAGCACCCTAATCCTCAGCCCCAGCCCTGAGCCCCCCCGCAGCATGAACCCCTCATCCTCAGCCCCAACCCTCATCCCCCTGCACCCTAATCCTCTGCCCCAGCCAGAACCCTCATCCTCCTGCACCCTGATCCTCAGCCCCACAGCCCTCACCCCACACCCCAACCCTCTGCCGTGAGCCCCCTCCTGCATCATGAACCCCTCAGCACCAGCCAGAGCCCTCATCCCCCCGCACCCTAATCCTCAGCCCCAGCCCTGAGCCCCCTCCTGCATCATGAATCCCTCATCCTCAGCCCCACAGCCCTCACCCCTGCACTCCCTCCTATCCCCAAACTCCCTCCCAGAGGGTGCACCCCTCACCCCTTCCTATGCCCCCACCCCCAGCCCAGAGCCTGCACCCAAACTCCGTCCCAAAGCCTGCACCCCTCACCCCCTCCTGCACACCCACCCCCTGCCCCAGCCCTCCTGCACCCACCACCCAAACTCCATCCCAAAGCCTGCACCCTGCACCCCTCCTGCACCCTAATCCCCAGCCCAGGATCTGCACCCCAGAACTCCCCCTCCCAGAGCCTTAGGCACGTGGGGGCGGAGTTTGGGGGGGCAGAGTTGGGGGGCGGGTTCTGGGCACCACCAAAATTTCTACAAACTTGCCACCCGTGTCAGCAGGGTCAGGCTGGATAACAGCTTGGATGGGAAACTTCCAGAAATGACACACAAGCTGCATGGTGGGGGCTCTCTAGGGGGTGCTCTTCCCTGGCAGTCAGTGCTGGACCCAGTGCCCCAGCACTGCATTAGGGGGGTTGTACTGCAGTGCGGGGGCTCAGTTGGGGGCACTCTCCCTTCACAGTCACTGCTGACCCCAGTGCCTCAGAGCATAGTGTTCGAGGGCTGAAACGTTGGCGGTCCCCTGATGCGTGCCTCAGGCACAGATAAACCTATGCTGCCAGATCAGTGTCAGCACTTTGCTCTGAAATCTGAGTCCCAGGTGTGGGATGCTGGGCTCTGCAGAAGGGCCTATTCTGTGCCTCTCTTGGCTGCTCCATTATTCATGTGCTCAGCTCTCCATTGCAGAGGCTTGTCTGGGTGAAAGGGTGTCACAGTGACAGACTTGGCGCTGGCAACTTCAACTCTGCCCCCACCAGGACAGGGAGCTCAGTCACTTCAGAGGTGGAAATAAGCCAAGGAGTCACTCCCCTGTCCCCCAGTGGGGGCAGTTTGCTCCGACCAGGTCACTTTCAGCTCCAAGGCCTCACCAGCTCTGCATACCTGCACAGAGCCACCCTTTCTGGGAGAGACATGATTAACTGTACAGCCACACTGCTCTGCAGGTTGGGACTGGAAGGCAGGAATCATTTACATGATGGAACTTGAACTCTCTCTGTTTGGATTTGACCAGGAAACCTGGATTCACATCTTGTCTTGGGATGGTAGGACTGCACTGGGGCATAAGGACCTGCACTTACTGAGAGGGGAGAATGACCCCTACTCAGCCCATCACCCCCACTCTCTGCAGCGCAGCGCACCCTAGATAGGGTTGCTAATTTTGGTTGGATGTATTCCTGGAGATTTCATGATATGACATAATCTTTAATTCCTGGAGGCTCCAGGAGAATCCTGGAGAGTTGGCAACCTTACATCTAGCTCTGCACACCAGCACTTTCTGCCAAGAGAGCGTGCTCCCCTACTTAACCCCCACCCTACTGTCTGGTACACATGTCATGAAGTCACCGGGCGATGCTCTGGAACTGCTCCATATGAAGCCAGCCAGGACTCTGGGGGAGCCTCCTCTCTGTGAGCAGACTGTCTCCAGGGCAAGAAGCTTCCACAGCTTTGACCTCCCTGGGTCTGACCTCGGAGCATTCAGCATCCCCTTCTCATGCCGTGCGCTTCCCACAGCAAGTCCACACAGGCAGGGTCCTGGGGAAGCCACAGGGTCCTGCACCCCAACTCTGCAGTCAGACGTGACTCTCAGCCAGCCGGGAAAACTGAAGGTTTATTAGATGACATGAACACAGTCCAAAACAGAGCTTGTAGGTACAGAAACCGGACTCCTAAGTCAGGTCCATCTTGGGAGCAGGGAGGGCAGACCCTGGGTCTGGGCCTCCCTCTCTTTCCCCAGCCAGCTTCAAACTGAAACTCTCCAGCCCCACCTCTGGCCTTTGTCTCTTTCCCCGGCCAGGAGGTCACCTGATCCCTTTGTTCTCCCGCACATTCAGCTGGCACCTTGGAGGGGAGGGGCCCAGGCCATCAGTTGCCAGCAGACAGGGTGTCGTCCATTCTCTGTGCAGACACCATCACACTGGTCCCCTAGGGCTCTGCAACGATCACACCCCCTTATCCCACCACCTAGATACTTAAGAAATGCATTGGGGAAACTGAGGCACCCACACACTGTTCAGAGAAAACATTATAAATATTCCCACTTCATCACATCACATTAAATGGATTAAAAGATGGTTAACTGATTGTAAATGGAGAGTCAGCATTGGGCGGTGTGTTTCTAGTAGGGTCCCAAGGGATCGGTTCTTGGCCCTATGCAATTTAACATTTTTGTCAGGGCTTGGCTACACTTACAAATTTGCAGCGCTGCAGCAGGGTGTGAAAACACACCCTCTCCAGCGCTGCAAATTGCGGCGCTGCAAAGCGCCAGTGTGGTCAAAGCCCCAGCGCTGGGAGCGCGGCTGCCAGCGCTGTCCGTTATTCCCCACAGGGAGGTGGAGTACGGACAGCGCTGGGAGAGCTCTCTCCCAGCGCTGGCGCTTTGACTACACTTAGCGCTTCAAAGCGCTGCCGCGGCAGCGCTACCGCGGCAGCACTTTGAAGTGCTAAGTGTAGCCACAGCCTCAGTGACTCAGATTCATAGATTCCGAGGCCAGAAGAGACCATTGTGATCATCTAGTCTGTATAACACAGGCTGTAGTTGTCACAGAGTCCCCGGGCGATGCTCTAGAACTGCTCCCCACAAAGCCAGTCAGGACTTTGGGGAGCTGCCTCTCCCTTGGAGCAGACTGTCTTCAGGGCAAGAAGCTCACACGGCTTCACCTTTCTGGGTCTGACCTTGGAGCATTCAGCATATGCCCCTCCGTGCGCTTCCCACAGCAAGTCCGCCCAGGCGGGGTCCTGGGAAAGCTGGAGGGTCCTGCACGCACCTCCACTTCGCAGTCAGACATGACTCTTAGCCAGTCAGTAAAACAGAGGTTTATTAGATGACGGGAACACCGTCTAAAACAGAGCTTGTAGGTACAGAGAACGAGACCCCTCAGCTGGGTCCATTCTGGGGCCCAGCGAGCCAGACAACCCTGTCTGCCCTCACTTCCCATCCCCAACCAGCTCCAAACTGAAAACCCCCAGCCCCTCCTTTCTGGCCTTTGTCTCTTTCCCGGGCCAGGAGGTCACCTGATCTCTTTGTTCTCCTTTAGCCATCCCCTTGCAGGGGGAAAGGGCCCCAGCCATTTAATAGAATCATAGAATATCAGGGTTGGAAGGGACCTCAGGAGGTCATCTAGTCCAACCCCCTGCTCAAAGCAGGACCAATTCCCAACTAAATCATCCCAGCCAGAGCTTTGTCAAGCCTGACCTTAAAAACCTCTAAAGAAAGAGATTCCACCACCTCCCTAGGTAACCCATTCCAGTGCTTCACCACGCTCCTAGTGAAAAAGTTTTTCCTAATATCCAACCTAAACCTCCCCCACTGCAACTTGAGACCATTACTCCTTGTTCTGTCATCTGCTACCACTGAGAACAGTCTAGATCCATCCTCTTTGGAACCCCCTTTCAGGTAGTTGAAAGCAGCTATCAAATCCCCCCTCATTCTTCTCTTCTGCAGACTAAACAATCCCAGTTCCCTCAGCCTCTCCTCATAAGTCATGTACTCCAGCCCCCTAATGATTTTTGTTGCCCTCCGCTGGACTCTTTCCAATTTTTCCATATCCTTCTTGTAGTGTGGGTCCCAAAACTGGACACAGTACTCCAGATAAGGCCTCACCAATGTTGAATAGAGGGGAATGATCACATCCCTCGATCTGCTGGCAATGCCCCTACTTATACAGCCCAAAATGCCGTTAGCCTTGCAGTCCACTTCATCCTCCAGATCATTGATGAAGATATTGAACAAAACCGGCTCCAGGACCAACCCTTGGGGCACTCCGCTTGAAACCGGCTGCCAACTAAACATGGAGCCATGGATCACTACCCATTGAGCCTGACGATCTAGCCAGCTTTCTATCCACCTTATAGTCCATTCATCCAGCCCATACTTCTCTAACTTGCTGGCAAGAATACTGTGGGAGACCGTATCAAAAGCTTTGCTAAAGTCAAAGAATAACACATCCACTGTTTTCCCCTCATCCACAGACCCAGTTATCTCCTCATAGAAGGCAATTAGGTTAGTCAGGTATGACTTGCCCTTGCTGAATCCATGCTGACTGTTCCTCATCACTTTCCTCTCCACTAAGTGCTTCAGGATTGATTCCTTGAGGACCTGCTCCATGATTTTTCCAGGGACTGAGATGAGGCTGACTGGCCTGTAGTTCCCTGGATCCTCCTTCTTCCCTTTTTTAAAGATGGGCACTACATTAGCCTTTTTCCAGTCACCCGGGACCTCCCCCATTTGCCATGAGTTTTCAAAGATAATGGCCAATGGCTCTGCAATCACATCCGCCAACTCCTTTAGCATCCTCGGATGCAGTGCATCCGACCCCATGGACTTGTGCTCATCCAGGTTTTCTAAGTAGTCCGGAACCACTTCTTTCTCCACAGAGGGCTGGTCACCTTCTCCCCTTACTGTGCTGCCCAGTGCAGCAGTCTGGGAGCTGATCTTGTTTGTGAAGACAGAGGCAAAAAAATCATTGAGTACACTAGCTTTTTCCACATCCTCTGTCACTAGGTTACCTCCCTCATTCAGTGAGGGGCCCACACTTTCCTTGACTTTCTTCTTGTTGCTAACGTACCCGAAGAAACCCTTCTTGTTACTCTTAACATCCCTTGCTAGCTGCAACTCCAAGTGTGATTTGGCCTTCCTGATTTCACTCCTGCATGCCTGAGCAATATTTTTATACTCCTCCCTGGTCATTTGTCCAATCTTCCACTTCTTGTAAGCTTCTTTTTTGTGTTTAAGAGCAGCAAGGATTTCACTGTTAAGCCAAGCTGGTCGCCTGCCATATTTACTATTCTTTCTACACATCGGGATGTTTTTTTCCTGCAACCTCAATAAGGATTCTTTAAAATACAGCCAGCTCTCCTGGACTCCTTTCCCCCTCATGTTACTTTCCCAGGGGATCCTGCCCATCAGTTCCCTGAGGGAGTCAAAGTCTGCTTTTCTGAAGTCCAGGGTCCATATTCTGCTGCTCTCCTTTCTTCCTTGTGTCAGGATCCTGAACTCAACCATCTCATGGTCACTGCCTCCCAGGTTCCCATCCACTTTTGCTTCCCCTACTATCTCTTCTCTGTTTGTGAACAGCAGGTCAAGAAGAGCTCTGCCCCTAGTTGGTTCCTCCAGCACTTGGACCAGGAAATTGTCCCCTACACTTCCCAGAAACTTCCTGGATTGTCTGTGCACTGCTGTATTGCTCTCTCAGCAGATATCAGGGTGATTGAAGTTTCCCATGAGAAACAGGGCCTGCGATCTACTAACTTCTGCTAGTTGCCAGAAGAAAGCCTCGTCCACCTCATCTCCCTGGTCTGGTGGTCTACAGAAGACTCCCACCACGACATCACCATTGTTGCTCACACTTGTAAACTTAATCCAGAGATGCTCAGGTTTGTCTGCAGTTTCATACTGGAGCTCTGAGCAGTCATACTGCTCTCTTACATACAATGCAACTCCCCCACCTTTTCTGCCCTCCCTGTCCTTCCTGAACAGTTTATATCCATCCATGACAGTACTCCAGTCATGTGAGTTATCCCACCACGTCTCTGTTATTCCAATCATATCATAATTCCTTGACTGTGCCAGGACTTCCAGTTCTCCCTGCTTGTTTCCCAGGCTTCTTGCATTTGTGTATAGGCACTTAAGATAACTCGCTGATTGTCCCGTTTTCTCAGTCTGAGACAGGAATCCTCCCCTCTTGCCCTCTCCTTCTCGTGCTTCCTCCCGGTATCCCATTTCCCCACTTACCTCAGGGCTTTGGTCTCCTTCCCCCAGTGAACCTAGTTTAAAGCCCTCCTCACTAGGTTAGCCAGCCTGCTTGCGAAGATGCTCTTCCCTCTCTTTGTTAGGTAGAGCCCGTCTCTGCCTAGCACTCCTCCTTCTTGGAACACCATCCCATGGTCGAAGAATCCAAAACCTTCTCTCCGACACCACCTCCGTAGCCATTTGTTGACTTCCACAATTCGGCAATCTCTACCCAGGCCTTTTCCCTGCACAGGGAGGATGGACGAGAACACCACTTGTGCGTCAAACTCCTTTATTCTTCTCCCCAGAGCCACGTAGTCTGCAGTGATCCGCTCAAGGTCATTCTTGGCAGTATCATTGGTGCCCACGTGGAGAAGCAGGAAGGGGTAGCGCTCCGAGGGCTTGATGAGTCTCGGCAGTCTCTGTTGCCAGGAAACAGAGTGTCAGCCTTTTATGCACACTGGAGACTTAAGAAATGCATAGGGGAAACTGAGGCACCCACACAGTATTCAGAGGAAACATTCAGAACAGTCCCACTTTGTCACAGTAGGACTTCCCCAAAATAATTCCTAAAGCAGATCTTGGAAAAAAAATCCGATCTTGATTTAAAAATTGTGAGAGATGGAGAATCCGTGACAACCCTTGGCAAATTGTTCCATTGGTTAATTACTCTCACCATTAAAAATTTATGCCTTATTTCCAGTCTGAATTTGTCTAGTTTCAACTAGCCATTGGATCTTGTTAGACCTTTCTCTGCTAGACTGAAGAGCCCATTATTAAATATTTGTTTCTCATGTAGGTACTAATAGACTGTGATCTAATCCTTAAATCGTTCTTGTGGCTCTTCTCTGAACCCTCTCCACCCTCCTTCTTGAATTGTGAGCGCCAGAACTGAACACCGTTTTCCAGCAGGGATAGCACCAGTGCCAAATATAGAGGTAAAATAACCTCTCTCCTCCTAGTCAAGATTCTCTGTTTATGTATCACAGGATTGCATTAGCTCTGTTGGCCATAGCATCACACTGGGAGCTGAGGTTCAGCCGATTATCTCATCATCCCCCCCCAAATTTTTTTCAGAGACACTGCTTCCCAGAATAGAATCCCCCTTCTTGTAAGTACGATCTACATTCTTTGTTCCTAAATATTTACATTTACATTTAGCCTTATTAAAATGCATATTGTTTTCTTTCACCCAGATTACCAAGCAATACACCGATTTCTATCAGTGACCTCTTCATTATTTCCATCTCCCCCAATTTTGGTGTCATCTGCAAACTTTATCAGTGATGACTTTATGATTTCTTCCAGGTCATTGATAAAAATGTTAACTAGTGTAGGGCCAAGAACCAATCCTTGTGGGACTTCACTGGAAATACAGCCGCTCGCTGATAAGTTTTATCATTTGATATGACTATATCATCTGTTTTTTTCCCCAAATAGAGAACAGAATTACTTATTGAACTCTTCTGCCTTTTCTGCATTGTTATTGATAATTCTACCATTTTCATCTAATAATGAACCAATACCATTGCTAGGATTCTTTTTGTTCCTAATATATATTTTTTAAAACCTTCTTCTTATTGTCCTTAACTCTGCTGGCCATAGCTTTCTCCTTGTGTCCTTTTGCTACCCTTATCAATTTTCTGCAGTTTCTAGCTTCTGATTTATATTCAGTGTTGGCAACTTCCCCTTTCTCCATTCGTTGTGTGTGTGTGTAATATTTTATAGCAGCCTTCACTTCCTCTCTAAACCGGATTGGTTTTTTAACCAGTATGGCTTCTTCCTTAATTGGGCATATGGACAGCTTGAAATGACAATGACCCAGCAGAGTCCCTGATATGGAAGATTTTGGACAATATGTTGGTCCTGAAACATGTACAGTTGTCATTTAATACCCATTTAATAGTCCACATTGCTGAGATATCTGTATGTCACGCCCTGATACGGTCATATTCAGTCTGCTCGTACCCTATGGCATCAGAATTCTTCAAGGGCTTCCATTATGCCCTCCAGTCAGAGACCCAACTCCCACTTGGGACCACAATGTTGTCCTTCTAAAACATACAGAACCCACTGTCTGAGCGCTTGGTATACCAACTTATGACATTACATCAGCACAGAGAGGCAGTAAGCTCCAAAGCCTTATTGCTTAGACTGCCTTACACAGCTTTACACAGGGACAGCGTCTGGCTCTGCACTATCCTATGTGAGATGGGGAGCTAGTCCAGATGGGGCTGCACCTCTGTATTATTCTCATCTATGTATGCATTCAGACACCTTGTTTTCTGTTTTGCCTGCATCTGTACTTTGAGCAGAGATCCCCGTTGCACTGCCTACAGTGGTACCCAGCTCCCTTCCCTGAGCTCATAGTTAATTTAGGCCCCTGTATGTATATGAAGGGTTTGATACTGTTCCTCCAGTGTGAACTGCTTTGCAATTCCCAACATTTAATTTCATTTGCCATGTGGGTGGGTGGCTGGCTGGCTGTGGCTTCCCCACAGACTAAAAAAGCCAGAAAGCAGATTGTTTTTAAATCACAATTTTTAAAAAAGACAGGCCAATCTCATACTATTTGAATGCTTCAGACTGGCAACACTACCTTCCTCTGAAGCATTTGAGTGTGACTCCATCAGAGACTGGAGACAGACTAGTGTGGCTTCTTCTTCTCATGTCCTTCCACCTCAATCAGGTTTTTTTACAGTGTCAGGCACATGCCATGTCTGGTCTGGAGCTCTGGTGAGATCTTCTGTGGTGCATGGTTCCTCCAGGAGCTGGCAGACCAACAGATGTTCCATGGTTTGTGTTTCACCACGGTCACATATGTCTACGTCTTTGGAATAGCCCCTTTTCCACATACGGACTTTTGGCCTGCCAGCTCTTGTTCGGAGGTGATTTTAAACATCTCCAGGTTGACCAGTCGTTCTCTGTGCTTGTGGGAAGGCATTCGGCAATGTCAGTGTGCCATTTGACATCTTTGTTTTCAGACTGTTTGCGCCACATTTCTAGTCATGTAGCCACTGATGATTCTGTAAGCAGTTCTGTTCCAGTTAGGACGCTTCTCTGTGATTTCAGGCAGCTAACTGCTGCTGTGTGGCCATATAGTGGATGTCTGGTATCGCCAACCTGTTGTAATCATTCTATTTTGCTTGTGACCACTCTCCTAATATCCAGTGGAGCAATTCTGACAGGCTTATCAAAGCTGTTCACAGTTGTTGGTTTTAGAGATCCCATGATGTAGTGGCAGCTGTCATTCAGGACAGGGGCCAGGGCTGCCGGTTGGGTTCTGCCTGACCCAAATGATGCACATTTGTGGCCTGTGTGGTGAATCCAGATGTTACAGAATCTGAACTTTTATTTTAAGAGCCATTCTCTCAATCTCCAGGTTGGAAGGAACAGTTCTTTACCCTGTTCTTCAAGGTGTTGTAGTCAGTGTGGTTCCCAATGTGGGTGCACATGTGCATGGGGCTGGAGTGTTTTTGACTAGCAGGGTCTGTCAAAGCCATATATGCAGCCTGTGCCTCATTCCACTCCTGTAGGAGGACATAAAGAGATTAGTGGCCCTGCCCTGCCCCTACCTCCCAATGATTCTGAGATCAAAAGAAGCTCAAAATAACCCCAAACTCACAGGGTTTGTGATAAAATAGGAGTTGGCTGTACTCTGAAATTGCAAGACACCTCCCACCATGGGCAATCAGGGCCAAATTCACCCTGTGGAAATGCAATGGGGGGTCAATGCTTTCAGGGGTTACCCCAGATAGAACTTGCCCCAACTACTCAGCTAGGAGTGGGCTCTCTCCTGTGGCAGGAGGAGTTAAGGACAAACTCTGAGATGTAGTAGTAGGGAATGGGTTCAGTGGTTAGCGAGTGCTCAGAACTTGATAGGCAGGCACTGCCATCAACTGTAACTGATACTGTAGCTCCATAATGTAATGCCAAGATATGTTAGCCACTGAGATGCCAGGACCTTTCTGGCTCCTGCTCAGCTCCTGGCCCGGGGAACCTGGTGGCAGTGAGTTCCACAAGCCAGTTAAGCACCTTGGTTAGAAACATTTCATAGAATCATAGGAGATGAGGGTTGGAAGGGACCACAGAAGCTCATCTAGTCCAACCCCCTGCTCAAAGCAGGGCCAATCCCCAGACAGATTTTTACCCCAATTCCCTAAATGGCCCCCTCAAGGATTGAACTCACAACTCTGGGTTTAGCAGGCCAATGCTCAAACCACTGAGCTATCCTTCTCCCCCCTTTGCCTGAGTATAAATTTGCTCCCTGTCAGTGTCAGTGACAAACCACCCCCCCATTCCTGGGTGATGGCTGGGATGACATAGGACGTGCCCCAGTCAGACACTATTCTAGCCAGTATTTTCTCTCCCTCCGTCCCATCCCCTGTGGCACTAACAGGCCTGGCCTGGCCACTCGCTCCCTGGGCAGGAATCTCTCCAACCTCTGATCATTCTCATCTCTGATGTCACCTTTCCCAGATTAGGGGACGGGGGAGAGGGTGCAATATCAGCACAGTGCCAGAGGAGGGAAGGGGAGAGTAGACCCAGGGCAGTGTTAGGGGGAGGGGTAAGCAAACCCAGTGCTGTGCTGGAGGTGAGGAAGGTGGGGCAGAGCCAGCTAGGTGCTGACGGGGAGAGGGGAGCAGACCCAGTGGGATGCCGGGGTTTGTGGGGGGAGCAGACTCAGCATGGTACCAGGGGAAGAGAGGGGAGCAGACCCAGAGAGGTGCAGGGGAGGTTAGAGGGAGCTGACCCAGAGGGGTGTTGGGGGTACACTGTTGAGCGTGCACTGGGGGCAGGGAAAACTCTGTACATATTGCACTAGAGGGAATTCCAAGGGGTTTGGTACCTTGGCCTGCTGGGGCTCAGCTATGTCAGGGCACCTGCTGGATTGTAGGGACGGGAGTGTGGGAGGGGGCTGTGCCATGTGAGCTGTCACCCTGATCCAGGGCCCTGCCTGCTGGAATGCGGGAATCTGAGGCTCGCCCAGCTAATCCCGGGTCACTCTCCCTGTGCAGGATTAATGGGGATTAGGGGGCTCTGCTGCTGGAGCCCCTCCCAAATGCTTCGCATTCCCCGAGCCTGGCCCCACGGCCACCAGGAAGGATCCTGCCTTGCGCTGACTTTTCAGGGAGAGCTGTGCCTGGAGCAGGTCTGGGGGAAGTACCCAAGGAAGAATTGGGCAGGGGCTTGGAGAGTGCAGAGGAGCCACTTGTGAGCACACAGCTAGTGTGAACCCTGTGCAAGGGACCTTTGGCAGGAGAGTGGAGGTGGCTGGATGTGTTTGTCCCGACAGTCCTGCCCTGGCCCCATGCTTCTTCCCTCCTCCTGCTCCAGTCTGTCTCCTTCCCTCACTCTTGAGCCTGCTGGAGTTGCACCCCTGCCCTCGTCCTCCCATCTCTCCATTTAGGCTCTGCTGCATCAGGGTGGCCTCCCCCCTGCACCCTTAGTTAGAGGCCCCAGTATGTGGGGAGGGCTGCATCTGCAGGAGGCTCTCATTGTCCTGCCTTAAGGGGCAGAGATGGGCCACTAGCTGGTGGAGACCCCAGGTCCTGCCCTCCAAGATCCAACAGCACCTGTGCAGTGATTTTACTCTGCACCCCGCCACTCCCCTGGTTAATTACCCTCACCGTTAAAAGTTTGTGCCTTATTTCCGATCTGAATTTGTCTAACTTCAGCTTCCAGCCATTGAATCGTGTTAGGCCTTAGATTAGATGCTTTTGTGCCTTGTGACACATGAAGCAACCCAGTGTTTCCACCTCTGTCTGGTTAATGCCACATTTCTTTCTCCATTATAGTCAGTTTCCAAGACAACGACATCTTTTTCAATAGTTTTTGTGACATTTTAGGGTCCTTGCAGACCAATAAGGGGTTCTGTCACTGCCTGGCCTGTAACTTAGGGCCTTTGTGCTGTGCTGCTATGTTTCAGTTCCTTGACACCTGCAGCATGCCCACAAACACAAGGTCTCACCCTGGCTTTCACGAGCCTAGTTACTCTTTGCAGGGTGACACAAACAACCCTTCCAGTCCCGGGTCTCACCTAGTACATCCTCCCTGAGTTCTTAATTACTAGACATCTGGGCTGAAGGCACACCAGAAACCTGCTTGGGATAAAAATAAACAAAAGTTCATTTAATAGAAAAAACACATTGAAAGAAGAAATAGTAAAGGGAAAGCAAACATATATAAGTTACACAGAAAATAAACATAAAGCCACAACCCCAGGCTTTACATTTTCATATTAAATAAAAAAAATGTCTAATAAGAGTTACCTATCGCCTTAAAACAATTTCCCAGTTTACCCCTTAGCTGCAGGAGGGAGCTAGCACATGTCTTAGGTGCCTGGGGGAAACCCATCAGAAAGATCGTTGCAAGATCTGCCGTGAGTTCCACCCAAGAACACTTAAAGAACCGGAACAGCGGCTGAAGGTGATCCTCATGGAGGCAGCTTTGCGCACCTATTCCGACCTGAGTTTGGGAGACCCAACCCCTGTGGCAGCGTCCTCAATGTGGAGCGCCTTGGCGCTGAAGAAGGACTCCTCCAGGGATGCTCGGTACTAGCACGGCTCCTCATGGGGCCAATCTGATAGTAGGCACTGCTCCCACTCGCCGGTGCCTCCAAAAGAAGAAAAAGCCAGACGACTGTTCTCCTCCTGCTAAGCCTCAAGAAGTGTGATCCCAGGCGGGCCACTCTTCAGCGTCTCCTTCTGGGGCCGTGTTGACTCTTGTCCAGGTGAGGCAGTTGAATCCGGCCCCACCTCAATCTCCGGCGCCTACACAGCAGCTTCAGCTCCCATCTACGCCGGAAGCATACCAGGCCGCCAGAGATCTCTCCACTTGACAGCACCATTCTCGCCTGCCAGGGAGGAACCCTCAGCGCCGATGGAGCACCATCCTCTGGTGCATTCTAAGGGAAAGCCTGCTATGATGTTGAGGCACTCTCCTTCGCTTTGTCCATTGGCACCTACACGCTCCGACAGAGAGCCTTCCCACTCCCAGAGCTCTCAACTTTCAAGGCACCGAGGATCGGCTCCTCCGTGGTCTTCAGTGTCTGAGAACTTGGAGTTGGAGCCCAACTCCTATCACTCATGTCCAGGGCCGGCTCCAGGCCCCAGCACGCCAAGCGCGTGCTTGGGGCGGCATGCCACGGGGGGCGCTCTGCCGGTCGCCGGGAGGGCGGCAGGCGGCTCCGGTGGACCTCCCGCAGGCGTGTCTGCGGAGGGTCCGCTGGTCCCGCGGTTCCGGTGGACCTCCCGCAGCCGTGCCTGCGGATGCTCCACCGGAGCCGCGGGACCAGCGGACCCTCCGCAGGCACGTCTGCAGGAGGTCCACCGGAGCCGCGGGACCGGAGACTGCCAGAGCACCCCCCGCGGTGTGCCACCGTGCTTGGGGTGGCGAAATTGCTAGAGCCGCCCCTGCTCAAGTCGGAGCAGAAACTGTAGAGTGAGGTCGGGCAGAGATGGAAGGGAGCATCAGGCGTGGCCTCCGCAGTGGTAGAACCCGCCTCAGCGCCCTTCTGGACTCCCTGGGCTTATCACCACAGCCAGGGAGGAACCCAGGGCCCATGCTCAGCGACGTCTTCAGTTGCTTCCGCCACATTTGTGCCGCCTTCCACTGTGCATACGCACCCGGCACCTACGATCCCAACACCTTTCCTTATGGCACCGTCATCGACTCTGGCACTATGCTTGGCTCTGACTTCGGCACGGCCTTCACAATGGTGACACACTCATCTCCCACACCTACACCGTTGTTGACGTCGACCTCGATGCAGGCACCTACAGCCCAGGTGCCAATGTCAGCACCTGGCCCCCCGACCCCAGCAGGTCCTGTGTACAGGTCTTTGTCGCAGTAGCGGACAGGATGAAGGGCCAGCCTGTTTCGACACAGCACATTTCATCATGGATTGTGGCCTGCATTACCAAGTGCTACAATCTAGCAGGGATCCCAACGCCCCCGATGATGGTGCACTCTACAAGGGCGCAAGCTTCATCAACAGCTTTCCTGGCTCAAGTCCCCACCCAGGAAATTTGCAGGGCAGTGACATGGTTATCAATACACACTTTCGCCGCACACTATGCAGTTACTAGGCAGGCCAGAGATGATGTGGCCTTTGGTAGAGCAGTACTCCAGTCAGTGGACAGCTCCGACCCCACCTCCTAAATTTGTTTTTGAGTCACCTGATTGGAATCAACATGAACAAGCACTCAAAAAATAAAAAACGGTTACTGACCTTCTCGTAACTGTTGTTCTTTGAGATGTGTTGTTCATGTCCATTCCAATATCCTACCCCCTCCATCGGAGTAGCCAGCAAGAAGGAACTGAAGGGGTGGCAGGTCGGCAGGGCTATATATTAGGCGCCAGGAGGGCGCGACTCCAGGGAGCACCCAGGCCGACCCGACGGATGCTGCTAAGGGAAAAATCTTCCAGCCATCATGCACGTGTGTGCGCACACACCTAATTGGAATGGACATTAACAACACATCTCGAAGAACAACAGTTACAAGAAGGTGAACAACCATTTTTTGCCTACTGCTATGAAGGACTGTGAATGTGTTTAAACCTTTTGTTCTCCCTTTGGGGTGTCTGCACCCTGATTGTCACAGTTTATTATGTTATTTGTTAAGAACATAAGAATGGCCGTACTGGGTCAGACCAAAGGTCCATCTAGCCCAGTATCTGTCTACCGACAGTGGCCAATGCCAGGTGCCCCAGAGGGAGTGAACCTAACAGGCAATGATCAAGTGATCTCTCTCCTGCCATCCATCTCCATCCTCTGACAAACAGAGGCCAGGGACACCATTCTTACCCGTCCTAGCTAATAGCCATTTATGGACTTAGCCACCATGAATTTATCCAGTCCCCTTTTAAACATTGTTATAGTCCTAGCCTTCACAACCTCCTCAGGTAAGGAGTTCCACAAGTTGACTGTGCGCTGCGTGAAGAAGAACTTCCTTTTATTTGTTTTAAACCTGCTGCCTATTAATTTCATTTGGTGACCCCTAGTTCTTGTATTATGGGAATAAGTAAATAACTTTTCCTTATCCACTTTCTCCACATCACTCATGATTTTATATACCTCTATCATACCCCCCTTAGTCTCCTCTTTTCCAAGCTGAAGAGTCCTAGCCTCTTTCATCTTTCCTCATATGGGACCCTCTCCAAACCCTTAATCATTTTAGTTGCCCTTTTCTGAACCTTTTCTAGTGCTAGAATATCTTTTTTGAGGTGAGGAGACCACATCTGTACACAGTATTCGAGATGTGGGCATACCGTGGATTTATATAAGGGCAATAATATATTCTCAGTCTTATTTTCTATCCCCTTTTTAATGATTCCTAACATCCTGTTTGCTTTTTTGACTGCCTCTGCACACTGCGTGGACATCTTCAGAGAACTATCCACGATGACTCCAAGATCTTTTTCCTGACTCGTTGTAGCTAAATTAGCCCCCATCATGTTGTATGTATAGTTGGGGTTATTTTTTCCAATGTGCATTACTTTACATTTATCCACATTAAATTTCATTTGCCATGTTGTCCTCCTCTTTTCCGTTTTCCACCAAGTTGTATCCAGTCTAGAGCTTATCTAGGAATGTCTTTTTTTACACCTGTACAACATGCCCAAACCAGTTCAGCCTTCTCTCTTGAATCATTGCCTCTAAAGTATTTTGACCAGTCCTTAGCAACACTTATTTTTTCCACCAGTGGACATGAAATATTCTCTGCAAGCATCTCTGATGAAATGTGTTAAATTTCCTGTTGCAGGCTTCTAGCATTTGCCAAGTTTCAGAAACATGCTACAATGTGGGTATCACAATAACATTGTAGAACTTCCGTGGTTCATGTTTGAAACTCCTTATTTTTCCAAATATTTGCCAGTCTTGAAAAAGTCCCCACTTGCCTTCCCAATTCTTGCTTTCATCTCATGGAATTGGCCATCAGCACTGACTGTGCTTCCACGTTGTATTGTTATCCGTGGTTCTGAACCCAAAGCCATTGGTAACTTTTTTACTCTTGGCGAGGCGATGGCAGGAAATAAATCAATGGGGACACAGCTGTCCGACTGATAGATGATTGATACTAGAGTCTGTTCACTTAACACTTTATTTAGTCTCAAGTACTTACATCTGCAACAGGTTAATTAAACACCCCAAATTACCCTCAGATTAATATTTACCCAGGGTTTTGAGGAGGTCTCGAGTGAATAACTGTAGATGTGCAGAGGCTAGCTTTCCATCTGCAGGGGAACTTGAGAGGTGTCAAAGCCTTCAAGTGTCCACCAATCTCAGATTTCTTCCTCTTTTTATATCCAATTTGTTAGTATTACACAGCTTGTTCATCAAAAAACAACAACTCCTGAGCAGAAGCTAAGTTAAGTGTGGAGTTTCCCAACCTGTAGTTTTCCAGCCTTTCAGGCAGGGAATTTTCTGTCAGTTAACCAGCTGTATTTCACATAGCAATATTTAACTATTGCCAGACTTTCCATCTTTCAAAACCGCATGCTTCGGTAAAAGCTCAAGTCAGGAGGGCACAGGGTCATGTTTACTCCTCATGGGCACTCACTTCCTCTCCCCTCCTGGTCTGTTAGTTGTGCTAAGGCTTCAGAAATGGCCTTTCTAGCTCCTTTCAGTGGTGAGCATGTCACGGAGTGCACAGGCTGGGTGCTCTGGAACCGCTCTGAAAGAAGCAGTGAGAGATAAAAAGGCATCTTTTAAAAAGTGGAAGTCAAATCCTAGTGAGGTAAATAGAAAGGAGCATAAACACTGCCAAATTAAGTGTCAAAATGTAATAAGAAAAGCCAAAAAGGAGTTTGAAGAACAGCTAGCCAAAAACTCCAAAGGTAATAACAAAATGTTTTTTAAGTACATCAGAAGCAGGAAGCCTGCTAAACAACCAGTTGGGCCCCTAGACGATCGAGATACAAAAGGAGCTCTTAAAGACGATAAAGTAATTGCAGAGAAACTAAATGAATTCTTTGTTTCAGTCTTCACGGCTGAGGATGTTAGGGAGATTCCCAAACCTGAGCTGGCTTTTGTAGGTGATAAATCTGAGGAATTGTCACAAATTGAGGTGTCGCTAGAGGTGGTTTTTTAATTAACTGATAAACTTAACAGTAACAAGTCACTAGGACTAGATGGCATTCACTCAAGAGTTCTGAAAGAACTCAAATGTGAAATTGCGGAACTACTAACTATGGTTTGTAACCTGTCCTTTAAATTAGCTTCTGTACTCAATGACTGGAAGAAAGCTAATGTAACACCAATATTTAAAAAGGGCTCTAGAGGTGATCCCGGCAATTACAGACCGGTAAGTCTAACGTCAGTACTGGGCAAATTAGTTGAAACAATAGTAAAGAATAAAATTGTCAGACACATAGAAGAACATAACTGGTTGGGCAAAAGTCAACATGGTTTCTGTAAAGGGAAATCGTGTCTTGCTAATCTATTAGAGCTCTTTGAAGAGGTTAACAAACATGCGGACAAGGGGGATCCAGTAGACATAGAATCAGAGGGGTAGCCGTGTTAGTCTGGATCTGTAAAAGCAGCAAAGAGTCTTGTGGCACCTTATAGACTAACAGACGTTTTGGAGCATGAGCTTTCTTGGGTGAATACCCACTTCATCGGATGCATGTGACGAAGTGGGTATTCACCCACAAAAGCTCATGCTCCAAAACGTCTGTTAGTCTATAAGGTGCCACAAGACCCAGTAGACATAGTGTACTTAGATTTCCAGAAAGCCTTTGACAAGGTCCCTCACTGAAGGCTCTTACGTAAATTAAGTTGTCATGGGATAAGAGGGAAGATCCTTTCATGGATTGAGAACTGGTTAAAAGACAGGGAACAAAGGGTAGGAATAAATGGTAAATTTTCATAATGGAGAGGGGTAACTGGTGGTGTTCCCCAAGGGTCAGTCCTAGGACCAATCCTATTCAACTTATTCATAAATGATTTGGAGAAAGGGGTAAACAGTGAGGTGGCAGACAATACTAAACTGCTCAAGATAGTTAAGACCAAAGCGGACTATGAAGAACTTCAAAAAACATCTCACAAAACTAAGTGATTGGGCAACAAAATGGCAAATGAAATTTAATGTGGATAAATGTAAAGTAATGCACATTGGGAAAAATAACCCCAACTATACATACAATATGATGGGGACTAATTTAGCTACAACTAATCAGGAAAAAGATCTTGGAGTCATTGTGGATAGTTCTCCGAAGACGTCCACGCAGTGTGCAGCGGCAGTCAAAAAAGCAAGCAGGATGTTAGGAATTATTAAAAAGGGGATTGAGAATAAGATGGAGAATATCTTATTGCCCTTATATAAATCCATGGTATGCCCACATCATGAATACTGCATACAGATGTGGTCTCCGCATATCAAAAAAGATATACTGGTATTAGAAAAGGTTCAGAGAAGGGCAACTAAAATGATTAGGGGCTTGGAATGGGTCCCATATGAGGAGAGATTAAAGAGGCTAGGACTTTTCAGCTTGGAAAAGAGGAGATTAAGGAGGGGTATGATAGAGGTATATAAAATCATGAGTGATGTGGAGAAAGTGAATAAGGAAAAGTTATTTACTTGTTCCCATAATATAAGAACTAGGAGACACCAAATGAAATTAATGGTAAGCAGGTTTAAAACAAATAAAAGGAAGTTCTTTTTCACACAGTGCACAGTCAACTTGTGGTGATGGACGGCAGGAGAGAGATCACTTGATCATTAGCTGTTAGGTTCACTCCCTCTGGGGCACCTGTCATTGGCCATTGTCGGTAGACAGGATACTGGGCTGGATGGACCTTTGGTCTGACCCAGTATGGCCGTTCTTATGTTCTTATGTTAAGTCAGACAGGACTCTCTGTAGTGTGACTCCCCACCCAAGGCACACTCTCACTAGAGCAAAGCTCCTTGGCTTCAGTGCCTCCTTGGGTCTGACCTTGGACCGTTCAGCACCCCTGTTCCATGCCGTGAGCTCCCCACAGTGAGTCGACTGGAATAGGACATCTGGTGAAGCCTTACACCCCCCAAAAAGGGTCGTTGTACCCCCAACTTCATAGCAGGGACACTCAGCCAGCAAGGTAAAACAGAATGGTTGATTAGTTGTATAGAACACAGCATAGAACAGATCTTGTTAGCACAGAAATCAGGAAGTTACAGCAAAGTCCATCTTTGGGGGGGATCCAGAGCCCTGGGCTCTCCTCCCAAGTTTCAACCAGGAAACTGACCAGCTTCTAGCAGCCCAGCTTCAGTCAGGCACAGCTGCTCTCCTCCTTCCTTTGTCTCTTTTCTGAGCAAACAGATTGCCTGACCTCCATCTCTCACTTTGTTCTCCAGCACCGCCAGCTGATTCTTGCAGAGAATGGCCCCCAGCCATCAGTTGCCATGCTGCCAGGGGAGGCTCCAGGCCCCAGCACGCCAAGCGTGTGCTTGGGGCGGCAAGCCACTGGGGGTGCTCTGCCAGTCGCCGCGAGGGCGGCAGGCAGGTTGCCTTCGGCGGCTTGCCTGCGGAGGGTCCGCCGAAGTCGCGGGACCAGCGGACCCTCCGCAGGCAAGCCACGAAAGGCAGCCTGCCTGCTGTGCTTGGGGCGGCAAAATGCCTAGAGCCGCCCCTGCAGGCTACAGAGTGTCAGCCATTGTCTGTAATCACATGATGGCAGCCAGATGGCAGTCACACCTGCTCACTAGGGGTCTCTATGATGATCACATACCCTTGTCCCACCATTTAAATACTTGAATAACACATAGGGGAAACCGAAGCACAAATGCAGTTTTCAGACAAAACATTAAGAACATTCCCACTTTGTCTCAGCATAAAAATTGGTATCCCAGCTGTGGGCAGTGGTCCAGGAATGTTACTGGGCTCTGAGCTCCCAAAAATCTCCCCCTCCTACAATATGGCCTGGTTAATGAGTTTGTAGTCTTCACCAAGTCTTTCAATGATCATGACTTTCATTTTCTTTTGGCTGATTTTGAATCCTACTTTGGCATCTTCACATTTGACATTGATAGTAGAGTCTTTTTCATGGCATCACCATCTGCATCCAACAGAACAATGTCATCTGCAAAGTCAGATATTTCTCCTACTCCACATAACTCTTGTATCTGCCTTTGATGTTGCTCTTCACATCATGTGATCTACCACAGTGCAGAAAAGAAGAAGTGATAAGATGCAACCTGGCTTCACTCCAGTGATATCAAACTAATCCATATCTCCACTTACTGTTCTTACACAGCATTTTGAAACTTTCTATAACGTCTTGACCAATGACGCGATCTTTCTAGGAAGCCCATATTTTTGCAAGAATGTCCATAGTGACTCTCTGTGAATGCCCTGGAAAGCTTTTGTGAAATCTATGAAGTTCAAAACTAATCTTATCTGGTAGGTGTGCCGTTTCTTAGGCCTGGTCTACACTAGGGGGGTGTTCAAACTAAGGTACGCAAGTTCAGCTACGCGAATAGCGTAGGTGAACTCGAGCTACCTTAGTTCGAACTACTTACCCGTCCTGACGGTGCGGGATCGAAGTCCGCAGCTCCCCCGTCAACTCCGCCACTGCCGTTCGCGGTGGAGGAGTTCCAGAGTCAACGGGAGTGCGTTCGGAGTTCGATATATCGCGTCTAGATGAGACACGATATATCGAACTCCGAGAAGTCGATCGCTACCCACTGACCCGGGCGGGTAGTATGGACGTACCCTTAGTCAATCATCTCCAGGTAAAGATGTGATTTACACACAATCTTTTCAGTCTAAATCCTGCTAGCTTATTATAGTTTTTTACCTATAACTAGTTTGATTTGGTTAAATAGTATACTAGAGAACACTTTCCCAGGTGCTAGAATCTTTTGTTCCCCATGTAGGTAATGTGATATTCCCTTGTTTATACAGCCAAAACTCATCTTAGCCCTTTCGGCCATAGCATTGCACTGGGAACTTGTGGTCACTAATTATCCACCAGCACCCCCAAATGTTTCTCAGAGTCAATGCTACCCAGCATAACATCCCCCATCCTGTAAGTATGGCCTGCATTCCTTGTTGCTGGATGTATGACCTTATATTTGTCTGTATTAAAAAACATTTGCCTGCCCTCAGGTTACCAAGTGATCCAGATTGCTCTTTATCAGTGAACAGTCCTCTTCATTATTTACCACTCCCCCAATCTTTGTGTCATCTGCTGCAAATGTAACAATAATGATTATGCTTTCTTCTATTTTTCTGAGAAAAATGTTAAATAGCATCGGGCCAAGAACCAATCCTTTCGGGACCCCACTAGAAAGCCACACACTCTATGAGGATGGGTATAAACTGGTATGAATACATTTAGGCTGGAAATTAGAAGAAGATTTCTAACCATCAGAAGACTACGGTTCTGGAACAACCTCCCAATACAGGTAGCAGGGGCAAACAACCCAGCTAATTTTAAAATACAATTTGATAAATTTATGAACAGGATTATATGATGAAGTTACCTGTGATAGCAGAACTCTGGACATAGTGATCCAGTCCTATGTGCTATGATTGCTCATTTAGATAGCATTTAATCCCCTGGATGTATGCCAGGCTGTATTGTGCTGGAAGGGCACAAGGCGGTGGTGGTGGGGAAGGGGGCATGTTTGAGGGGCACCTCTGAGGTGTAGGAATGAGGGGACTTTGTGGGCATACTGCACCACATCTTGGCTAGCAGCTTTGCCCTCCACCTGGTTATCCCTGACCCCAGTAGGGCTGGAGTGGCTGCGCAGAGGGAAAGTGGTAACCAAGGGGCTGTGTGAGGGGTACATTTATCAGCTGGAGGGCCAAGTGTGAGGGGAGGCACACTGCAGATGCTCTACTCCCCTTTGGGGGCTAACAGGGGGAAGGGATTCTGCACAAACCTGAGACCATCCCATGGTAATGACACTGGAGCTCTGAGACGAGTGAACTGACCCATTCTCTTCCTCATCCCCTCACAGTCTACCCCAGTTTCTGTTGTGGAATACCAACAAGCTCTCTATGTATGTGCTCAAATGACTCCAAAATTGCACCACAAGCTCTACTCCAGCCCCTGATATGGCACCACAGTTTTAAGACAATTTACATATATATTTTGAAAATTGTAAGCAGCTCATTTTGAAGGAGGGGCTGTATATCTGAAACTGTTGATGAAATGACCAGTTTGCACCACAAAGTCTGCCTTCATGCTGCAGCGTACCAGTTGTCAAGACAACCTCCCTGTGCATGTGGGTTTTAAAGCATTTTGAATAACAACAATTAATACCCTAACATTGCTATCACATAATTTTCTAAGGGCAGCTCTACATGAGGAACCCCTTGGTAAACAGCCCCAAATTCAGCTCAGTGACCCACCCTGGAGCCCCACACTTTTCAAGCAGTCTGAGTCAGCATGTGGATTTTGCAGCACTTAGAAAAATTGGCTGTTAACAGTAAGCAACTCTCAACATTTGCTATTATGGTGCTACTCCCCCACTCTAACAAGCAGGTGAATATTGAGTAGGGGTATGTAGGAGATATGACCTCTGCAGGTGTCATGAGTGAGACAGTTACTGAATACTGTGTCCTGTTCTGGGCTTCAGAAAAGAGGTACAAGAATGAGCAGCTGAAGTCTGGAAAACCTGCCTTATAGTGAAAGACTAAAGGAGCTCAGTCTATTTAGAGGTGATTTGATCACAGTACAAATACATGCATGGGGAAGAGATTTCTGAGAGCAGGCAGCTCTTTAATCTCCCATACAAAAGGCAGAACAGGATGCAGTGACTGAGAGCTGAAGCCAGACAAATTCATACTGGAAATAACATAAGAACATAAGAACGGCCGTACCGGGTCAGACCAAAGGTCCATCTAGCCCAGTATCTGTCTATCACAGTGGCCAATGCCAGGTGCTCCAAAGGGAGTGAACCTAACAGGCAATGATCAAGTGATCTCTCTCCTGCCATCCATCTCCATCCTCTGACAAACAGAGGCTAGGGACACCATTCTTTACCCATCCTGGCTAATAGCCATTTATGGACTTAACCACCATGAATTTATCCAGTTCTCTTTTAAACCCTGTTATAGTCCTAGCCTTCACAACCTCCTCAGGTAAGGATTTCCACAAGTTGACTGTGCGCTGCGTGAAAAAGAACTTCCTTTTATTTGTTTTAAACCTGCTGCCTATTAATTTCATTTGGTGACCCCTAGTTCTTGTATTATGGGAATAAGTAAATAACTTTTCCTTATCCACTTTCTCCACACCACTCATGATTTTATATACCTCTATCATATCCCCCCTTAGTCTTCTCTTTTCCAAGCTGAAGAGTCCTAGACTCTTTCATCTTTCCTCATATGGGACCCTCTCCAAACTCCTAATCATTTTAGTTGCCCTTTTCTGAACCTTTTCTAGTGCTAGAATATCTTTTTTGAGGTGAGGAGACCACATCTGTACACAGTATTCAAGATGTGGGCGTACCATGGATTTATATAAGGGCAATAATATATTCTCAGTCTTATTCTCTATCCCCTTTTTAATGATTCCTAACATCCTGTTTGCTTTTTTGACCGCCTCTGCACACTGCGTGGACATCTTCAGAGAACAATCCACGATGACTCCAAGATCTTTTTCCTGACTCGTTGTAGCTAAATTAGCCCCCATCATATTGTATGTACAGTTGGGGTTATTTTTTCCAATGTGCATTACTTTACATTTATCCACATTAAATATCATTTGCCATTTTGTTGCCCAATCACTTAGTTTTGTGAGATCTTTTTGAAGTTCTTCACAATCTGCTTTGGTCTTAACTATCTTGAGTAGTTTAGTATCATCTGCAAACTTTGCCACCTCACTGTTTACCCCTTTCTCCAGATCATTTATGAATAAATTGAATAGGATTGGTCCTAGGACTGACCCTTGGGGAACACCACTAGTTACCCCTCTCCATTCTGAGAATTTACCATTAATTCCTACCCTTTGTTCCCTGTCCTTTAACCAGTTCTCAATCCATGAAAGGACCTTCCCTTTTATCCCATGACAGCTTAATTTACATAAGAGCCTTTGGTGAGGGACCTTGTCAAAGGCTTTCTGGAAATCTAAGTACACTATGTCCACTGGATCCCCCTTGTCCACATGTTTGTTGATGCCTTCAAAGAACTTTAATAGATTAGTAAGACACGATTTCCCTTTACAGAAACCATGTTGACTATTGCTCAACAGTTTATGTTTTTCTATTTGTCTGACAATTTTATTCTTAACTATTGTTTCAACTAATTTGCCAGGTACCGACGTTAGACTTACCGGTCTGTAATTGCCGCGATCACCTCTAGAGCCCTTTTTAAACATTGGCGTTACATTAGCTAACTTCCAGTCATTGGGTACCAAAGCCGATTTAAAGGACAGGTTACAAACCTTAGTTAATAGTTCCGCAACCTCACATTTGAGTTCTTTCAGAACTCTTGGGTGAATGCCATCAGGTCCCGCTGACTTGTTAATGTTGAGTTTATCAATTAATTTCAAAACCTCCTCTAGTGACACTTCAATCTGTGACAGTTCCTCAGATTTGTCACCTACAAAAGCCAGCTCAGGTTTGGGAATCTCCCTAACATCCTCAGCTGTGAAGACTGAAGCAAAGAATCCATTTAGTTTCTCTGCAATGACTTGATCGTCTTTAAGCGCTCCTTTTGTATTTTGATCGTCAAGGGGCCCCACTGGTTGTTTAGCAGGCTTCCTGCTTCTGATGTACTTAAAAAACATTTTGTTATTACCTTTGGAGCTTTTGGCTAGCCATTCCTCAAACTCCTCTTTGGCTTTTCTTATTACACTCTTGCACTTAAGTTGGCAGTGTTTATGCTCCTTTCTATTTGCCTCACTAGGATTTGACTTCCACTTTTTAAAGGAAGTCTTTTTATCTCTCACTGCTTCTTTTACATGGTTGTTAAGCCACGGTGGCTCTTTTTTAGTTCTTTTACTGTGTTTCTTAATTAGGGGTATATACATTAAGTTGGGCCTCTATTATGGTGTCTTTAAAAAGCGCCTATGCAGCTTGCAGGGATTTCACTTTAGTCACTGTACCTTTTAACTTTTGTTTAACTAACCCCCTCATTTTTGCATAGGTCCCCCTTTTGAAATTAAATGCCACAGTGTTGGGCTGTTGAGATGTTCTTCCCACCACAGGGATGTTAAATGTTATTATATTATGGTCACTAATTTGGTCCTGCTATAGTTACCTCTTGGACCAGCTCCTGCACTCCACTCAGGATTAAATCTAGAGTTGCCTCTCCCCTTGTGGGTTCCCGTACCAGCTGCTCCATGAAGCAGTCATTTAAAGTATCGAGAAATTTTATCTCTGTATTTCGTCCTGAAGTGAAATGTTCCCAGTCAATATGGGGATAATTGAAACCTCCCACTATTATTGGGTTCTTAATTTTGATAGCCTCTCTAATTTCCCTTAGCATTTCATCATCACTATTACTGTCCTGGTCAGGTGGTCGATAATAGATCCCTAATGTTATATTCTTATTAGAGCATGAAATTTTATCCATAGAGATTCTATGGAACATGTGGATTCGCTTAAGATTTTTACTTCATCTGAATCTACATTTTCTTTCACATATAGTGCCACTCCTCCCCCTGCACGACCTGTTCTGTCCTTCTGATATATTTTGTACCCCGGAATGATTGTGTCCCATTGATTGCTCTCAGTCCACCAGGTTTCTGTGATGCCTATTATATCAATATCCTCCTTTATCACAAGGCACTCTAGTTCACCCATCTTATTATTTAGACTTCTAGCATTTGTGTACAAGCACTTTAAAAACTTGTCCCTGTTTATTTGTCTGCCCTTTTCTGATGTGTCAGATTCTTTTTTATGTGACTGTTTATCATCTGATCTGGCCCTTACATTATCCTCTTCCGTCCTCTGCTCCTGACTATAACCTGGAGATTCTCTATCATCAGACTCTCCCCTAAGAGAAGTCTGTGTCCGATCCACATGCTCCTCTGCAGCAGTCGGCTTTCCCCCATCTCCTAGTTTAAAACCTTTTTAATGTTTAGTGCCAGCAGTCTGGTTCCACTTTGGTTTAGGTGGAGCCCATCTCTCCTGTATAGGCTCCCCCCATCCCAAAAGTTTCCCGAGTTCCTAATGAACGTGAACCCCTCCTCTCTACACCATCGTCTCATCCACGCATTGAGACTCTGAAGCTCTGCCTGCCTGCCTGGCCCTGCGCGTGGAACTGGGAACATTTCTGAGAATGCCACCATAGAGGTCCTAAAAGGTCAGCTAAAAGGTTTCATCAGTGAGGGTAATTAGCCTTAGACAGCATGGTGGATTCTCCATCATTTAAAACCAGTAAATGGCTAGTGGATAGTTTTGCTAAAAGACTTCTTCTGGATCAGCCAGGCATTCTGGGCTGGATGCAGGAGTCACTGGGTGGGATTCTCCAGCTGGGTGATGCTGGCGCTCAGACTGGCTTATACTGTGCCTCACTTTTGCCCCTACTGAAGCAGCTGGACCCCACAGCCTACTGTGTGATCTCCCCAAATCCAACTGGCCGTGCCACCCCTTCTCACAGCCTGCTGTGCTCTGCTTTGCCCACTCGTCTCCTGTGCCGCTCACCCAACCTGCCATTCTCTGTGCACGCCTGTTGCTGGGAGCCACTTTGCTCCAGGAGCTCCTTGCTTTATGTCCAATCCCTCTCTGAGGATGGACAAGACAAAAGAGCAAGGGAGTGGAGAAACAGAAAAAAAGGAGTGGAAAGGGGGAAGAACATGGATGGAGGGAGACAAGCCCATCAGGTGAGGTGTGTGCAGCTGGGTCTGGGTCCCACGGCTGCTCCAGAGCTCATGATGCCTGCAGCTGCATGGATTCTGTAGCTGGTGGCAGGAGAAGGGGATCCTGTTACATGGGGGTACTTCCAGCAGCTGGAGGGGCAAGGGGAGTGAGATGGGAGGGAATGAGTTCCCTATGAAATGCACACAAGGCTCCAAGGAACAAAGCTCCCACTGTGGGGAAGTGCCTGACTACTCCAGTGCAAGCCTCTCCCAGTAGGGGGACCTGCAGGAGTGCTGGCCATTGGGGGAGCTCCTGAATACTTCAGTCCCCTTCTCTCTCACCAAGAGGTGTTCTAGGGAGCATGGCAGGAGAGGTGGTGGGGGCACTATGGGGAGTAGGGCAGGAACTCAGGTTTTGGAGGGATGGTGCAGCAGGGGGCACTGTAGGGAGTGGGGTGGGAGCCATGGCTGTTGGGAGGGGGCAGCATGCAGCCCTGTAGGCCATGGGGCAAGAGTGCTGGGTGGGGGCTCCCCATTACTCTAGTCTTAGCCTCACTGCAGGAGAGGGCAGTGGTGAAATTGCTGCTAGGGCCTGGGCTGCCTGAGGGGCTGACGTGTGACCCAGGTTAGGAGGCTCCTAAGAGCTGTTTGCAGCCCCCAGCAGGGCCCTTTCCCTGGCACTCGTGGGGAGCTGAGGCCCAGCCCCAGTGGGGGGAGGAGCTTCCGCTACAGAGTGTGAACTTCACTGGGCCTGTCCCAGCTGCCTCCCTTTTGCCTCCTTTTCCGGGGTCTGTTCTCCCCTTCGAGCTCTCAGCGGGGGATGAGCTCTGGGCAGCGTCTCCCAGAGGGGATGTTCTTGGGAAAGGAGCCATTAGTGGCTGACCTGGAGCTGCAGGGAACTGGAGGGATCTTGGGACAGCCTCCCACACAAACGAGAGCCCAGGATATTGGGCCAGGAGCCCTGGGTTCAAGGAGCAGGTTCTGAACCCCCTAGTGCCCCTGATGCTCTGGCAATGCTGGCTTCCCCCGCCCCCACCCCTTCTTTCAGGGCCCAGCAGTTGGCTGGGTTGGGGCTCCTCTCCTGTCACTGCCACAGAGAAGCTCAGAACCAAGGAGTCTTTCTGAAAGTTGTGCTGTAGCCCAGCTGGGAGCAGGTGAGCAGGGTGTGCTGGCCTGCAGCTCAGCCTGTCCCTTAAGCCTGTGACAGCCCGCTCCTCACTGCAGCCCTGGCCAGAGGTCTGGGAGTGCTGGCACTTGGGGCCCTAACAGCAGGATGGGATCCTGAGGTGCAGGAGGGGTGTTTCCAGCCCTTATGTTCCAGAGAGCTTAGTGGGGTGCTGTGATCGAGTAGGAAGCACAGACTGTCTGTGCGGGGGAGGGGAGAGCCAGAGGTTTAGGTGAGATGCAGGAATTCAAACTGTGAGGTGAGCTTGGCCTGGGGGAGGGGAGGTGACACCTCTGGCCAGGGGAGACAAAGGAAGGAGGCGGAGGAGAGAGGAGGGGCCGGAGAGGACTGGGAGTCGAACGTGGGCTGAAGAAGAGAGGGGAGCAGGTAGACCGAGCTCTGATCCCCGGGGGGGGGCGGTGAGGCCCCCCCAAGATGGACCTAACCGGGGGGATCTGGTTATCTGGGCCTGCAAGACCTGTGTTGGACTGTGTCCCTGTCGTCTAAATAAACCTTCTGCTTTACTGGCTGGCTGAGAGTCCTGGTGAATCGTAGGGAGCACGGGGGTGAAGGGCCTGGGTCCCCCACACTCCGTGACAACTGGTGGCAGCGGTGGGATCGGCGGCACCCCGTGGACGGCGCTTCCTGCAGTAAGTGACTGGGGAGCAGTAAAACGAAGGGGCGAATAACCCCTGGGAGAGTGTGACCAGAGAGCAGGACTTTGCAGTAACAGGGTCCCCCGGGGGATCACAGCGAGAGATCCCAGGGGCGGAGGAGTCTGCAGCTCGACCCTGGCAGAGAGGGGGTGACCTCAAGGCCTGGCACACTAGGGGTCCCCTGGAACCCGTGGGGAGCGGCGAACACCCCAGCCTGCGAGCGGCCAGCAGGAAGATGTATTCCCAGAAGCGCAAGTGTGAGCTGGTGGAGCTGTGCAAGCAGGGGGGGCTGCGCCATGGGAAGCTCACCAGGGCCCAGCTGATTGCCCGGCTGGAGGAGAGAGATCGCAGGAATGAACCGGTCCCTGTCTCTGAGGGAAGCAGCCGGGCAGATGCAGCGCAGGCACCAGTGTCTGTACCCGCTGGGAGTGGCCAGTCGGCGGATGAGGGCTCCTCGAGACCCCCCACCCCTAGGCCTAGGGGGAGGGGGAGGAGGAGCCCAGCTACGGAGGGCACCGTGACCCCCCCGGCCAGCAGGGGATCGTCCCGGCGACTCTCGGCCTCCGTGGAGCGCAAGCGGCTGGACTTGGAGAGAGAGATCAAACTGAAAGAGATGGAGGAGCGTAAGGAGCTGAGGGCATATGAGGAAAGACAACGCCAGCGTGAGCTGGAGGAGAAGCAGAAGCAACGTGAATTCGAAGAAAGAGAGAAGGAGAAGCAACGTGAATTCGAGGACAGGGAGAAGCAGCGTAACCATGAGCTGGCCATGGCCCAGCTGAACAACAGTAAGGCCCCGGCTGCGGTGAGTGAGGGGGGGCCCAAGCCTACAAAGAGCTTTGATAAGAACTTCCTGGCCCCGCGTAAGGAGGGGGAGGACATAGACACCTTCCTGACGGCCTTTGAGAATGCCTGCGAGCTGCACCAGGTTGACCCCGCAGACAGGATCCGGTGCCTCACCCCCTTACTGGACTCCACCGCCGTGGAGGTGTACAGCCGAATGAGAGGGGAGGAGGCGCGGGACTACAACCTGTTCAAAGAGGCCCTGCTCCGCGAGTTTGGGCTGACCCCGGAGATGTACCGGAAGAGGTTCCGGGGTCAACGTAAGACCTGGGAGGTCACGTACCTGCAACCGGGCGCAGGGGTACGCCCGCAAGTGGACGGCTGGGGCCCAAACTAGAGAGGACCTGCTTGACCTAGTCGTACTGGAGCACCTGTATGAGCAGTGCCCGTCGGACCTGAAGCTGTGGTTAATGGACCAGAAGCCGGAGAATCTGCAGCATGCAGGCCGGCTGGCCGACGAGTTTGTGGACAGTCGGGCAGGGGATGGCAGGGAGGCGTCTCGAAGGAGCAGGTCCGCCTCAACGCAGAGAGAGAGTCACCATGGGACCCCCCAGAAGGAGCCGAGGGAGGGCCCCCACCAAAGGGAAGCATCTGGCGTCAGGTCCAGCGGTCCCCCTCGAGGGGACCCACGAGACATGGGCTGCTATCAATGTGGCCAACCGGGCCACGTACGGGCCCAGTGCCCCAAGCTCCGGGACAAACTGAGCAGACCAACCCCACACCGGGTCAACTTGGTAGAGACCCAGCCGGATGAGGGGCAGCGTTCGCACGAAAGGGGGGCGGGCCGCGTACCCCCTGCGAAGGAGGGAGGGGGGCCCCGGGTTGACCCCCCCGAGGGGCTGGATGCTCCCAGCCCTGAGTTTGGGGTTTACAGGGTAGGCACGGGACTACCCCTCCGGAGCGAGTGCCTTGTTCCCCTGGAGGTAGACGGGAAGGAGGTCACTGGGTACTGGGATACGGGCGCAGAGGTGACGCTGGCCCGGCCGCAGGTGGTGGGCTCAGATCGGATGGTGCCCAACACCTACCTGAACCTGAGGGGTGTGATCGGGACCCCATTCAGGGTGCCTGTCGCGAGGGTACACCTAAAGTGGGGGGACAAGGAGGGCCTCAAGGACGTGGGAGTGCACCCATATTTGCCCACGGAGGTGTTAATGGGGGGGGACCTCGAGGACTGGCCAAGTAACACCCAGGGTACCCTGGCCGTGAACCGTAGTCAGAGTCGACACAGGGCTCTGTACCCCGACACCGGGAAAGGTACTCTGGCCGAGACACCGGACCCTGAGCCGGTGGGGAGGGAACGCCCAGGGACAGGGCTCAGAGAGGCTGTGGCCCCAGACCCAGCCGGGGAGAGAGAACAGATCCCCGCCCCTGCCCCAGCGGCTGAGTACCAGGCCGCGGTGCGGGAAGACCCCTCCTTGCGGAGGATAAGGGACCTGGCCAACCTCGGGGGGGGACAGACCATGGGACGAGGTGGCCGGAAAAGGTTCCTGTGGGAGAAGGGGCTCCTGTACCGAGAATGGGCTCCCCCAGGGAAGATGGAGTCAGGGGGGATCAGGAGGCAGCTGGTGGTACCCCAGGAGTATCGCCACCAGCTGCTGTGCCAGGCCCATGACATTCCCCCCTCAGGGCACCAGGGAGCCTGGCGTACCCAGCAGCGGCTGCTGCAGAACTATTACTGGCCTGGGGTCTTTGCCCATGTCCGGCAGCACTGCCGCTCCTGTGACCCCTGCCAGAGGGGGAGGAAGGCCCGGGACAGGGGGGAGATGGCTGTAAGGCCCTCGCCCCGCCCCGAGGAGCCTGTCCAGAGGGGGGCCAGGGTCAGAAGGGGGGCTCTGGTCCGAGAGAACCCGAATCCCAGCCCCCCAGACTGGAACGTGGGGAGAAGGCCACAGCCCAGGGTGCACCCCAGGGGTATTGGGGTGGGGAAAGGGCGCGGGCGGCATAAGGTTGTAGGTGGGTCCGAACTTCCCCGGGTCACCGGCTGGAGTGACCCCGCTCAGTTCAGTCTCGGAGGGGGGAGAGGTGTGATGGAGTAGGAAGCACAGACTGTCTGTGCGGGGGAGGGGAGAGCCAGAGGTTTAGGTGAGATGCAGGAATTCAAACTGTGAGGTGAGCTTGGCCTGGGGGAGGGGAGGTGACACCTCTGGCCAGGGGAGACAAAGGAAGGAGGCGGAGGAGAGAGGAGGGGCCGGAGAGGACTGGGAGTCGAACGTGGGCTGAAGAAGAGAGGGGAGCAGGTAGACCGAGCTCTGATCCCTGGGGGGGGGCGGTGAGGCCCCCCAAGATGGACCTAACCGGGGGGATCTGGTTATCTGGGCCTGCAAGACCTGTGTTGGACTGTGTCCCTGTCGTCTAAATAAACCTTCTGCTTTACTGGCTGGCTGAGAGTCCTGGTGAATCGTAGGGAGCACGGGGGTGAAGGGCCTGGGTCCCCCACACTCCGTGACAGGTGCTAAGAATAAGGGTGACTCTCCTGCCCCCCTTGAAGTTGGGTCACTTGCAAAGAGACCAAGAGGAGGACCTCTGGGCCCCACCTGCAGCACCAGGCCCCCCAGCAGTGCTGCAGGGGGGTGACCAGTGGGAGAGGGCAATGGGAGGTGCTGGCTGCTCAGTGGAAGGTGAGGAGCAAGTCCTGGCTAGCTGCTTTCCCTGCAGCTTCTCTGCGCTGTGGGGAGAGCAGCAGGTGAGTGCCAGCCTGTGCTGCACTGCGAGACAGGCTCACGTCCCCCAGGCTGGGCTTCGGCAAGGACACTGGGGTAAATCTGTGGAGTTCAGCCTCTCTGCCCAGTGGCCTTTCCTGGGGCAAGTCCCAAGACCACCAGGGGCCTGGACAGCACAACAATGAGCACCAGAAACAGGGAGGCCACTAAACTAAGAACATGAGTAGTAACGGCCTGACCCATGGCACCTCCAGCAGCACAGCAGCCCCTATTGCTGCAGTGGGGCCAGCTCCGAATGAGGGTAGAAATGCCCGTTACTGAGTTCCCACCCCACTTCCTGCAGCACCCCCAAGTGCTGGGGCGAGCACTGACTGCAAGCGGAGAGCACCTCTGTTTGAGCCTCCTGCCTCCAGTTTGGAAGGAAGGAAGTGCTCCCACCATCCCTTGGAGAACACTGCACTGATCACCCTTGGGGGAGGGGTATCGATTTACCTATCCTAGAAGGAGTATTTGAGCACCTCAGTATCTGTGAAGCGTTTACCCTCCTAAGCCCCTTGCAGCATCCCCACTGTATAGATGGGACCAGCAGCCCAGAGAAGCTGTCATTCGCCTGTGGTCACACAGACAGGCTTTGGTGGTGCATGGAATTGGACCTGGCCTTCCTGAGTCCTAGCTTAGCCCACTAACTCCTGGCTATCCTGCCTCCTACATGTGGAAGGTCTTGAGCTGCCCTTGGGATGGCCGGGAGAGCTGGCCTGGCTGCTGGGCTCCAGCCTCAACTGCTAGAACAGGGCCTCATCCTCCCTGATTGAACTAACCTCGTTATCTCTAGCTTGCTTCTTGCTTGCCTATATAAACCTGCCCCTGGAAATTTCCACTACTTGCATCCGAAGAAGTGGGTATTCACCCACGAAAGCTCATGCTGCAAAACGTCTGTTAGTCTATAAGGTGCCACAGGATTCTTTGCTGCTTCTACAGAACCAGACTAACACGGCTACCCCTCTGATACTTGCTGCTCCTGTGACGAACTGGGAATGTTCTTAATGTTTTATTTGAATACCGTGTGGGTGCCAGTGACGCAGCAGGAAGAGGGGAGTAGTGACCTGGGAAGGTTGCAGGGGAGTTTTGCTGGGACTGTCTGCATTGGGGATGGGAGACTTTCCTTGAGGCCAGATACCTGATCATGTAACATGAAAACCAGGAGGGGGGTTCGAGCCAGGTGACACCTTTGCCCGGGAAACTGAACAAAGGCTGGGGGAGGAGCCAGGGGGAGGCTGGGGGAGACGACTGGAGGGGGTTTCAGTTTGGAGCTGGCTGGGAAATGGAGGGGAGCCCAGGCTGTGCTGTGGCCTCCCTGGGCCCCCCCAAGATGGACCTAACTGATGGGGTCCTGTTTGTTGTCTGTACCTGCAAGACCTGTCTTGGACTGTTCCTGTTGTCTAAATAAACCTTCTGTTTTACTGGCTGGCTGAGAGTCATGGTGAATGCAGGAAACCAGGGGTGCAGGGCCTTGTCTTCCCCAGACTCTGTGACAGCTCCCACTGACATAGTGCCTTTCCACTAGATCACGGCCACGGATGCAGACAGTGGCCCCTTCGGCTCCCTCTCCTACTCCATCGGCTCCGGCATCGGCAGCGTTGTCCCCACGCAGTTCAGCATCAATGAGCACACTGGGCAGTTGTGCACAGTGCAGGGCCTGGACCGCGACGAGGGGGCCACCGCCTATGACTTCACTGTCACTGCTGTCGATGGGGTGAGTGCTGATGAAAGGAGGATGGGCCCTTGCGGGGAAGGGCTGAGCAATGGGTGAAGGAGGAAGGGCCCATGGGGAAGGAGGCTGAGTAATGAAGGAAGGGGGTCATGGGATGATGGGGAAAGGTGGGATGGCCCTTGGATGGAATTGAGCAATGGGGTAGGGGCAGCTGGGCCCTCGGGGGTGCTGAGCAATGGCGCTGGGGCAGCTTGGCCCCTGGGGGTGCTGAGTAATGGGGAAAGCGGGGATGGGCCAATGGGGAGTGAGCAATTGGGCAGGGGAGGGAGTTAAGCCCCCAGCCTAGTAATGTTCAGAAGGTTATCCCTGTCATCCCATCCCCACCAGGGCAGTGAGGGCCTCCCAGCAGCCCAGCCCTGGGCAGAGTTATGCCTGGTCCTGTCCTCCTCCAGGGTGGTCTGAACTCCATGGTGTACGTGAAGGTTTTCCTGGAGGATGTAAATGATAACCGTCCGGCGTTCTACCCCCTGGAGTACGCAGCCAGCATCAGCACGCAGAGCATGCCAGGCACAGCCGTGCTGCGCGTCATGGCCCACGACAAGGATGAGGGTCCCCACGGGAAGGTGACATACCACATTGTCTCTGGGAACTCGCCCCCTCTCTTCTCTCTGCACAAGGACACAGGTAAGAGCCCTTGGTGCCCTGGATGGGCTGCAGATAGGGTATGGGGGATGTGACACCTGTCAGTGTTACTGTACAGCACGCTCATCAGCTCCAGAGAAGGGCAGCCCCACTGTTATATCCTTGGGGCAGCCGGTGTAGGAAACAATCACTTGAGGCCAGAGAGCAGGCAGCTAACCAAAACCTCCATTTTATTTACATATCTACAGAGAGCTCCTCAGCCGGTTGAAACCGGTTGAGCTAACCCATAATAATCTAACTCAGTTGCCATAGCAACAAAACCATGACAACCAAATACACAACATATTCCTCCCCCCCTAATAAGAACATCCCCTAAATAAAACACACACTAGACTAGAGAAGGAGGGTAGACTGCCTCCATTCCCGGCTAAACCCTGGGGATTATTTTGCCCCATAACCGTGGGTTCGCCCTAGCTAAAGATCCAGCCGATGAGGAGGCCTTCTGTCTCTAGGTGGATTACGGCGAACTACTGGTGTTATTGCACCCGAAAGCACTAGGGGCTCAGGGTCCGCAGCACGAACAGGTGAGGAGGTGGTATCAGCTCGTGCTGGGCAAAGGGGTATCTCAGCCGCCGGCAGTAATGGAGGAGAACAATCAGAAACAGGTGACTTGTGATTCGATCCCTCACCAGAAGAGGTGAAGTCAGACCCCTCAACTGCAGATGGGTCCTGAGGACTGGCATGACCTGGCAACAGCTGATCTACATGTTGCCGCCAGGTAAGATTCTCTGCAGTCCGGACTGTGTAGGAAACAGGTCCTGTTTGAGTGATGACTGTGGCCGGAACCCATTTAGCTCTGGAAGTATAATTCCGAGCCAAAACTGGCTGTCCCGGGCTAAAGGTTCGGTCTTTTGCTCTGGGTGCCCGTCTGATGACTTGATATTGCTGCTGATGTTGCACAATTTGTCGGGGTTCAGAAGGTTTCAGCAGATCAAAGCAAGTGCGCAGCTGTCGTCCCATCATTAGAAAGGCCGGAGATGCATGGGTCGTAGCATGAGGTGTGTTTCTGTAGGAAAGTAAAAAGGTATCCAGACGCTTTTGAATGGAGTGTTGTCCCCTTGCTGATTTCAAAGCGTTTTTCATTGTCTGCACAAATCTTTCAGCTAATCCGTTGGTGGACGGATGATATGGTGCTGACGTGATGTGGTGTATCCCATTTGCTTTCATAAAATTTTGAAACTCCTGAGAAACGAACTGCGGTCCGTTGTCGCTCACAAGTTGTTCTGGCAGACCAAAACGACTAAAGAGTCCTCGTAGTTTTTGGATAGTACTCTCTGCAGAAGTGGACTGCATTATAGAGACTTCTGGCCATTTAGAATGGGCATCTATTGCCACCAAGAACATGCTTCCTTCAAGGGGGCCAGCAAAGTCAACGTGAATACGTTGCCACGGGTTTTCAGGCCAGTCCCATGGGTGTAGGGGTGCCCACTGGGGTGCATTCCTCACACCCTGACATGACATACAAGCTTTTGCCTTCTCTTCAATAGCGCTGTCCAGTCCAGGCCACCAAAAATAGCTTCGTGCAATTTCCTTCATGCGCACTATTCCACAGTGACCGGAATGTAGCTGTTCTAACATCTGTGATCTCAGTGGTGGTGGAATAATGACACGTCTCCCCCACAACAAACAACCAGATTGGACCGATAACTCCGTCCGCTTGGACATGTAGGGAACAAGGTCGGATGAGACCGGAGAGGTTTGTCGAGATGTTCCATGCATCACCAGGTCCATAACGTGGGACAATACTGGGTCAACGCGAGTTGCCTTCTTTATCTGAGTAGCAGTGATGGGTGTATTCTCTACCTGTTCAAAGTAGAAGATTTCCTTGTGGGCGCTATCTTGGTGTTTGACCGGCAAAGGCAACCTTGAGAGGCCATCTGCATTGCCGTGTAGAGTGGATTTCCGATATTTGATTTCATATGTGTGTGCTGAAAGTAACAATGCCCAACGTTGCATACGACTAGCAGCTAATGGGGGAATGCCTGTGTAAGGTCCAAAAATTGATGTCAGAGGTCGATGGTCTGTGAGAAGAGTAAATTTTCGCCCAAACAGGTACTGATGAAACTTCCGAATTCCAAAAACAATTCCTAATGCCTCACGTTCGATTTGGGCATAGTTAGTTTCTGCTTTGCTTAGAGTGCGTGAAGCAAAAGCAATAGGTCTCTCTTCTCCTGAAGGCATAATATGTGACACGACTGCTCCCACTCCATAAGGGGAGGCATCGCAGGCCAATTGCAGTGGTAAGGATGGATCAAAGTGCGTTAGAACTTCAGAATTTAGCAATGCATCCTTAGCTTTGTTAAACGCAACATCACAGGCTTCAGTCCACTTCCAGGCCTTGTTCTGCCCAAGGAGCTCATGAAGTGGTTTTAGCAGTGTGGCTAACTGTGAGATGAACTTTCCATAATAGTTCAGGAGTCCTAGAAACGAGCGCAGCTGGCTTACATTTCGAGGTGGGGGAGCCTCCACAATAGCTTTAACTTTTGCAGGGGCCTTATGAAGACCTGCAGAATCAATGATGTGTCCCAAATATTCAACAGAGGGCTTGAAGAATTCACACTTGTCTTTGCGAACTCGTAGGCCATACTCTTCCAGTCTTTGTAGGGTAGCCTCTAAATTCTTTAAGTGATCCTCTTCATTTCTTCCAGTGACCAGGATATCATCCAGATAGCACTGAACTCCTGACAAGCCACACAAGATCTGGTCCATAGCCCTCTGGAACAGGGCGGGAGCAGATGTTATTCCGAAGGGTAGACGACAGTATCGATAAAGCCCCTTATGAGTCACAATAGTCAACAGCTCTTGGGACTTTTCATCGACGTGCATCTGTAAATATGCTTGACTCAGATCAATCTTACTGAACTTTTGTCCCCCAGCCAGGCCTGCGAAGAGGTCATCGATGCGGGGAAGCGGGTATTGCTCTGCACACAACACTGGGTTGACAGTGACTTTAAAATCACCGCAAATCCGGAGAGAGCCATCTTTCTTCACGATTGGAACGATAGGAGTGGCCCATGAGCTATGGGTAATTGGTATTAGGACTCCATTGGTGACCAGGCGCTCCAGGTCTGCTTCAACTTTTGGCCTGATGGCGTATGGCACAGTTCGGGCTTTCAGATATTTTGGTGGACTGCCAGGTTTAATGTTCAATGTCACAGTGATTCCCTTCATACTTCCCAAATCATCTCCAAAAACAGCAGCATGTTTCCTTAGTATAGGGGTTAGACTGGTTTCTTCTTTAGTCATCCAGTGCACTTCTGCCCAGTTCAGTTGAATCTTCCCAAGCCAAGACCTACCCATTAAGGCTGGGTAGTTACCTCTCACCACAAACAGTGGCAATTTAGCCACCTGTCCATTGAGCTCCACCTTAACATCAATAGTGCCCAGCATAGGCACAGCTTCTCCCGTATACGTCTTCAGAACAGTTTTTGTTGCCTTAAGCGGAAGATGCTGTAGCTTTTCTTTATACACAGTCTCGGAGATCAGTGAGACGGCTGCACCGGTGTCCAGTTCCATGCGTATACGTTTGCCATCCAATAACGGGGTTACCCAGTATTCATGTGAGCCCATTGCCAAAGACAAAACATGCAGTGGCACTTCCTCTTGCGATGAGGTGTCACCTTGATCATCCTGGGTCTGCTCTAGGGTATGCAGGGTTCCTCTTTTTGTCGGCCAGACCACAGGCCTCTTTTTCTTTTGTTTACAGGCACACTCAATGTGTCCCTTTTTGCCACAGTGTCGACACACCAGGTCCTTACACCAGCATTCTGATGCCTGGTGACCCGGCTTACCACAGCGGTAACATTCTTGACTCTGCACAGTTTTGTGGGTCGGTTCTTGTGACACTTTTTGCACCCTAGGGGGTGCACCGATGTATTGTGCCTCCCTTGTAGCCAGTTCCATGGAGACAGCAATATCAACAGCCTTCTGTAAGGTAAGCTGAGCCTCTGTCAGTAGGCGCTTCCGTATAGCTTCACTGTACAGGCCACACACTAACCTGTCACGCAGGGCATCATGTAACATTTCTTTAAATTCACAGTGTTCTGCTAGCTTTTTTAAAATGGCTACAAATTGTACAACTGTTTCATCTTCCTTTTGGTCTCTTTTGTGGAACCTATATCTTTCAGCAATTACCAGTGGTTTTGGGGAGAAATGAGACCCCAGGATTTCCACAATGTCACTGTAAGATTTAGTCTCAGGCTTAACAGGGTGTAGTAAGCTGCGTAGCAGAGAGTAGGTTTTAGCCCCTACAACAGTTAAGAATATTGGCACCTTCTTCGCTTCTGTAATGTCATTTGCAATACCAAAAAGCTCAAAACGCTCAGTATACACATGCCACTGCTCTGTATTCTCATCAAAAGGCTCCAGGGGCCTGGTCAGAGTAGCCATGATTTTTAGTTTCACTTTCACAGTCAGTGCAAACAAGCAGCTTTTTTTCTTTGTTTGGTCTTTACCTTGACTTCTACTTCCTTCTGTTACTGGAGCAGCACCGGAATCCCATCCTCGTCGCCAGTGTTATATCCTTGGGGCAGCCGGTGTAGGAAACAATCACTTGAGGCCAGAGAGCAGGCAGCTAACCAAAACCTCCATTTTATTTACATATCTACAGAGAGCTCCTCAGCCGGTTGAAACCGGTTGAGCTAACCCATAATAATCTAACTCAGTTGCCATAGCAACAAAACCATGACAACCAAATACACAACACCCACCAGCCAGCAGCCCCCTCTCTCCTCAGCATTCCCTGTTTCCACTATCCCTCCCCTCCCTGCTCAGCCAGGAGTGCGGGGCAGGGGTGAGGGCTCCGGCTGGGGGTGTGGGCTCTGAGGTGGGGCCAGGGATGAGGGGTTTGGGGTGCAGGAGGGGGCTCAGGGCTGGAGCAGGGTGTTGGTATGTTGGGAGGGTGCAGGCTCTGGGAGAGAGTTTGGGTGTGGGAGGGAGTTTGGGGTGCAGGGTCCCGGCAATGCTTACCACAGCTCCGAGGAAGCGGCCGCCAGGTCCCTGTGGCCCCATGGCACATGGACGGCCAGAGGGGCGCCGCATGCTCCCCTCGTGCCCACAGGCGCTGCCCCTGCAGCTCCTATTGGTCACAGGTCCTGACCAATGAGAGCTGCAGAGCCGGCACAGGGGCGAGGGTAGCACACAGAGCCTCCTTGGCCGCCCATGCACCATGGGGTCTCAAGGACCTGGCGGCCACTTCTGGGAGCCACACGGAGCTAGAGCAGGCAGGGAGCCTGCCTTAGCCACAGGCCCCCGCTGCACCACCAACAGGACTTTTAACGGCCCAGTCAGCGGTATCGACCTGAGCCGCCAGGGTCCATTTTCGACCGAGCATTCTGGTTGAAAACCGGATCCCTGGCAACCCTATTCCCTGAATTCCTGACCACGTTCCCTGGACCCAGAGAGGCTCCATACCCATGGCCCATTCCCCAGGGCCCTGCTTTTCCTGACACGCTCCCTCCCCAGGGCCAGGGCCAAGTCCCAGGCCCTTTCTAGCCTGAAGTCCACCCCTCTCCCCTCCATCCCCCCAGAATTGGCAGACTGATCTCCCCACAGTCAATGCTGAGATAAACGGGGCCAGGTTCACTCTCCCCCTCCAGCCTGTTTTGGCCTTTCTAGGACTGGTGGGTCCAGGGCTTAATACAGTTGGGAGGGGAGAGAAGGGGAAGGGTGTAAGGTCTCTTCAGACCCCTATAGAGAAGGGCTGCCCTTCCTTGCCCCCAGATGTAGCCCCCATCTCCCTTTGCAAATGCCAGCCACTTTTGTTCCCTCTCTGACCCCTGGAGTCAATCTCTGGGGTTGGCATCTCCCTCACTTGGTTATTCCCAGGCCCGTGGTTTGTTTCTGCATCCCTAGAACAGGGAGGGGAAGTGCATTTCCTGCTGCGGGAGGGGGACACAGTGTTCAATCCTACAGCACTTCTCCTATGAGTTTCTTTCTCTCCTAGGTGTTGTCTCCCTCTCGTGGTCCCTGAGTGGCAAAGCCAACACGCTGGTGCAGCTGGTGATCTCAGCACGGGATGGAGGGGGCCTGTCAGCCCAACCCAATGCCCAAGTGAACATCAGCATTGTGGCTGGCACGGTCTCACCTCCTATCTTTGAGCAGGCACAGTACTTCTTCTCAGTGCCTGAGGACACACAGCAGGGGGCGAGTGTTGGGGCTGTCCGGGCCCATAATCCCCCAGGTATGGACCCATCGCAGCCCCCAAAACACGTTGGGCCCATGTTTCCATTTCAGATGTCCTGTGCTCCTGCCCCACCCCCCACAGTGACCCTGCTGGGATCTCCCCCTACAGCTAGCAGCCTGTCCTCCCCCACGACACCTCCTGCTGGGAGCTCCTCCCAAAGCCAGTGCCCTGCTTTTCCCCATGGCGCCTCCTGCTGGGAGCTCCCTCCACAGCTAGCGGCCTGTCCACCCCCACAGCGCCCCCTGCTGGGAGCTCACCCCCCACAGTCAGCTCCCTGCCTTCCCCCACAGCACCCTTGCTGGGGCAGGCTGGGTGGGTGAGCGTAGCACTGCTCTCACTGTCCTTGCTCTATATTCCCTTGTCTCCAGGTCACTCTGATGACATCTTTTATTCCATCTCCTCGGGAGATCCCCATGGCTATTTCTTCATTGACTCCAGCTTGGGACAGCTCCGCACCAGCCTCCCTCTCAACCATGAGGTTCAGGCGGTTCTGGTTCTGGATGTACAGGCCCGAAGTGGCTCACCGCCTGCCTACAGCAACACGCAGGTGAAGATTTCCGTGTCAGACGTGAATGACAATGCACCAGCCTTCCTGGCCCCTTCTGACTCCATCCTGCTGCCAGAGGCCACAGAGGTGGGAGCCACTGTCTACACGCTGCAGGCGGAGGATCGGGACAGTGGTGCCAACGGGCAGGTGCACTTTGAGCTGGTGTCTGGTGGGGATGGCATCTTCAGTGTGGAGCGCTCCTCTGGGACAGTGCGTGTGGTGGGGGCGCTGCAGTACGAGGCCAGTGCTGCCTATGGCCTAACCATAGTGGCACGGGACAGCGGTGTGCCCCAGCTCAGTGCCACCTTCACCCTGCTGGTGCACGTGCAGGCAGAGCACGACCATGGGCCCATCTTTGACACACTCACCTACCGTGTGGAGGTGCGGGAGGGCACTCCTGTCTCCACTCGCTTCCTGCAGGTGCGGGCCCTGGGCCGGGACAGTGGTGCCACACCCCTCACTTACCACCTGCGTGCTGATGGCGACGCCGCTAGCTTTGGCATCATGCCCGAGAGCGGCTGGCTCTATGTCAAGAGTGCGTTGGACCGGGAGACACGGGACCTGTACATGCTGACAGTGCTGGCGTCTGCAGGGGCAGGCGGCACCAGCAGCGAGGCCAGGAAGACTGGCACCAGCACGGTGCGGGTCAGCATCACTGACGAAAATGACAACAGCCCCCGGCTCAGCGAGGAGCGCTACTTCTTCACCATTCCCGAGAACCAGCCACCTGGCAGCAGGGTGGGCAGGGTGACAGCCAGTGACCGGGACACAGGGCAGAACAGCCGCCTCACCTACCGCCTCCTCCAGCATGACCCCAACTTCCTCATCCACATGCAGTCTGGTGAGAGACCCCACAGGCGGTGCAGGTGGAAGTGGAGGGAGAGCCCACCGAGATCCGAATGGTCATGGAGGGGCCTGTGAAGCTCAGCAGGGGGTGACTGTGAGGGTAGACCAGTGCTGGCCCCAGTGTGGCATTTGGGGGTGCTGTGCTTCAGGGAGGGAGGTGGAGGTAGCATCATGCTCCCTAGTCAGTGACCCCCGGGTCTGAGAACTACCAGAGCCGTCCCAAGGCAGAGTGCTTTGTTGGGTTGCCCTCCTTCCCACAGGGCTCTCATGGCACGGGTGGTGCCAGCGGCCCTTTAGGCAAAGCCAGGCCCATCACTGAGCTACTGCAGCCACAGATGTCCCGCCTTCCACCCGCCCAGCCCAGAGCCCAGCACTCAGGTCAGCAGGGCCCTGCAGCCTAGAGAAGCCAGAACACAGGTGCTGAGACTTAAGGAAGCTTGTCAAGAGGGATATACAATGGGCCCAGGGGTCAGGAAAGGGCATATGCACAAGGATGGGTTGGGGGTCACACCCCAGAGGTGGGTCGGTGTCAGCCCGTCTCACAGGAGGCTGGGGTTACACCCTAGGAGGTGGGTCAGTGTCAGCCCATCTCACAGGAGGTTAGAGGTCACACCCCAGAGATGGGTCAATGTCCCCCCATCTCACAGGAGGTTAGGGGTCACACCCCAGAGGTGGATTGGTGTCACCCTGTCTTACAGGGCATTAGGAGCCACACTGCAAAGGAGGGTTAGTGTTACCCCATCTCACAGGAGGTTAGGGGTCACACCCTAGAGGAGGGTCAGTGTCAACCTGTCTCATAGGAGGTAGATCGGTGTCATCCTGTCTCATGGGAGGTAAGGGGTCACACCCCAGAGGTGGATTGGTGTCACCCTGTCTTACAGGGCATTAGGAGCCACACTGCAAAGGAGGATCAGTGTCAGCCTGTCTCAGAGGAGGTGGGTCAGTGTCAGCCTGTCTCACAGGAGGTTAGGGGTCACACACCCCAGAGGTGGGTTGGTGTCACCCCATTTCACAGGAGGTGGATCAGTGTCACCCCATCTCACAGGAGGTTGGGGTCACACACCCCAGAGGAGGGTCAGTGTCACCCCATCTCACGAGAGGTGCATCAGTGTCACCCTGTCTCCCGGGAGGTTAGGGGTCACACCCCAGAGGAGGGTCTGATGCAGCTGGCATGGCTCTCTTGTCATCAGTGTGGCAAAGTACCTTCTTCTCCTCAGCAGGCTCAGTCCTTTTTAGCCTTGGAGACACAGGCTTGGGCAAAGCAAATCCTTCTAGGTAGCACAGGATCCTTCCCTCAATCAGTCCCTTGTGCTTGTTTTCTTCCCTTCGGGAGACAGAGCGCAGCCTTCCTTGCTGGAAGGGTTCGGAGCCTTGCTGCACCTAACTTGCTAGCAGCTTCTCTCACTCTTCCCCCTTCCACGGGTCTCAAGCAGTTGGAGCCGTCTGAACCTAATTAGTTCCCTGGCAACTCCTTTTCCAGCTGACCTTATTTCCCCATGGTTATCTCTCCTCAGTGGATTGGGAGAGGCCTTTTAACCCCCTGGGACTAATTACTACCCCTCCCTTTGTAGCCATTTGTCCTGGGTTTGCCACATCAGTGTTAGCTCAGCTGTCCTGTCCCCCTCCTCTGCCCTTACTTGGCATCTGCCTTGCACTGGGGTCCTTGGTGGCTGGCACAAGGGGTCATGGCTAAGTGGGATGTGGTAGGGGACCCTTATGCAATTTCAGAGAGCAGCTCTAACAGTGTTCCACCAACCCCAGCTGGCTCCCTTCCCACTGCCCTTTCCCCAGGGCCCTTGTCCTCTGGCCACCATCCCAGGGCCACCTCCCTCTCCATGGTCTGCTCCTTTGGACTGGCTCCCCCACCCACAGCCCAGTCCCAAGGGTTGTGATTCCATCCCCCCAGTCCAGGACCATCTCTGTGCCCACAGTCCATTCCCCTGGGCTCTGTCCTGCCTTGCAAGCTGGGGCTCCCCTCTTCCCATGGGAGACAGTTCCCCATCTGGAGCTGTCTCCCTGTTGGGAGTCCCCGTTGGGAGCTGGCACTCTGGGAGCTGAGCTTCGTCCTTGCTTCTCCCTTGCAGGAGAGCTCACTGCCAAGCGCAGTCTGGACCGGGAGCAGCAGTCAAGCTATCAGCTGCTGGTGATTGTGCAGGATGGGGGGACGCCACCCCGCAGCGTCACAGGCACCGTCTATGTCACCGTCTTGGATGAGAATGACAATTTGCCGGCTTTCCTTCATGTGCTGGGTGGGCGGGAGCTCCTGGTGCAGGTGAGGGGGGGCAAGCAGGCACTTCCACTGCCTATTCTGAGGCTGGGAGCTTCAGATGCAAGTTCTGGGGTCCAGAGCCCTCAGTACAGATTGGGGAGCAGGGCTCCCACTGCAGGTTGTTGGGGGCCAAGAGGAGAGAGCCCCTGTGCAGTTTGGGTGATGGGGGGAGGAGAGGGCCCCTGTGCAGGTTGGGCGGAGGTGAGGGGGGAGCGGGGAGCCCCTGTGCAGGTTGGGCGGGGGGGATGAATTTGATCAGGTCTTGATTACTTGAATAATTCTAACTTATCTACATATACTCTCACCTGTTCTTTCCATATTTTGACTTGCTTTCCTTCCCCCTTGTTAATATTAATTGTTTTGAGTATCTGGTCACAATTAATGTCTTTAGTGAAGACTGATGCGAAACAGGCATTAAACACCTCAGCTTTCTTGATGTCATCAGTTATTAGCTCTCCTTCCCCACTGAACAGAGGATCTACATTTACCTTTGTTTTTCTCTTGCTCCTGATGCATTTAAAGACACTCTTCTTGCTGCCTTTTGATGTCCTTTGTTAGGTGTCACTCATTTTGTGCCTTAGATTTTCTAATTTTGTCCCTACATGCTTATGCTACTCTTTTGTACTCCTCCATAGCAATTAGTCCATGTTTCCACTTTTTGTAGGATTTCCTTATGATTTTCAGGTAATTAAAGAGTTCCTGATGGAGCCATATTGGCATCTTACTATTCTTCCTATATTTCTTTTGCATCAGGATAGTTTGCAGTTGTGTCTTTTAATATTGTCTCCTTTAGAAACTGCCAGCTGTCCTCAATTTCTTTATCCCTTAAGTTTTCTTCCCATGGGACCTCACCTACCAGTTATCTGAGTTTGTTAAAATCTGCTTTTTCTGAACTCCATTTTCCTTATCTTGCTGCTCTCACTCCTTCCTTTCTTTAGAGTCATGAAATCTATCATGATGATAAAGCTCATTGCAACAGTTGTTGGCAGACAGTGGCTTCTTCTGCTATCTTTTCCCAGAAGTCTTTTACTTTTAAGACGCCCAAAAAGGAGTGTTGGGTGGAATAGTCCATCCTCTCATCATTTTGTCCACCAATAGGCCTAATTTCTGACACAACAACTTTGATTCATTGATTTCAGGTCCTCAACTCCTCTTGTACATGAGTCATAATCTTGACACAATCCTTGAGTGGTATCAGTGACACCCTTTCTGTGTGGACATATTCAGTCTTTCTGTCTCTTTTCCCATCAGCATTTTTTATTATAGGGTATTGTGGCATTTAATAAAGTTTCACTCAGTTTTTACTAAGTTGAACTGACAATTAAGGTACATTTGTAGGCCCAGTTATAACTACTGGCCCTTGCTTAGGAAGACAGTTGGTTCTGAGGTTTGTGCTGTAGGGTGGAGGTTATGTCTGTGGGGCTGTGTGGTGGAATGGGGGGAATGAGGTCTGTGTCTTGGGGGATCTGTGGGGCTGTGTGGTTGTATGGGGTCTGCTGGGGAGGTGGCTGTGCTGGGAGGATTATGGGTTCTGTGATGCAGGGCCTGGGTGCTGGCTGTTGTGCTGTTTCCAGCTCCCCTCTCTGTGTGACAGGTGCTGGAGGAGAAGCCATCAGGGCTGCTGGTCGCCTCCCTGCAGGCCAAGGACCCAGACGAGGGTGAGAACGGGACCATCTTCTACTCACTAGCAGGTAATGGGGGAAAGGGGCCCAGCGGTATGGCACCAGCACCTCCAGTCCCTTGCCTAGGGCTATGGTCCTGACCTCCCCACAAACACACATGCACACTCCCAGCATTCCCCAAGCCTGCCCCACACCATGTCTAACTTGCTCTGACCCATGCAACAGCATCTCCCCTTCTCTCCACAGGGGCTTGGGCCGAGCGCTTCACACTGCACACAGCCACGGGGGAGCTGCGTACAGCCACTGTGCTGTGCCGAACTGACCGGGCCGAGTACATCTTCACTGTGACGGCCAGTGACCGGGCCATGGAGCCCCGCAGTACAGCAGCCACTGTCCGCATCCAGGTACATGGCCCCCCAAACCCGCCCCCCCAGGGCTGTCATCCGCATCCAGGTACATGGGCCTCCCAAACCCGCCCCCCCAGGGCTGTCATCCGCATCCAGGTACATGGCCCCCCAAACCCGCCCCCCCCCAGGGCTGTCATCCGCATCCAGGTACATGGGCCTCCCAAACCCGCCCCCCCCAGGGCTGTCATCCGCATCCAGGTACGTGGCCCCCCAAACCCGCCCCCCCCCAGGGCTGTCATCCGCATCCAGGTACATGGGCCCCACAAATCTGCCTCCGCAGAGCTGTCATCCACACCCAGGTACATGGGCCCCCCTAACTTCTGCCTCCTTCCCCATGCCCACCATCTGCATCCAAGTTCATGAGCTCTCCAAGTCCCACCCCTGACCCCATAGCCATCATCTGCATATAGGTACAGGGACCTGTCACACTCTGGGGTACAAATCCAGACCAATGAGGGACTGTGTCACCACCGGCCCTGTAACCCTGGGCACCTCACAAAGCTTTGGTGTTGTAGCTCCCACACAAGCAGCCTAGCAGCATGCAGGTCACATCCCGATGAGTGTCTGTGTGCTAGATAGGGTTCAGCAGCTCTGACCCCAGCAGACTGTCTACAGTCCTGCTGCTTCACGCTAACTTCCACCAGCCTTGGTTACAATCAACAAGGTGACCCCAACACACTCCCAGCCCCGAATTTCCCCAAAGGTGTGTGCTCTGCAATGTCCAGCCCTCTCCTGGACAGTTGAGAGACATATGTGTTTATGGAGGGGATGGTATGATGGGATAGCCTAATTTTGGCAATTGATCTTTGATTATCAGCAGGTAAGTATGCCCAGTGGTCTGTGATGGGATGTTAGATGGGGTGGGATCTGAGTTACTACAGAGAATTCTTTCCTGGGTGCTGGCTGGTGAGTCTTGCCCACATGCTCAGGGTTTAATTGATCGCTATATTTGGGGTCGGGAAGGAATTTTCCTCCAGGGAAGATTGGCAGAGGCCCTGGAGGTTTTTTGCCTTCCTCTGCAGCATGGGGCACGGGTCACTTGCTGGAGGATTCTCTGCAGCTTGAGGCCTTCAGACCACAATTTGAGGACTTCAGTAACTCAGACATAGGTTAGGGGGTTGTTACAGGAGTGGGTGGGTGAGATTCTGTGGCCTGCGTTGTGCAGGAGGTCAGACTAGATGGTCATAATGGTCCCTTCTGACCTTAAAGTCTATGAGTCTATATGGTTTGTTTGTTCCTCTACAGACACAGCACACATCACAACTTATTAAATTGACTGAGTGTAAATACACCCAGCCCTTTAAACACGGCTCTGAGTTGGATTATGGTAAAAATGAAATAAATGTATTAACAAAATATACATAGGATTAAGTCAGTTCAAGTATAAGGAATGAAGATAGAAAGAGTTACAAGTAAAACCAAAACAAAATACACTTCTAAAAATCCTAAATTTAATCTAGAAAGGTACAATCTTTCTCTAAGCAGGTTTGTCCCCTGTATTCATTTCCCAGAGATTTCAAGCCCACCTTGGTTGAAGGACCCATCTTTCTTAGCTCATGAGAGCTCTGCTCCCTTGTGTCTGTCTTGTGATGGGTCCCTAAAATGGCTTTCTGGCCTTGTTTATATCTTCCAAAGTTTAATCACCTTTCTTCAGGAGGCAGGAAGCCCTCCTGTGTGTCCACCAGCAAGATGACCTCATGCTGTCCCTCCCTTCTTGTGGGCTTCCTCTCCCCGTCTGTGAATATGGCTTCCCTTATTTTGATTCTACCATGGTTAGGCCATGTCTACACTACAAAGTTATGCTGACTCAAGTTACGTTGGCATACCGCTGCGATTAGTACATCGCTTTACGTGTGCACGCTTAGCTTTTTGTGTTGTCAGTGCGCGTATTATTGCAGAGCGTGATGCACCATTGGTAGGTATCCCACTGTGCAACTTGCCACCATCCAATACATTGTCTTTTGGGAAGTTTTGGCAATGCATGGGGCCAAAATGAGTTGTGCTGGGTGACCAGGAACATGAGGTCAACTTTCCATTTTGCAACTGACTCCATCCTGTAACATTATCTGTATACCATAATTTTTGCGCCTTTTTTCAAAATCCCACAAACTCATGTGGCCCTCCTCAATCACTGTCTGTCATCTCTGACAGAAGCATGGAGCTTGCACAGCTCTGCGCTGTTGTCATGAGCATTGCAAGCACAGCGCGCATGATTCTGGAGTATTTGCAGAGCTGGAAGAAGAACTGAATGAGTGGGGAGGGAACATGACGATGTCTTGGAGGACAGATTGCCATGAGACATAGCGAGAACAAATTCCAGGTTGTTGTTGGTGCTCACGGTGCAGCTGCAGATGGTGGAGCACCACTTCTGGGCCTGAGAAAGAAGCATGATGGATGGGATCGCATCATAATGCAGGTTCTTCAAGTGCTTGCAAATATCGATTCCAATTAGGTGTGCGTGCGCTGTGTGCACGATTATCGGAGAATTTTTATCCTAGCAACACCCAGTGGGTCGGCTGTGGAGCCCCCTGGAGTGGCACCTTAATGGCGCTGGATATATACCCCAGCTGACCCAGTGCCCCCTCAGTTCCTTCTTCATGCCCATGATGGTCGTTGGAACTGTGGAGCACAGCATAGCTGTCCTCCACTCTCCCTAGCTTTTGCTTCCAGGTTTTAGATAGTTGTTATAGTTGTAGAGTTAGTATAGTGCAGTAGTTGTTATAGTTATAGTGTTAAGTTTGTAATTAGATTTAGCAGGTTGGAAGGGGTCCTCCCCCTTCCACCCTGCCTGCCGTCCGGGCTCATGCCCAAGGCTCCAGGTTTTAAACCATGTTCAGCCTGCTCAAAGCCTATGCCAACGGGAGACCCCCACGACTTTTGTTTGAAGTGTCTCGGGGAGTCTCACCAGGCCGACAACTGTAAGGCGTTCAGACCTCGAACCAAAAAGGAGCGGGACTTCAGGCTCAAGCAGCTCCTTATGGAGGCGGCCCTTAGCCCGGATCTCCCATCGGCACGCCAAGTTCCGGCATCGAGCACGTCGGTGCGCAGTGCCCTGGCGGCGGCTTCAGGTACTGCACCGTGGGTGGACTTAGATAGAGGCCTGTAGCACCGGACCTCTCCAGCACCGCGTCCAGTGCAAGTGACTCAGCGCTGTTCCCTGTCTCCAGGCCAGAAGAGACAGTGCAAGTCGGAGGTGACTGTCTCTCAGCAATAGGCGCCGGCACCTCCTTTGCCAACCTCAGAGTCACGTCTGGCACTGGAGCGACCGAGGGTATAAGTGCCGATATCGGCACCGTTGATTCCGGCACCGAGGGAGGGGCTGTTGAGTCTGGCACACACTGGCTCCCCGACCCGGATCGTGGTTCAGCATCAGTGGAAGCTGGGGCTCGAGACATTTGCAACAGCGAGAGACCTCATCGCCCTCACAGAGCCGGCACCAGCACAGACTACAGCACCGCCTCCGACTCGTGCGTAACAGTCTAGGGGCAAGCCAAACCTAATACGTCCACCATCTCCTAGCGTGGAAATACAGTACCGCTCCCGATCCCAGAGCAGGTCCCGATCCCGACGCCATTCGCAGTTCCCTCTCACGGTGCTGGTCGTACTCGTGGCTCCGGTCATACTCGTGGCACCGATCCGCCTCACGGCATGGCTCCGGGCCGCGATACCATCCGGACTCCCGAAGTCGCTCCTGGCACCAATATGAGTGCTGATTTCCTTCCCGGAGCTGATCCCGGCACCACTCCCGCAGGCGGTCATCATCGCAATCCAGATCTGGATCCTGGTACTGGCTCGGTCATCGACGTTGATCTCAATCCTGGTACCGCTCCCCAGCGCCTTGCCGGCACCGCTCTCCAGTGATCCAGTACTGGTCCGCAACGTGCCCCGGAGAGTCAACACAGACACGCTCTGCACCGCCTTGGCCCTTGTGCTCTGCCTCACGGTCATCGCAGTCCGAGGGGGCCTTGCTCTCAGCCTACCCCGCTCCAAGCCAAAGCGAGGGTAATGTGGGTCAACGGCAAGACAAAGACCAAGACCATAATCAGGAGCCTGCACAATGGTCCTTCTGGACCCCGTGGGCATACCACCGAGCCCAAGAGGTTCCGTCAGGGGCCTCCTGCTCAGCCCATTCAGAACCCCAGGTGCCAGAAGCCACCATAAGTCGTCGTCCTCCTTTGTGCCCTCCAAGGAGTAGCAGTACCTTTATACTCGCCCTCAGCCGTGTTCACTAGTGGTGTCCTCAGTGAACGACAGGGAACGGCATGGTCAGCAAGTGCCAACACCCAAATCAAAAGATGCCAAGGCCAAGGGTGGGCTTCGGCCCATCCTAGCTCTGCGTGGACTCAACAAATTCATGGTAAAATTGAAGTTCCACATGGTTTGACTAGGGACCATTATTCCTTCCCTGGATCCTGGAGACTGGTATTCCGCCCTCGACATGAAGGATGCGTACTTCCACATAGCGATTTACCTAGCACATAGACGCTTCCTTCGGTTTGTGGTCAATCACAAACACTACCAATTTGCTGTCCTTCCCTTCGGCCTGTCCACGGCTCCCAGGGTTTTCACCAAATGTATGGCCGTCGTGGCAGCCTACCTTGGTCGACAACGGATCCAAGTGTTTCCATATCTTGACAACTGGCTCATTTGGGGCCACACCAGGGACCAAGTACAATCCCACGTTGGACGAACCCTAAGCATGTTCTGCCAGCTGGGCCTCCTGCTCAACAATGAAAAGTTGACTCTGGAACCAACCCAGAGAATAGAGTTTATCGGGGCAGTCTTAGACTCCAGACTCGCCTGAGCCCTCCTACCGGACGAACGCTTTCAGTCAATGGCGAACATCATCAACAGCCTTCAGAACTTCCCAACTTCCACAGTAAAGACATGCCTCAGCCTTCTTGCTTCTTGCTTGCTTATATATACCTGCCCCAGGAAATTTCCACCACTTGCATCCGAAGAAGTGGGTATTCACCCACGAAAGCTCATGCTGCAAAAACATCTGTTAGTCTATAAGGTGCCACAGGATTCTTTGCTGCTTCTACAGAACCAGACTAACACGGCTACCCCTCTGATACTTGACAGAGGTGTAATAGGTACTGTGACATTCTATATCTTGGGGGAGTGCCCTGTAACCCCCATATTCCTCATTTATATAATTATGATCTTGCTTATAAAGCAGGCCGTGTGAGGTATCAGCAGAAATGTTATGATCTGCTGAAAGTCACACCATCCTAGCCACTATGGATGTAGAAGCCCTGTACACCAACATTCCACACAAAGATGGACTACAAGCCGTCAGGAATAGTATCCCCGATAATGTCATGGCAAACCTGGTGGCTGAACTTTGTGACTTTGTTCTCACCCACAACTATTTCAGATTTGGGGACAATTTATACCTTCAAGACAGCAGGACTGCTATGGGTACCCGCATGGCCCCACAGTATGCCAACATTTTTATGGCTGACTTAGAACAATGCTGCCTCAGCTCTCATCCCCAACACCCCTACTCTACTTGTGCTACATTGATGACATCTTCATCATCTGGACTCATGGGAAGGAGGCCATTGAGGAATTCCACCAGGATTTCAACAATTTCCATCCCACCATCAACCTTAGCCTGGACCAGTCCACACAAGAGATCTACTTCCTGGACACTACAATGCAAATAAGCAATGGTCACATAAACATCACCCTATACTGGAAACCTACTGACCACTATACTTACCTACATGCCTCCAGCTTCCATCCAGGCCACCATCACATGATCCATTGTCTACAGCCAAGCTCTAAGATACAGCCGCATTTGCTCCAGTCCCTCAAATAAATACAAACACCTACAGGATCTCTATCAATCATTCTTAAAACTACAATACCCACCTGGTGAAGTGAAGAAACAGATTGACAGAGCCAGAAGGCATCTACTACAAGACAGGCCTAACAAAGAAAGTAACAGAATGCCACTAGCCGTCACCTACAACCCCCAACTAAAACCTCTCCAATGCATCATCAAGGATCTACAACCTATCCTGAAGGACGATCCCTCACTCTCACAGACCTTGGGAGAAAGGCCAGTCCTCGCTTACAGACAGCCGCCAACCTGAAGCAAATACTCACCAACAACTACACACCACACAACAAAAACACTAACCCAGGAACCAAACCCTGCAACAAACCCTGGTGCCAACTCTGTCCGCATATCTATTCAAGGGAAGTGACCCCAGCTCCTTTACCCCACCTGTGGGAGTACTCATCTGTCAGGGTGCCAGCCTTTTGTTCTATTGCACATGCCAAAACCTTTTCCTATATGCCTTAGGCCTTAGGCCGCGGTAGGCAATAGGCAGACCGTGGGCCAAATCCGGCCTGCCAGGCACTTTTGAACAGACCGTGAAATCTTTGACCTGGACAAAAATAATTGATTACTTCTGCCTTCAGGGTTAGCTCAAACCTAAGCAATAAGATTCTTTTGAACTGTTCATAGTTCCCAGTCTCACTTCTGTTCAGTTGAATATAGGTGTCAATGGCTCTGGGACCCAGTAAAGGAGTGAGGCAACACATCCCCACTACTGCCCCACAGCTCCCCCCTCCCGCCTCACATCCCCACTACTGACCCCACAGCTCCCCCTTCCGCCTCACATCCCCATAGCTACTCCTCCTGCCTCACATCCCCACTACTGCCCCACAGGTCCCGCCTCACATCCCCGCTACTGCCCCCACAGGTCCCCACTACTGCCCCACAACTCCCCACTTCCACCTCACATCTCCACTACTGCCCCACAGCTCCCCCCTCCTGCCTCACAGGTCCCCCCTCCCGCCTCACATCCCCACTACTGCCTCACAACCTCCCCTCCCGCCTCACATCCTCACTGCTGCCCCACAGCTCCCCCCTCCCACCTCACCTCTTCCAATCCTGCAGGTCCCACTTTAGACTCTCACTCTCCTTTCCCTTCTCTCCACCTGCAGGTGCTGCCATCCTCCCGGGTGCTGCCACAGCCTGACGCCACAGTGGTTACACTGCACCTGGTAGAAGGAGTCAGACCCGGCTCAGTGATTGGCTCGGTGGCGCCGCCTGAGGCTTCTGCACAGGGGCATCTGACTTACACCCTCCTGGGAGGGGGTGGGGATGGCACTTTTGTGGTGGACAGCGTGACGGGGGAGATATACGTAGCGCGGGAGCTGGACTATGAGGTTGGGGCACAGCACACACTGCATGTCAGTGCCGAGGACACGCAGCACGGCTACCTTGCCAGCCGGCTGGTGCTGGTGCAGATCCAAGTGCAGGACTGTAATGACCAGGCACCTGCCTTTCCCGAGGACCCCATCACTATTGTGGTGCCCGAGAACACCCAGGCCGGCACATCCATCTTCACCTTCCAGGCCGTAGATGGAGACGGTGCTGGTCCCAACAGCCAGGTGTGCTACAGGCTGCTGCGCCAGGAGCCTCCTGGCTCCCACTTCCAGCTGGATGCCCACTCTGGGCTGCTGAGCCTCCAGCAGGGGCTGGACCGCGAGGCTGCCCCCTCCTTTTTGCTGGTGGTGGAGGCCACAGACCAGGCCCGCAACGTCAGCCAGCGCCGCTCTGCTGCCGTCACTGCCCGTGTCTTTGTGACAGATGAGAATGACAACGCACCCATCTTCCTCTCGCCAGCCACCGTTAGCATCATGGAGGACCAGCCCACTGGCTTTATGGTGCTGCATGTAGTGGCACGGGATGGGGATCTGGGCGAGAATGGGCGGGTGAGCTACACGCTGCAGGCAGGCAACGCTGAGGGCCGGTTCCACCTGAACCCCAGCACAGGTAAGAGGGGCCTATGGAGATGCTGGGGCTGTGGGGGAGGGGAGGGGAAGGGACACGGGAGACACAAGGGGGGAAGAGGTGATGGATGTGGGGGGTGGGAGGGGACACAGGAGACAGAAGGGGGGAAGGGGAAGAGGTGACGAATGTGGGGGGCTGGAGGGGACACGGGAGACACAAGGGGCAAAGGGGAAGAGGTGACGGATGTTGGGGAGGGGAAGGGACACAGGAGACAGAAGGGGAGAAGGGGAAGAGATGACGGATGTGGGGGGTTGGAGGGGACACGGGAGACACAAGGGGCGAAGGGGAAGAGGTGACGGATGTGGGGGAGGGGAAGGGACACGGGAGACACAAGGGGGGAAGGGAAAGAGGTGAGGGAGGTGGGGGATGGGAAGACAGGTAGACACAAGGGATAAGGAGAATCTGGGAGGCCTGGGTACTGAGTGGGAGGATGGGGGCAGTGGTGACAGTAGATTCTTGACCCAGCCTGGAGTGAGTAAGAGATTTCCCATGGGGCCCAAGAGGGAGGAGGTGCCCGACCACAGCATGAGGGACAGAAACAGGTAGATGCCAGCATGTGCAGGGAACGCTGGGTGTGGCTCCGCAGCCCAGGGTGTGGCGTTTGTAGTGCCGTGGGCCACCAAGCGTGGAGCCTGACCTCAGTGACCCTGACTCAGCCCAGCCGCCTGTGACTCCTCTATCCCAGGCTTAGCCTGTTCTGGTGTCTCCCCAGGTGCCCTCTCCATTGTGCGTGCTCTGAACCGTGAGGAGGTGTCTCAGCACAACCTGACAGTGGTGGCCATGGACCACGGCTTCCCGCGCCGCTCGTCCATGCAGCTGCTGACAGTGCTGGTGCTGGACGTTAATGATGAGGCACCTGCCTTCGAGAGGGCTGAGTATGAGGCCAGTGTCATGGAGAATCTGCCAGCGGGCAGCCCTGTGCTGCAGCTGCTGGCCACAGACTGCGACCTGGGTGAGAGCCTTGGGGCTGGAACAGGTGGCCCTGGGGGGAAAGGGGGTTGGCTGGGTCAATGCTGCGCCAAAGGAATTGGCCTGGGGCTGAAGAGAACGTGATCACCACAGGCCTTCTAGTATCCAGGGAGTCCCAGGGTCAGGCGCCTTTCCTGGGGGAGATAAGGGAGCCAATCCCTAAGCATTGAGGGGCATCTGAGAATGGAGCCCTGTCACACTAGACCCACACCAATCCATGTCACAATCACCTTTGCCCCCACAGTGTGGCCTTGGCCTGAGAGATGATTGGAATGTTGGTGTGGATGGGTACAGCTTGCTCAGGAAGGATAGACAGGGGAAAAAGGGAGGAGGTGCTGCCTTATATATTGTACACCCTTGGACTGAGGTGGAGTTGGACATAGGAGACAGAAGTGTGGAGAGTCTCTGGGTTAGGCTGAAAGGGGTAAAAAACAAAGGTGATGTCATGCTAGGAGTCTACTACAGGCCACCTAACCAGGTGGAAGAGGTGGATGAGGGTTTTTTTAAACAACTAACAAAATCATCCAAAGCCCAAGATTTGGTGGTGATGGGGGACTTCAACTATCCAGATATATGTTGGGAAAATAACACCGCGGGGCACAGACTATCCAATAAGTTCTTGGACTGCATTGCAGGCAACTTTTTATTTCAGAAGGTTGAAAAAGCTACTGGGGGGAAGCTGTTCTAGATTTGATTTTAACAAACTGGGAGAAACTCATTGAGAATTTCCAAGTGGAAGGCAGCTTGGGTGAAAGTGATCATGAAATCATAGAATTCACAATTCTAAGGAAGGGTAGAAGGGAGTACAGTAAAATAGAGACAATGGATTTCAGGAAGGTGGATTTTGGTAAGCTCAGAGAGTTGATAGGTAAGGTCCCATGGGAATCAAGACTGAGGGGAAAAACAACTGAGGAGAGTTGGCAGTTTTTCAAAGGGACACTATTAAGGGCCCAAAAGCAAGCTATTCCGCTGGGTAGGAAAGATAGAGAATGTGGCAAAAGACCAGCTTGGCTTAACCATGAGATCTTGCATGATCTAAAAAATAAAAAGGAGTCATATAAAAAATGGAAACTAGGACAAATTACAAAGGATGAATATAGGCAAACAACACAGGAATGCAAGGGCAAGATTAGAAAGGCAAAGGCACAAAATGAGCTCAAACTAACTACAGAAATAAAGAGAAACAAGAAGACTTTTCACCAATACATTAGAAGCAAGAGGAAGACCAAGGACAGAGTAGGCCCATTGCTCAGTGAGGAGGGAGAAACAGTAACAGGAAACTTGGAAATGGCAGAGATGCTCAATGACTTCTTTGTTTTGGTCTTCACTGAGAAGTCTGAAGGAATGCCTAACATAGTGAATGCTAATGGGAAGCGGGTAGGTTTGGAAGATAAAATAATTGGGTTTGTTTAGTTTGGAAAAGAGAAGACTGAATGGGGACATGATAGCAGTTTTCAGATATCTAAAAGGGTGTCATAAGGAGGAGGGAGAAAACTTGTTCATCTTAGCCTCTAAGGATAGAACAAGAAGCAATGGGCTTAAACTGCAGCAAGGGAGGTTTAGGTTGGACATTAGGAAAAAGTTCCTAACTGTCAGGGTGATTAAACACTGGAATAAACTGCCTAGGGAGGTTGGGTTAGGGTTAGGATAAATCTCTATCGGGGATGGTCCAGACAGTATTTGGTCCTGCCATGAGGGCAGCGGACTGGACTCAACCTCTCGAGGTCCCTTCCCGCCCTACAATCTATGAATGACTGTCACCAGGCAGCAATCCCTCCCCACTCTCTCCTCACCCCAAGCCTGGCCAGGTCCCCCTTAGCCTGGCCACAGCTGTCTCCTTTCCTCAGCCTTCCTGACATAGAATCATAGAATATCAGGGTTGGAAGGGACCTCAGGAGGTCATCTAGTTCAACCCCCTGCTCAAAGCAGGACCAATCCCCAACTAAATCATCCGAGCCAGGGTTTTGTCAAGCCTGACCTTAAAAACCTCTAAGGAAGGAGATTCCACCACCTCCCTAGGGAACCCATTCCAGTGCTTTACCACCCTCCTAGTGAAAAAGTTTTTCCTAATATCCAACCTAAACCTCCCTCCCCACTGCAACTTGAGACCATTACTCCTTGTTCTGTCATCAGGTACCACTGAGAACATTCTAGATCCATCCTCATTGGAACCCCCTTTCAGGTAGTTGAAAGCAGATATCAAATCCCCCCTCATTCTTCTCTTCTGCAGACTAAACAATCCCAATTCCCTCAGCCTCCCCTCATAAGTCATGTGCTCCAGCCTCCTAATCATTTTTGTTGCCCTCTGCTGGACTCTTTCCAATTTTTCCACATCCTTCTTGTAGTGTGGGTCCCAAAACTGGACACAGTACTCCAGATAAGGCCTCACCAATGTTGAATAGAGGGGAATTATCTTTTGGCCCAATCCTCTAATTTGTCTAGGTCCCTCTGTATCCTATCCCTACCCACCAGCATATCTATCCCTCCTCCCAGTTTAGTGTCATGTGGAAACTTGCTGAGGGAGCAGTCCACGCCATCCTCCAGATCATTAATGAAGATATGGAACAAAAATGGCCCCAGGACTGACCCTTGGGGCACTCCACTTGATACCGGCTGCCAACTAGACATGGAGCCATTGATCACTACCCGCTGAACCCAACGATCTAGCCAGCTTTCTATCCACCTTATAGTCCATTCATCCAGCCCATACTTCTCTAACTTGCTGGCAAGAATACTGTGGGAGACCGTATCAAAAGCTTTGCTAAAGTCAAGGAATAACACATCCAGTGTTTTCCCCTCATCCACAGACCCAGTTATCTCCTCATAGAAAGCAATTAGGTTAGTCAGGTATGACTTGCCCTTGGGGAATCCATGCTGACTGTTCCTCATCACTTTCCTCTCCTCTAAGTGCTTCAGAATGGATTCCTTGAGGACCTGTTTCATGATTTTTCCAGGGACTGAGATGAGGCTGACTGTCCTGTAGTTCCCTGGATCCTCCTCCTTACCTTTTTTAAAGATGGGCACTACATTAGCCTTTTTCCAGTCATCTGGGACCTCCCCCGATTGCTAGGAGTTTTCAAAGATAATGGCCAATGGCTCTGCAATTACATCCACCAACTCCTTTAGCACCCTCGGATGCAGCGCATCCATCCCCATGGACTTGTGCTTGTCCAGCTTTTCTAAATAGTCCTGAACCACTTCTTTCTCCACAGAGGGCTGGTCACCTTCTCCCCATACTGTGCTGCCCAGTGCAGTAGTCTGGGAACTGACCTTGTTTGTGAAGACAGAGGCAAAAAAAACATTGAGTACATTAGCTTTTTCCACATCCTCTGTCACTAGGTTGCCTCCTCCGTTCAGTGAGGGGCCCACACTTTCCTTGACTTTCTTCTTGTTGCTAACATACCCGAAGAAACCCTTCTTGTTACTCTTAACATCTCTTGCTAGCTGCTACTCCAAGTGTGATTTGGCCTTCCTGATTTCACTCTTGCATGCCTGAGCAAAATTTTTATACTCTTCCCTGGTCATTTGTCCAATCTTCCACTTCTTGTAAGCTTCTTTTTCGTGTTTATGATCAGCAAGGATTTCACTGTTAAGCCAAGCTGTTCGCCTGCGATATTTTCATCTCCACTTCTGCCTCTTCCCTCGTGCCTTTAGGGGTCTTTCCCCACCGAACCCCCACACTGTTTCTTTGTGAGGAAAGGGAAGGGAGCATGGCCTGGGGCGGGTGGGAGGAGGTGCAGTGGGTGCAGAGGCCTGGAGTGGGGGGGAGTGGAAAGAGGGCCTGATCCTGGGACCATTGCAGGAGCTGTCTGCACCTTCCCCTTCAGACCAGAGGTTTCTCCTTGCAGGGGCCAATGGGCATGTATCATATGGGGGCCTCTCTGGGGGTCCCTTCTCCATCCACCCACAGACTGGGCTTGTTACCACCATGCACTCCCTGGACCGGGAGAGGCGGGAGCAGCACGTGCTAACAGGTATGGCCAGACCTGGGGGTTGGGCACGGGAGGGGAAGGTGCTCTATGGGAAGCAGAGAGTGGCAGTAAGGGAAACAGGGACTAAGGGGCGGAAGTGGGAGGGGGCCCAGCTGGGCTCCCAGCTGGCATGGAAATCAGTATGTTTGCTGGAGAAAGGAGGCGTATTGTGTGGGGCAGAGAAAGGGAGTGAGGAATGTTCAGGTTTTGGTGTTAGAGTGTTGGGTGGGTGAGGCAGGAAGGGAGAGGGACAGGAGAGTGGAGGGCACCCAGATTGGGCACAGGGTGCGGGCTGGGGGAGACGGGGCATGGTGGAGCTGCTACTTGCAGGCGTTGGTTGTGGTCCCCCTGGGTGGCACCTAGGGTCTCCAGGACCCCCCTCTCTCTTCCCACAGTCTATGCCCGGGATGGTGGCCTGCCCTCCAACCTGGCCAAAGTGACAGTGCGGATCTTAGTGGGAGATGAAAACGACCATGCTCCGCGCTTCGAGAGCAAGTCCTGCTCCTTGGAGGTGCCCGAGAACCAGAGCCGCGTGGCGCTCTACACCCTGCGGGCCACAGACTTGGATGCGGGCGAGAACGGGCGCCTGGAGTACCATGTTATGGGTGAGGGCCCTGGGGCACATGGCTCACGCTGTGCTGGTGCTCCCCCTTCCGACCCCAGCAGGGGTCCTTCTCTGAGATCATTGGCATGAGCATTAATGCCCCGTCTGCCATGTGTGCTGCAGCCCCTGGGGCACAGGGTACAATCCACACCAGGCTCTTGACTGCTGCCTCTCCAAGGGTGCCTCCAGGCTAGAGTGTGCCTCCAGGGCTGTGAACATTGGTTGCAGTTGCTCCTCCTGGAGTCTCCCCAGTCCCCTCCTATCTGTACCTGCTGAGTCTGTATCAGGGGGTCGGGCTGAGGTTTGCACACAGCTCTGTGGTGAGGTGTCTGCAGCACCAGCCATCTGGTCCAGGTCAGAGCCCTGCAGCTGGTTCCGGTGCCGCACTGGGGGAGTGTTTGCCACTGAGGTGGTGCCAGTTGTGGGCCATTTGCTGTGTAATTCAGAGGGGAGAGACCCCGTCCTGTTTGCCCCATGGGTCCTTGCCTACAGGGGTCTGTCTGCAGAGCTACAGGGCACCATATCAGGGAAGGTCCATCATTCCCATCCCCCTCCCATTGGGCAGTATCAGGAAGTGTCCCTTGCTCCCACACCCCCTCTGAGCCATATCGGGAGGGTCCCTTGCTCCCCCAGCCCATATCAGGGAGGTTCTCTTATTCCAATCTCTTCTCTCCCAGATGGAGACCCTGCCCAGGATTTCATCCTGGACCCTGCTTCTGGTGTGTTCTCCACCTCGCGCAGCCTGGACCGAGAGCTGGTGGCCTCTTACCGGCTGACTGTGGTGGCACGAGACCACGGCACACCCCAGCGCAGTGCCACCATGTCTCTGAGTGTGCGGGTGCTGGACCTTAATGACAATGCACCACGCTTTGCACAGGCAGCCTACACTGTGGAGGTGCCTGAGGACCTGCCCGTTGGGGCACTGGTCCTGCAGCTGGTGGCACTGGACCCAGATGAGGGCACCAATGGGCAGGTCTCCTACTACCTGGGCAATGAGTCGCTGGGCATGTTCCAGGTGGAACCGCAGAGCGGGCGCATCACCAGTGCCCAGGCCCTGGACCGTGAGCGCCGCCCCACTTACAGCTTCCTGGCCAAAGCCGTGGACTCGGCACCCTGGGAGCCCAAGAGTGCAGCCGTGCGTGTCACGGTCACCGTGCGAGACGTCAACGACCATGCGCCTGCCTTCCTGCACAGCCCACTCTCCGTCAATCTCTCCCGCCACACGCCACCTAAGCAGGTGGTGGCCACTATGCGGGCTGAGGACAAAGATGCAGGTGCCAATGCCTCCATCCTGTACCGGTTTGCCACACCCAATCCCAGCTTCGCCATCAATTCCTACACTGGCGCCATCCAGTTGCTGCAGCCCCTAGGCTCTCTCAGCCAGCGCCAGCGCACCCTCTTCATCCTGGCCACTGACTTGGGCCAACCAGCCCTCTCCTCCACTGGTGTGGTGGTGATCTACCTGCAGGAAGAGAGCTACCGGGGCGTGCGCTTCCCCCGCAGCACCAGAGACGTGGCCATACCTGAGAATGCCGTCACAGGTACTCCCACCAGCCAGACAGGGCACAGGGTGAACAGTGTGGGGCTGGGCAGGGAATGGCCAGAATCAAGGGATAGGAACTGGGTGCTAGGGATAATAGGAAACAGCCGGGTGCTGGGGATAGGAACTGGGTGCCCAGAGGTAACAGGGACTGGCCAGGCATTGGACATTGGAGCTGGGTGCCTGGGGAGCTGTTTGGCGGCATGCTGAGATGGAGGGGGAGAAGCGGGAACATGGCGCGCTCAGGGGAGGAGGTGGGGCTGGGGCGGGGATTTGGGGAAGGAATTGGAATAGGGGCAGGGAGGGGGCGGAGTTATGGCAGGGACTTTGGGGAAGGGGTTGGAATGAGGGCAGGGCAGGGGTGGAGTCGGGGCAGGGCCAGGGGCAGAGGAGGGGTCAAGCACCCACCAATGGGAGCAGAAGTCAGCACCTTTGGTCAAGGCCCAGACTGGCAGGTGACGCCCACACCTATATCTCTTAGCCTGCCCTGGAAGCAAACAGTCCATTTCCACCCCACTGGGTAACAATGCAGCATATAGGAGAAACTGAGGCACACATAGAATTCATAAAAATATTACCAAAAATTGCCACTGTCACATCCCTTCTCCATTTGAGCCTGCACTGAGCAGGGTCACTTTAACAAGTGACCTAGGGAAGTTCAGGTACCCTGCTTTGTGACAAGATTTCAGCTATACCATTTTCACTCCTATTAACATGAATCACTTCCATGTCATAATCTTGGAGGGTCAAACTCCAGCTTAGAAATTTGGCATTAAACTCATTTCATGCAGCCACTTCAGAGCAGGGCCGCCCAGAGAATTCCGGGGGCCCGGGGTCTTCGGCGGCGGGGGGCCCCCGCTCAGGGGCGGCTCTAGACCCCAGCGCGCCGAAGACCTGGGGGGCGGCATTTGGCTCCGGTTGAGCTCCCGCAGGCATGACTGCGGCAGGTCGACCGGAGCCCGGGACGAGTGACTGCGGCGGGTGCCGTGGTCCCGCGGCTCCGCTTGACCTCCCGCAGTCATGCCTGCGGGAGGTCCAGCCGAGCCGCGGGACGAGCGCCCCCTCCGCAGTCATGCCTGCGGCAGGTCCACTCGTCCCGGGCTCCGCTTGACCTGCCGCAGTCATGCCTGCGGGAGCTCAACCGGAACCGCAGGGGCCCCAGAAAACACTCGTGGGGGCCCCTGCAGGACGCGGGGCCTGGGGCAAATTGCCCCTCTTGCCCCCCCCTCTGGGCGGCCCTGCTTCAGAGAGGAGTGGTCAGTATACACAGTAAAGCGCCACCTGAAAAGATGGCTTCTTAAGAGCCTACACAATGGCCAGGCTTTCTTTCTCTATTGTAGCATAGTTCTTCGAGTGATTGCTCATATCCATTCCAGTTAGGTGTGCGCGCGCCGCGTGCACGTTCGTCGGAAGACTTTTACCCTAGCAACACTCGGTGGGTCGGCTGGGCACCCCCTGGAGTGGCGCCACTATGGCACCGGATATATACCCCAGCCGACCCATCCACCCCTCAGTTCCTTCTTACCGCCCGTGTCGGTCGTTGGAACAGTGGAGCGCGGCTTAGCTGACCTCCACTTCCCTAGCTTACTCATAGTTTCTCGTTCGTTATTGTGTACATAGTTGTAATTCTTTAGATATAGGTATAGATATAGATATATAGATAGATAGTCATATTTACTTGTTTAATAGTATTGTTAGTGTAGTAATAGTTAGAGGGGTTCGAGGATTAGCCCCTTCCCCACAACTTTAAAAGGCCCATACCAGGCAGCTTAGAGTTTATTCTTCTGCATTAGGATAAGAACCATCACCTTGTCTCCTGTGCTCTACAAGTGGGCATGTGCTAACTGGTCATACCAGACTTTCTGTTTTCCTTGGGCCTGGCTATGTTCTCTGTGGCAAAACCCATAAGATCAGTGAGCCTTTCTCAAAAGGACAGCACATAGTCCACCACTGGTTCCCCTTTGAGGGAGGCCTTCCCCTCTCACTTGTCCCTCATCATGTCCAGTGGTCCCCTCACTCTCCGCCCACACAGCAATTCAAAAAGGGAGACCCCTGTAGATTTGTGGGGCGCTTCCCTATAAGCAAACAGCAAGCACTTATCCCAGTCCTGCAGATGCTGGTCCATAAAAGTCCTCAGCACTATCTTCAGGATCCTATTAAACATCGCCACCAGCCTGTTGGACTGAGGGTGATGTGCAGAGGCCCAGGTGTGCTGGACCCCCAGTTTCTCCCACAAGCACTGGAGCCTAGCTGACATGAAATTGGACCCCTGGTCTGTAAAGACCTCCCAGGTGAACCCCACTCTGCTAAAGATGGTCAGCAGCACGTCTGCCTCAATGGAGGACGGAGCCACCGCCTCTGGGTAGCAGGTAGCACAATCTACCACCGTCAGAATGTATTTCTTCCCTGCCCAGGTTGCCTTGCTGAGGGGCCCTACTGTGTCCATGGCCACCTTCTGAAAAGGTTCCCTTATGATGGGCAATGGTCTCAGCACTGTTGATGCTTAGCCCCATCCTCTGGCAGGGGTCACAGGACCTGCAGTACTATTTGACTGTGTCAAAGACTCCGGGCCAGTAAAAGTTCTGCAGTAGCCTTTGCCAGGTGTGCTGTGTCCCCTGATGTCCTGAGAGGATATCGTGGGCCAGGTACGATAGTTTGCAGTGGTACTTCTGGGGAATCACCAACTGCCTCCTGATCACCCCCAAGGTTCAATTTTCCCAGTGGGAACTGATTCCTGGCACAGGAATCCTTTCTCCCACAGGAATCTGTCCCTGCCATTCTCCTTAACAGGTTTTACACTGCTGTGGTCAGCCGTGGCCCTCAGCTTCTCCAAGGAGGGATCCTTCTGCAGTTCAGTCTGAAATTCAGCTCCTGGGGTAGTGAGTGTGACCTGTCCCTCTTTGCTGGTAGGGGCTGGAGTCGCAGCAACCTTTGGCTGTGCCTCGGTTTCTAGTCTAACCTCCTTAATAGTGATGACCCTAGATGACCCTTGTGGTCCCTTCTAATCCCATGGTTCTATGTTCCTCTCTTCAGGACAAAGTCTCGGGCTCAGCCCCATCCCAGGGACCGTATTTCCCCCAAGGTGGAGGCTCATTAGCCACGTGCTTGGTAGTCCAGGACCCTGGGTCGGGGTGGTGCGCTCTGGCTCTAGAAAGAACCAGGGAGCAATCTGCATCATCCGACCAATCATCCAGATCATTTCCCATCAGCACCTCCACTGGTAGATGATCCTGGGCCCCAGCCTCTTTGTACTAGCACCCTGTGACGGAGCGATTCTGGCGGGACCCAACTGAGAGTGCCAAATCAGGACCAATTGCTCAAACAGGGCAGTTACAGCCCTAGGCTGGGGTTTTTCCACCTCTAAGGCAAACCAAACCAGCCAGACAAAAAGGACTTTGGTCTCACCCCACTGGCTAACCACAAGTCACACAAGCAATTTCCTTAGACACTCCAGTCTCCCAGTATCACCACCAGTGCACTCGTCCTGGGGATGAATGGCTATGAAAACCAACACCCCAATAAAAGGAAAAGGTTCTCTCGATCCCAAAGGACCAAGCCCCAGACCCAGGTCAATATACACATCAGATCTTACCCACAAATCACGCTGTTGCCAATCCTTTAGAATCTAAAATCTAAAGGTTTATTTACAAAGGGAAAAAGGTAGAGATGAGAGGTAGAATTGGTTAAATGGAATCAATTACATACAGTAATGGCAAAGTTCTTAGTTCAGGCTTGCAGCAGTGATGGAGTAAACTGCAGGTTCAAATTAAGTCTCTGGAATACATCCCCCGCTGGGATGGGTCATTCAGTCCCTTGTGTAGAGCTTCAGTTTGTAGCAAAGTCCCTCCAGAGGTCAGAAGCAGGATTGAAGACAAGATGGAGATGATGCATCAGCCTTATATAGACTTTTCCAGGTGTAAGAATCTCTTTGTCCTCACTGTGGAAAATTACAGCAAAATGGAGTCTGCAGTCACATGGACAAGTCTCTGCATATTTTGCTGAGTCACAAGGCGTGTCTGCCTTCTCTCCATGGGTCAATTGTGTAGCTGATGGTCCTTAATGGGCCATCAAGCCAGCTAGGCAGGGCTAACACCAGCTTGTCTGGGATATTTCCCAGAAGCAGAGCATAATACAAAATACAGACAGTACAGAGCCAATACTTATAACTTCAACTACAAAATGATACACAGACATACAGACAGCATAATCATAACCAGCAACCCAGAACCTGGTCTTAGACACCTTATATGACCCCCTTTACTTAAGATTTGGTGCCATTACAGGACCTTGGTTGCAACCCATGTTCTATATGGTCCCAATTTATATCAATAACGTCACACACCCCCATTTCAGGGATATCTTTATTACAGCACCTCACTGTGTCTGAACACACCTCCTCATCGCCAGCTATTCATTGAGCACAAACTGATCCAGGACCACCACATTGGGCTATGCCAGAGTCACCTCAGCACCTGTGTCCTGGTAGCCCTGGGCCCTCCTCCCATCCACCTCTCTAGGGATGATATGGTGATGGCTGCCTGCCCTGTGAGTTAGATACACTAGGACGTGTGTGTTGACAGCAGAGGCCTGAACATCGCACTCCGTAGATGGGCTGACCTGGAGGCCTCCTCCCCCTGGGCTACAAGTACACTGTCAGCCCCACCAGCCTGAGTATCTGGCTTTCCTTCCAGCTGGGCTTGCCCCAGGTTAGCACTTCGAAGGCTCCGTTGGGCTACTATTTCATTAACCCTTGGCAGTTTTGCCCACGTATGCTCTGTTTTCCAACAAACATTACATTTCAGGGCCTGAGCTCACATGGAGAGGGCTACCACATCAGCCATCACCACACTTTAGATTTACTCATGTCCCACTTCTGGAGCACCCCTGTGTGACCCCCTCTTTGGGTCCCAGACCTGGGCCAATCCCTTTGGGTCTCTTTTCATACCCAGGCATTCTGTCAACAAATTCATCTGCCAACCAGCCTGCCCTGCACAGATCCTTAGGCTTCCTGTCCACTACCCATATTTTCAGCTCGTGAGTACAGATCTCTCAGAGTTGTTCCACCCCAACAAGTTTGTACAAATCATCCAGTATAGCAACACCTGCGCCTTATCCCATTACTGGAGAGATTCTCCCAGCAGGGTGGTGGCAACCATATATGTCACACCCTGAGTCTTTTACACCCAAAACCTTTTCCTGTGAGCCTCAGGTGTCAATTGAACTTAAGCGTCTCTCACCTGGAGTCTGATGAAGGAGGTCAGATGGAGAGACACACAGCTTGAACAAATATCAGAGGGGTAGCTGTGTTAGTCTGGATCTGTAAAAAGCGACAAAGAATCCTGTGGTACCTTGTAGACTAACAGAAGTATTGGAGCCTAAGCTTTGTGGGTGAATATGTGAATACGCATGCATCTGACGAAGTGGGTATTCATCCACGAAAGCTTATGCTCTAATACTTCTGTTAGTCTATAAGGTGCCACGGGATCCTTTGTAGCTTGAACAAAGGGATTCACTACAGCTTGGCTGGGTGCTGGGCTGACCAGGATGGTCTGTGCTTTAATCTTCATTTCTCTGGATTTAGAAGGGCTTCCTGTGCTGTGTGACACTGACTAATAAATCCAACTGCTGTGACAACGCTGTCTGAGTGTCCATGCGAGTGCTTGGTGGGGTGCATTAATCCCTGCAGTGTGGACAAGTCTCTAGCAGGAGTCTGTCTCAGTGAGACGTGCTGAACAGAGCTCATGCTGTGAAATAGGAGCGCTGTAGCCCCAGAAGGCCAGTCTAAGGAGGTAGTGAGGCTGCATGGCTAACCCTGGAGGAAGAGTGAGACTCCTGAGGAGAGGGGTCTGGCACACTAAAGGGCATCAGTATTGAGGAACTGTGGGATGCTAGGGGCACATGGGGCAACCAAGAACAGCAGGGTTCTAGAAGTGGGGCACAGGGGCCTTCTGGGGATGGGAACATGGGGCATTGGGGTAACTAGGAACAAGGGGGGCTGGGTACAGGGTCACAGGGTACTGGGGTAGCTGGAAACAATGAGATGCTGGAGACAGGGACGGGGCACTGGGGTAGTTGCGGAGGGGACACAGGACACCAGAGTAACTGGGAAAAGTGGGGGGCTAGGGGCAGGGACACAGGTTATCACACTAGCCCTGGACTTGGGAGACCTGGTTTCAGTTCCTTGCCCAAGATCACATGGGAATCCTATGATCAAGCAAGTCCCATGAACCAGGCCAGGCCTCCATTCCTATCTGTGCAGGGATGCTAGGGGCAGATTTGGATTGTTGGAGCACAAATGTCCCAGGCAGCTCAGTGGAGCTCTAGGGACATAACTGGGGCAACAGTAGGGTCAGAGGGGGTTTGTGATGGGTTACCCCCACACACACTCCGGGATGCCACCTGATGTACTGGGGTCCCACTGAGCCCACCCGTACCACCAGCCTGGGCTCCCTCACCCTGTCCTACAGTGCCAGGCCCTCAAGCCTTCTCCAGCACACACACTGGTAGGGACACACCCAACTGCAGAGAGACACAGACACTGAGATTAGCTCTGCGTGGGAAAACTCAGCTCAGGGATTGCCCCGCACTCAAGTGCACACCCCCTCTGGAGTGTAAACCCAAAATTGTATTGTCTTGTGCCGCACAGAGAATTGTACAGTGCAAGCTCATGAAATCCGCCCCCTCCCTCAATGTGGAGGAAGATGTGCACAGCTTCCCCAAAAGTTATGAATCTCACAAACTGGGTTTTAGAAAACAAAACAAGTTTATTAACTAGAAAGGATAGATTTTAAGTGATTATAAGAGATAGCAAACAGATCAAAGTAGATTACGGAGCAAATAAAGCAAACACACAAACTAAGCTTAACACGCTAAAGAAACTGGCTACAAGTAGTAATTTCTCACCCTAAATGTTGTTTTAAGCAGGTTGCAGAGGTTCTTGAAGACAAACTTCTTTTGCTTGCAGCTTAGAATTCCAGATATTCCTTTTACAAGCCAAACACCTTCTAGCCCAGGTGCAATTCTTCCCCAGTTCAGTCTTAGGTGTTTTAGCAGGGATTCAGTGAAGAACCAACCCCTGATTAACTCACTCCCCAGCATTAAATAGGATTTATATATAGCGGGAATCCTTTGTTTCCCAGTTTGATCCCCACCCCCTAGTAATGGAAAAATACCAGCAGTCCAAGATGGTGTCAAGTACCAGGTGACATGATCCTGCAGTGTCAAAGCAGTATCCCAGCAGCTTCTCAGGAAGGTGGGAGATTAGCATCTTCAAAGACCTATTGTTCTTCTTCAAGTGATTGCTCCTATGCATTCCAGTTAGGTGTGTGCACGCCACGTGCACGGCTCGTCGGAAGCTTTTTACCCTAGCAACACTCGGCGGGTCAGCTGGGCGCCCCCTGGAGTGGCGCCGCTATAGCGCCGAATATATACCCCAGCCGACCCGTCCGCTCCTCAGTTCCTTCTTACCGCCCGTGATGGTTGTTGGAACAGTGGAGTGCTACTTTGACCTCCACAGCCCTAGCGTTTCTCGGATTTGTTTGTTGTAAATTTTGTATATAGTTCTTAAATTAGTTAGATTAGTTCATTAGATAGTTGGTTAGGGGAAATTGGGGGGCCTAGCCCTTCTTTTCCCGCTCCGGTGCGGGCTCATACCCAAGGCACCGGGATTTAAGCCCTGCTCGGACTGTCAGCGGCCCATGCCGATAGGAGACCCTCACGCCTCCTGCCTGCGGTGCTTGGGAGAGTCCCATCGTGCAGATAAGTGCCCTATTTGCAAGATGATCAACGCCGAAAAGTCCACCTTAGCTCCAACGCAAAGGGTGGAGTTCATCGGAGCGGTCCTGGATTCCAACTCAGCCAGGGCCTGCCTCCCTCTACCTCGGCACCAGACTTTGGCTTCCCTTGTCAGAGACCTACAGTCGTTTCCGACTACGACGGTGCGGTCCTGCCTCCGCCTCCTCGGCCACATGGCGGCATGCACCTTCGTGACCATGTACGTGAGGCTGCGTCTTCGCCCCTTTCAAACTTGGCTGGCGTTGGTGTACCGCCCGCACCGCGACTCCATGGACATGGTGGTCACAGTCCCGAGGTCGACTCTCGAACCGTTCAACTGGTGGCTGAACCCGGAAGTAGTGTGTGCCGGAGTTCCATTCCGCCCGCCCCACCCATCTGTCACTCTGACCACAGATGCGTCGGCATTGGGTTGGGGTGCGCACCTCGGCAACCTGCACACCCAGGGCCTCTGGTCGCCTCGAGAGCTCTCCCTTCATATCAATGTCAGGGAGCTGCGGGCAATTCGCTTGGCGTGTCAAACCTTCCGCGCCCATCTCCAAGGGCGCTGCGTGGCCGTTTTAACGGACAACACGACGGCGATGTTTTACGTGAACAGACGGGGGGGGGGGGCTCGTTCCTCCCTGCTTTGCATGGAGGCGATGCACCTTTGGAACTTCTGTATAACCCACTCTATTCACCTGGTAGCATCATTTCTTCCAGGAGTACAGAACACGCTGGCCGACCATCTGAGCAGGTCATTCCTCTCCCACGAGTGGTCAATCCGCCCGGATGTTATCCGCACAGTCTTCCAGAGGTGGGGCTTTCCCCAAATAGACCTGTTTGCCTCCAAAGAGAACAGGAAATGTCACCAGTTCTGCTCTTTCCAGGGTCGCTCCCAAGGCTCCTTATAGGACGCATTCCTCCGCTCCTGGTCGGGTCACCTGCTCTATGCCTTCCCTCCGTTCCCCCTCGTACACTGGATGCTACTCAAGCTCCGGAGGGACAGGGCCCACCTCATACTTGTCGCTCCGGCCTGGCCGAGACAGCATTGGTACACCCTGCTGCTCGAGCTCTCGGTACGGAATCCCATTCCTCTCCCCTTGTGGCCGGACCTGATAACTCAGAACTTCGGCAGGCTTCGCCACCCGGACCTGCAGTCCCTCCATCTTACAGCTTGGTTCCTACGTGGCTGACCCGAGCGGAATATGACTGCTCTGTGGCGGTGCAGCAAGTCCTGATGGAAAGCATAAAGCCTTCGACTCGATCGACTTACCTCGCGAAGTGGAAGCGTTTCGCACTCTGGTGCGATCAGAAGGGTCTCAATCCTTTTGCAGTCCCTATTCCTACCATCCTGGATTACCTCTGGTCTCTCAAGCAGCAGGGTCTCGCGGTCTCCTCCTTGAGGGTGCACCTGGCGGCAATTTCTGCCTTTCGACCTGGCGTAGGAGAACGATCCATCTTTTCCAATCAGATGGTTTCCCGCTTCCTTAAGGGACTAGATCGCTTGTACCCGCCGATACGGCGTCCTACACCCTCCTGGGATTTGAACTTAGTTCTCGCTAAGCTTATGGGAGCCCCATTTGAGCCCTTGGCCACATGTTCCCTTCTTTATTTGTCATGGAAAATGGCCTTTCTCGTCGCTATAACATCAGCAAGATGAGTTTCCGAGCTGCACGCCCTAACGGCTGGTTCGCCGTATACCATCTTCCATGCGGACAAGGTACAGCTCCAGCCACACCCGGCCTTCCTCCCTACGGTGGTGTCAGCCTTCCACGTCAACCAGGACATTTTCCTCCCGGTATTTTTTCCGAAACCACACGCCTCTCATCGTGAGCAACAGCTTCACAGCCTCGACATCCGCAGAGCCCTTGCGTTTTACATAGAGCGGACGAAACCCTTCCGCCATTCACCCCAGCTGTTCGTAGCGGTTGCCGATCGCATGAAGGGCAAGCCGGTCTCCTCGCAGAGGATCTCCTCCTGGGTGACATCATGTATCCGGGCATGCAACGAGCTTGCTCGTGTACCAACTAGCCGTCTCACTGCTCACTCTACGAGAGCGCAAGCCTCTTCTGCCGCCTTCCTAGCCCATGTCCCCATCCAGGACATCTGTCGGGCGGCCACCAGGTCTTCAGACCACATCTTTGCTGCCCACTACGCGTTGGTGCAACAGTCTAGAGACGATGCAGCCTTCGGCTCAGCAGTCTTACACTCTGCCACGTCTCACTCCGACCCCACCGCCTAGGTAAGGCTTGGGAATCACCTAACTGGAATGCATAGGAGCAATCACTTGAAGAAGAAAAGACGGTTACTCACCGTTGTAACTGTTGTTCTTCGAGATGTGTTGCTCCTATCCATTCCAGACCCGCCCTCCTTCCCCACTGTCGGAGTAGCCGGCAAGAAGGAACTGAGGAGTGGACGGGTCGGCTGGGGTATATGTTCAGCGCTATAGCGGCGCCACTCCAGGGGGCGCCCAGCCGACCCACCGAGTGTTGCTAGGGTAAAAAGCTTCCGACGAGCCGTGCACGCGGCGCGCACACACCTAACTGGAATGGATAGGAGCAACACATCTCGAAGAACAACAGTTACAACGGTGAGTAACCGTCTTTTCTCCCTAATGGTTTATTGACTAACCAGTGAGACTGATTGCATTTGTCTGGTGGGTGTTCCCCAGGAGCAAACACTTTTGATACATAGTCAATATTCTTAACTTCAGATACAGACATGATACAGGCATACAAATAGGATAATCACATTCAGTAAATCATAACATTTCCAATGATATCTCACATGACCAATCTTGCATGAAACATCTTAGTTATGCCATATTCATATCATAACAATATCTCTATGAAGACTATGGGATGTAGTGTCACAGGGTTAGTGGGGTTAAAGTAGGTTCCAAGGAGGCAGTGTCGAGGGCATCAGTTGGAAGCAAAGTTGGGGGTCATTGGGGCTCCAGGAGAGAGACAGACATATGGACTTATCACAGTGAGCCAAGGATGTAACCCAGGCTTCCAGCCCCTCACCCCCCTCCCCCGCCTTACCCACTATCCTCTGCTCCCCTGACACCAGAGGCAGGGATAGAACCTAGGTGTCCTGGCTCCCCCACACATATACTCTAACCCACTCGATCTCTCTCCAAATGACAGTGGCAGTCCCTAGGGTTGTCTCGAGGATTTGCCAGTGTCCCCCAGGAGCTGTGCAGTTTCATTCATGTGCACACACACCCATGTTCTCTCCCGACCCTCTTCATCCCTTCCCTTCTTTCTGGGGTGTCACTGCAACACTCATGCTGTCTTCACTCTCCTCCAAGGCACCGCGGTGGTGAGCATCCAGGCCACGCACGCAGGGGGCTCCTCGGGGCGCATCACCTACAGCATCGTGAGTGGCAATGAGAAGAATGCTTTCCTCATCCAGCCCAGCTCAGGTACGTGGAGCAGGAGGGAACACAGGCGTGATACTACAGCCTTACGGGAAAGCATAAATGAAGTGATCTGCAGGGCTCCCCAATGCCCTGTCTTTGTGTAGGCCTGCCTGCTTGCCTGTACATCTGCCTGGCTCACTCCAGCTGGAAACCCCCAGGCCAGGAGATGAGGCCTTCTGTACAGCAGCTCACTTCATCCCACACAGCATTAGTGCTAATGATTTATCAGATACAATCCCAACCTAGCTCATATGAAATAGATTCAAATGGGCTAATGGAGAGATCTTAAAAGTAATTGTAAACAGGGACATCTCATCCAGAGGTGTTTCTAGTGGGGTTCTGCAGGTATCTGTTCTCAGCCCAGTACTATTCAATATCTTCATCATTCTTCCAATACAAAGTAACTGCTGAGAGAATAGGCAGGCGACACAGAAATTGGTGGAGTGGTAAATAATGGTGGGGACAGGTCAATGCTACAGAGCGACCTGGATCACTAGTAAGGTGAGCTCATTTGCACAACATGTTATTTAAAGCAGCCAATACCCGGTCATCCTTCTAGGCATAAAGGATGCAAAGCAGTGATGGTGAGCATATCTATGTGAATCGTGGCAAGCTGGGGTGTACACCTATCCTGCACTAGCCTGCTGTGCACTAAGTGTCCATGTGGACTCTGCTGCTGCGCACTAAACGTTCCCTTGTGCCCTTTGATTTACCCTGCTGTGAAATGGGAGTAGAGCAAAGTGCACTAAGGAACAGGTAGTGTGGAGCAAGCTAGTGCGGGGTAGATTTAGTGTTAGTTTAGACAAGCCCACTGAAAAGGACTTGGAGTCCTGGTGGAATCCAGCCAAACATGAGCTCCCAGAGTGATGCTCTAGCTGAGAGGGCAAGCACAACCCTGGGGGTCTGGATATGCAGGATAGTATCCAGTAGGAGCAAGGAGGTGATATTACCCCTATACAGGATCAGTGAGACCATCACTGGACACTTAAGGACCGCACTACCTCCAGGACTGCGATAGTACCATTGGTCCAGACAGCAGGAACCCCACAGACACTGGGACACAGTGAGACCTACACAACACCTTCCTTACTCGCAATCTCCCCTCCTCTCCAGCCCAGCCCTCCTGAGGGACATTACTAGAGTGCAGGAGGATACTACTTCAGTGCCCCAGGAGTCGTGTCCTTTTCAACCATCAGGCAGGAGTGCTCCTGTACCAATGGCCTCGCCGTTACCAGAGGAGCAGATTTTGGACTTGGATGAGTCAGATGTGCTGGCTGCTCTGGTATTTTCATGGAGAGATGCTCGCTATCCCTCCAGATATGACTTCTCTAGGCACTGCTAGCACCTGATCTCATGGAGTCCTCTACAAATGACTGACCCCTCTTTCTGGCCTTACTGGGGACCATGGGATTCTAAGGCAGATGCCCAGGTCCTCTTCTCTCCTTTTTGCCACCAACCAGATATGTCAGTGTCTGAAGAGGAAAATACTCACCTGAATCCACAGGTACGGACAGTTCCAATTGAAGTCTCATCCTCATCCACAGACAAAGCAGCCACTCCTTCCTCTCCATTTCCACTGGACGACCATCGGCCCTACCAGGAGTTACTGCAAAGAGTTGCCAATGACTCCAGATACCACCGGAGGAAGCCCAGGACCCACAACATTGGTTCCTAGATATCTTGCAACTTCAAGAACCAAATACAGTGGCCCTTCCAGTTAATGAGGCCACTGGAACTGGCTAATTGGGCTGGCACACACCAGCATCCTACGCCCCACACCTAAGACAGCCAGGAGGTGCCATTTTGTCCCCACCAAGGGAGACAAATGTTTGTTCTCCAGTCCCATCCCCAACTCGCTGGTGGTACAGGCAGCTACAGAAAGGGCTAGGTCGCAATATCTAAGGACGACCCCAACAGACGAGGGCTCAAAGAGGCTGGGACTCTTGAGGAGGAAGGTCTCCTGCTCCGTGAGACTACAATTTTGCATTGCTAACTGTTAGGGAAATATGACTTTAACAACTATTCCAGGCTAGTGAACTTTAAGGACTAATTTCCCCTAAGGATGGAACGCAATTTCAGTCCTTCATAGAGGAGGGCAAGTGCGTGGTGAAAACGCACTTTTTCAGGGTGCATTGGATGCAGCAAATACAGCCTCCAGAAATCTGGTCACTGGTATAGTCTTGAGAAGGGATTCTTGGTTACAATTGTCAGGATTTCCCAGGGAAATCCAGAGCGCCATTCAGGAAGTTCCCTCTGATGAGTAAAATCTCTTTAATGAGAAGTCAGATGAGTCCCTACGCTCATTAAAGGACTTGAAATTGACTCTGTGCTCCCTGGGGATCTACACACCAGTCCCCAGAAGGAAACACCAGAGACAAACCTATAAATCAAGGCCATCCCCTCCTCATGTGTTCTACTACCAGTGTCCAGCCAAGCCTCCATGGAAATGCCAGAGGGTTCAGAGGCCTCACTCCTCAGCCCCTCCACCAACACACCCTGTACACATTCCCAGTCACCTGCTACGGGCCATTGGTCGAGACTCACCTACCACCCCTGATGGCATGACCTCTTCCCCCATTATTTTGGGGGCCTTCTCATGCTCTTCATCCACAACTGGCAGCTGATCACCACAGACAGTTGAGTCTTGAAGATTATCCAACAGGAATAATCCATAGAGTTCCTCTCCTCCTCCCTCACAAACCCTTTCCTAGTTATCCTCCTTCAAGGACTGCTCTCACAAGGTGCTTCTTCAACAGGATGCGAAATGCCTCCTACACTGAGGGACAATAGCAGGTGCCCCACCTCAGCATCAAGGGGAAGGGTTCTACTCTCCATATTTCTTAGTCCCCAAAAAAGAAGGAGGGTGGATACCTGTTCTGGACCTTCGGCAACTCGTCATCTTTGAAATTTGAAATTCAGGAGATTTATATTGGCATCAATAATCCCCTCACCTTTGGAAGGAGATGTGGTGCATGGCTCTTGAATTCCTTATAGACATTCACCCGTCCCACAGGAGGTTCCTTCAGTTTATGGTGGGCCAGGAACATTTCCAGTTCTGAGTCTTTCCCTTTGAGCTAGTGACAGTGTTCACAGAAGTTTTTGCTGGGGTGGCAGCCCAGATGAGACATCAGGGCTACACAGTTTTCCCATACGTGAACTACTGGCTCCTGGTAGGCTCCTCCTGCCAGGAGATCAGGTCAGCGACAGAGTTTCTCTAGAGTTCACCAAACTCCTGACAATGTCAGCCCCCCCATTCAAGATCCCCCCTTCTCTGACCCCCTAACTCAGGAGGGAGGCAGAATCAGACACCCCAATCCAGGCTCACTCCACCTCACAGACAGGTGTTTGGATGGAATTGGAAATAGAAAATTCCTGCTTGGCTCCCGGCCAAGCTATCCTTAGCCAAAGTAGGAAAGATTCGACTAGGACCTGCTACCTGGCCAAATGGAAGTGCTTCTGTGCCCGGAGCACAAACAATCAACATTCTCCAGTCACTGCAAGTATTCTGATCATCTTTAATTATCTCCTGTCCCTCAGGCTCTCAGTTCTCTTAGTTCATTGTGCATCCATCTCACAGTGATTAGTGCCTCCCTCCCTCCGGCAGATGGGCACCCACCCAGTTACAATTCGGTTTATGAAGGGCCTGATCAGGATCTTCCACCAGCCTACACCTCAAAGGGACCTTAATCTCGTCCTGTCGACATTCACTAAACCCCCATTGAATCCTTGGTCTGCATGGGCCCAACCTGTTGATAAAAATTGTATTTTTAATGGCTATCACTTCAGCCAGGAGCGGCAGCAAGCTAGAAGCCATCATGGCAGATCCTCTGTATACAGTTTTTCACAAAGAGAAGGTTTCTCTTCACCTGCATCCTAAATTTCTCTCCATAGTTGTTTCTGAATTCCACATCAACCAGAGTATCCACTTACCCGTCCTTTTTCTGAAACCGCATGCTCCTACTGAAGAGAAGAGACTCCATTTCCTCAATGTCCGGCATGCCCTGGCATTCTACCTGCAAAGAACCAAACCCATCAGAAAGTCATCAGGAGTTTTTATCGCCATAGCAGAAAGATCGTGTGGTCATGCTATATCCTTTCGAAGGATTTCTAAGTGGGTTTTGGATGCCTCCTAGGGTGCTACAGGTTAGCACACATTCTTCCTCTAGAGATGTCACAGCTCACTCCATGAAAGCACAGGCCACTTCTATGGCACCTCTGAAGGAGGTCCCAATGCAAGATATTTGCATGGAGGCCACCTGAAGCTCCATCCACTTATTTGCTACACTACGCGTTAGTTCACAGCTCTGCAGAGGATACAGCAGTGGCATCTGCAGTACTCCAAGCATCTTTGTTGCTGGCTTCCTCACACCCACCTCCAGTCTGAGTACTGCTTGTCAATCACCCACATGTGGAATACACGTAGGGACCAGCCCTCGAAGAAGTGGAGGTTACTTACTGTAACTGGCATCTCTTTGAGATATGTGGCCCCTATCTGTATTCCACTGCCCACCCTCTATTCCCTCTGCTTTGGACCCTGTTGAATTCAAAGAAGAGGAACTGGAGAGGCATCGGCCTGCAATGTATCTTATACCCTCAGTCGAGAGCGTGAGGAGACCTACTGCAGACGTGTAAGTCAAGGGACACTGCTTGTAAGAATTTCCAGACTCGGGCACATGGCGCGCATACATACCGACATGTGGAACACGGAGAGGGACTGTACATCTCAAGAACTTCCAGTTAGAGTAAAGAACTTCCATGTCTTATATGGTGAAGGACAGGCAAAGCTGTGTGTCTCTGCATATTGCTGACCCTTGAGTCCACGTCGTCTGACTAGTTCACCTAGTGGCTGCATGTAGATGTTGAAAAGGACTGGAGAGAGAACTGATCCTTGTGGGACTCCACAGGTGAGGGGTCTGGTGGTGGAGGTGCAGTTTCCCATCAATACTCATTGGGTGCATCCTTCCAGGGAGGATTCAAACCATTTTATTGCATTCCTCTGGACTCCTGCCACCTCTCGGGTGAAACAGCAGTATCTCATGATTGACAGTGTCAAATGTTGCAGAGATTCCCAAGAGGATGAGAGTGCATGTGTGGCCTCTAACCATTGACAGCAGGAGATCATCCATCAGTGCCACTAGAGCATTCTTCAGTTCCATATGCCTGACTCCAGATTGTGCTGGATCTAATACATCAGCTTCAATTAGATGAGCTTCTAGTTGTCCTTTGGCTAGCTTCTCTCTATGGGTTTGGTAAGGAATAGTGATAGTTGGTTATAACTGACATATCCAGGTTATGTCAGTGTTGGTCACGCTATTGCATGTTCAATGGAGGAAGGAAAAGTCCTCTGAATGAGTCATTGGCCATTACAGTCATGAGTGGCATCAGTTGTTCGTTACTGTCTTTCACCAGCCACAAAGGGCAGGGGTCTGGTGCACAAGTCCTGAGTCAAGACTCCTTTGGAGTGTCCAGAACTTCTTGAGGAGTAAATATACTGGACTCCAGGATTTCAGGCGGGCTGTTGGATGGTGAGTGCAGGCAGGGTGGATCCAGGCAGTCTGAGAAGCCTTCTTGACTATGCAGGATCTTTCAGTGCAGTAGAATATAGTCCTTTGCAGCACTTGGTGCTGGGTTCAGATGCAGGTTGTAGGCACCCAGAATTGCTGAAGCAGTTTACCACCCTGGATAGCTCCTTGAGGTGGGATTTGTCAGCTTTAATGGTGCTCATAGGAAGGGTCTCTTGGCCATAGGCTTGGAGACATTTGTTATGTTTCATCCTGTCTGCATCAGTCTTTGTTTTCTGCTTTGGCACTTAAATTTGTGCCCCACTCTCTTCATCTGGCTCAGGGTGTCAGCAAATCAAGGAAAGCTGTGTGGGCGATGGGGAAGAAGAGGCTCTTTGGGGTCAATGCGTTGCTGGTTGAGGCTAGTGTGGAATGGTAACAATTCACCAGGTCTTCATCCTGTGAGTGGAGTGCTGCTGTCCTTTAGTTGTCTTTGAAATTTAGTGGAGTCCCTGAGTCTTTGCAACTGAATCAGGATCATAGGTCTGTGACAGTCTGTGCAGGACATTGGCTGGGTTGTGATGTCTTTGATCTTGACATCTAGGCTGAAGATGGCAGCAATTCCTGGACTTGCCCTAAACTTCCTGTGTGACCTTTGGCCAGTTCTCTGGTCCCTGGGTATCCATTCCTGCCTGTATAAGGGGTTAGCAGCTATGCCCTGCCACACAGGAGTGTGAGGAGAAATGCAGTAACAATTGTGAAGCTACCAGTACTGCAGTGCTGGGGTCAAAGATGTGCCACAGATATCTGGATAGATATGTGGGTGCATGGAGATGTTTATGTATGGATGTGTGCACATGCATGGGCCTGTGCACCATCTCAGTCAGCTTGGTGACCCTGGGACTCATGCATGGGCTCACCCCCATCCTCTCCCAGGTGCCATCTCGGTGCAGGACTCCAGCAGCCTGGACTTCGAGTCAAGCCCTCGGCTGCGCCTCGTGGTTCAAGCAGAGACTGCCACCTCCTTTGGCTTCATGGCCGTGAACCTCAACCTGCAGGATGTGAATGACAACTTGCCACGCTTCCAGCTGCAGAACTACGTGGTCTTTATCTGGGAGTCACAGAGCTACGACTCCCCCGTCATACAGGTACCACCGGGGGGGAGCCCCAGGATGGGGCGATGGGAGCCTCACACATGAGCTCTGGACACCAGAGTGCAGGGGGTCTGTGGGTGGGAAGCACTGGGCTGGATAGGCCCATTGGTCTGATGGCGGGCGGGGGGGAGAAATCGGGGCTGGATGGGCCCATTAATCTGATTGGGAGGGGAGTTTAGATGGGCCCATTGGTCTGATCAGGGTAGGGAAATCAGGGTTGGATGGGCCGATTGGTCTAGTCGGGGGAAGAGTCAGGGTTGGATGGGCCCATTGCTCTGATCGGGGGGGAGGATTAGGGCTGGATGAGCCAATTGGTCTGATCCAGGGGGTGGAACAGGGCCAGATGGGCTCAGTGGACTGATTGGGGTGGGGGAGAATGGGGGTGGATGGGACCATTGGTGTAACCGCAAAGCGGGGGGGAATTGAGGCTGGATGGAACTATTAGTCTGATCCGGGGCCGGGGGAGGGGGAATCTGGGTTGCCTGGGCCCATTGGCCTGGCCTGGGGGGTATAAATTGGGGCTGGATGGGCCCATTGATCTGATCTGAGGAAAGGTCAGGATTGGATGGGCCCATTAGTCTGACCTGGGGGGAGGCAATCGGGGCTGGATGGGCACATTGCTCTGATCGGAGGGGTGCAAACAGAGGTTGGATGGGCTCATTGGTCTGAGGTGGGGAGTGTAAATTGGGTCTGATCCAGGGAGTGTAAATTGGGGCTGGAACGGTTCGTGGGTCTGAGCCGGAAACATGAAATTGGGGCCGGAACAGCCCATGGGTCTCAGCCAGAAGCGTGAGATCAGAGCTGAAATGGCCCGTGGGTCTGAGCCGGAAGCGTGAGATCAGGGCCTGAGTGGTCCATGGGTCTGAGCCGGAAGCCTGAGATTGGAACTGAAATGGCCCATGGGTCTGAGCTAGAAGCGTGAGATTGGCGCTAGAGTGGCTTATTGCAACTTGAGACCATTGCTCCTTGTTCTGTCATCTGCTACCACTGACAACAGCCGAGCTCCATCCTCTTTGGAACCCCACTTCAGGTAGTTGAAGACTGCTATCAAATCCCACCTCACTCTTCTCTTCTGCAGACTAAATAACCCCAGTTCCCTCAGCCTCTCCTCGTAAGTCATGTGCCCCAGCCCCCTTAATCATTTTCATTGCCCTCTGCTGGATTCTCTCCAATTTGTCCACATCCCTTCTGTAGTGGGGGGACCAAAACTGGACACAATACTCCAGGTGTGGCCTCACCAGTGCCAAATAGAGGGGAATAATCACTTCCCTTGTTCTGCTGGCAATGCTCCTACTAATGCAGCCCAATATGCCGTTGGCCTTCTTGGCAACAAGGGCACCCTGCTGTCTCATATGCAACTTCTCGTCCGTTGTAATCCCCAGAACTGCTGCTTAGCCAGTCAGTCCCCAGCCTGTAGTGGTGCATGGGATTCTTCCTTCCTAAGTGCAGGACTCTGCACTTGTCCTTGTTGAACCTCATCAGATTTTCTTTCTTTCCAATCCTCCAGTTTGTCTAGGTCACTCTGGACCCTATCCCTACCCTCCAGTGTATCTACCTCTCCCCCCAGCGTAGTGTCATCTGCAAACTTGCTGAGGGTGCAATTCATCCCATCATCCAGATCATTAATAAAGATGTTGAACAAAACTGGCCCCAGGACCGACTCCTGGGGCACTCCGCTTGATACCAGCTGCCAACTAGACATCGAGACATTGATCTCTACCCATTGAGCCCAACAATCTAGCCAGCTTTCTATCCACTTTATAGTCCATTCATCCAATCCATACTTCTTTAACTTGCTGGCAAGAATACTGTGGGAGACCATATCAAAAACTTTGCTAAAGTCAAGATATATCACATCCACCACTTTCCCCATATCCACAGAGGCAATTATCTCATCATAGAAGGCATAGATTGGGGCTGGAACAGCCTGTGGGTCTGAGCTAGAAGCGTGAGATCGGGGCTGGAACAGCCCATGGGTCTGAGCTGGAAGCATGAGATCGGGGCTGGAAAGCTGGAAGCGTGAGATCGGAGCTGGAACAGCCCATGGGTCTGAGCCGGAAGTGTGAGATCGGGGCCGGAGTGGCCCGTGGGTCTGAGCCGGAAGTGTGAGATCGGGAGTGGCCTATGGGTCTGAGTTGGAAGCGTAAGACTGGGGCTGGAGTGGCCCATGGGTTTGAGCCGGAAGCGTGAGATCGGGGCCGGAGTGGCCTGTGGGTCTGAGCTGGAAGCATGAGATCGGGGCCGGGGTGGCCCCTGGGTCTGAGCCGGCACGCTGAATCCCATTTGTTGTTTTGCAGGTTTTGGCTGACGACCCGGATCAGGGTGCAAATGGTCAGGTGACCTACGCCATCAACCAATCGCTGCCCATGAGCGGGCTGTACCACATTGATGCCCAGATAGGGACCATCACCACTGCAGCCATTCTGGACAGGGAGATCTGGTCGCAGACCCGGTGAGTGAAAGCTGGCCAAATGGATAAGGCGCCATGTGTCCCAGGGAGGCGATTAGCCACTGGAACGAGGCCCATGGGAAGTGGGGAATTCTCCATCTCTTGGTGTCTTCACATCCATTCTGTCTGTGTTAGAAAAATTTAGCCGACCTCAAGTCACTGGGCTCCATACACAGAGAAACTGGGTGGGCATCGCTGGCATGTGCTATGCAGCAATTCAGACAAGATCTGATGGACCCGTCTGGCCATAAACTCTGTGACTCTCACTTGTACTTGGGGCTGGCACCACAAAGAATTTCCAGGCACCACATATTTGCTTTGCCTGAATACTCTGGGCATCCCCCACTCCTCTTGCCAAGCTACACACTCTGAGCACCATTCCCACTGGGCACCATGCCCCCCATCCCAAGCTCTCTGGGCACCACATGCCCAATCACCCATATATCTACTTCTCCCACACCCTCTGGACACTATATAACCACCCCTCACACAGACCACACACTGGTCATCATGCCTGCCCTACAGCCCACAAACTCCGGGCACCGTGGCCCCCCCACAGCTCATATACTCTGGGCACCATACACACAGCCTCCCCACAGCCTACACCCTATGAGCACAATGCAAAGACCCTCCACGGCCCACACAAACCGGACACAATGCAATGTCCCCATGGGCCCCATGCAACGACCCCCTATAGCCCACTCCCTCTGGGCACCACACACCTCCCCACAGTCCACATCCTGTAAGCACCATGCACCTCCCCACAGCCCACACCCTCTGGACACCATGCACCTTCCCCATAGCCCACACAAACTGAGCACTGAGACCACCACCCCACACATAGCCCACAAACTGGGCACCATGCACCTCCCCACAGTCCACACTCTCTGGGCACCGTGCACCTCCCCACAGCCCACACCCTGTAAGTACCATGCAGCTCCCTAAAGCCCATGCCCTCTGGGCATCATGCCCCCATTCCCCCCACAGCCCACACACTCAGGGCATGATGCATCCCTCCAGCCTATTCACTCTGGACACTATGCACCCTCCTGTCCCACAGCCCATGTGTACTGGCACCCCACACACACCACAGCTCACACACCCGGGACTCCATGAAACCCCTAACACCCCGCACACTCTGAACACCCAGCCCACACACCCGAGGCTCTGTGCATCCCCTAACATTCCCACACACACTCCAAGAACCCAGCCCATACATCTGGGGCTCCGTGAATTTTCTAATGCCCTGCACACTCTGAGCACTCAGCCCACACAACCGGGGCTCTGTGCATCCCCTAATACCCCCCCCACACACACACACTCTGAGCACTCAGCCCACACATCTGGGGCTCTGTGAATTCTCTAACCCCCCACACACTCTGAGCACCCAGCCCATACACCCAGGGCTCCGTGAAACCCCTAACACCCCGCACACTCTGAGCACCCAGCCCACACACCCGAGGCTCTGTGCATCCCCTAACATTCCCACACACACTCCGAGAACCCAGCCCATACATCTGGGGCTCCGTGAATTTTCTAACGCCCTGCACACAACCAGGGCTCTGTGCATCCCCTAATACCGCCCCCCCACACACACACTCTGAGCACCCAGCCCACACATCTGGGGCTCCGTGAATTCTCTAACGCCCCACACACTCTGAGCACCCAGCCCAACAACCAGGGCTCTGTGAATCCCCTAACATCCCCCACATTCTGAGCACCCAGTGTGACAGATTTTTTGGAAAAGGGCCCTATGTTTTTTTTAGAATGGCTGCAAAGAAACCAAGATTTTTTTTATAATATTTTATTTTAATATTTTTATAAAGTTTAACTGCTTAATTTTTTTTAGCTTTTGCAGAGTTAACTTTTTATTTTATGTTTTAATTATTTGTTTATTTTTTAAAATGACACCTTAATTAACTTAGATTTTACCATTTTAAATACTATTTTAGAGATTTGAATTTTTTATGTTTGCACTTAATTGTTTTTTTTTTACTTTTTCTATTATGCCCTTAGGGCTTTTAACCTGTTTTTAATTTTTTTTATTTGTAGCCTGCCTGCTTGTTTGGGCCTGGGGGTTTTTTTTGTTTGTTTGTTTTGTTTTGTTGGTTTTTTGCTTGCCTGCTTGTTTGGGCCTGATTTTGGGTTTTTTGCTGCACTGTTTTTTTTTAATGGACATAGGCTTTGTTTTACTACCAATTTAGCAAGGAGGGTGGGCTTTTTAACTAGCCCCCACCCCTTTTGTTTGTTTTTTTAAATATTTTTTGCATAGGTGCTACTACTATTTGCTTATATTTTTATATTTTTTAGGGTTGGGTTTTATGTAGAAAATATTGCTTGAATATATTTTTTATGATTTTTTTAATATAATTTTGTTGTGCCCACAATTGTACAAAGCATAAAAGTTTATACTAATTTTACAGCTGCCCCCAAGTTTTTACTTTTTTGCCTTTTATACTTGGCATACAGGTTTAATAAATTTTGCCAAGTATGCACGCTTTTTTGAAGCTTTGTCACAGACCCCAGGGATTGTATTTCACCTTGGTGAGAGCCCTCTCCAACCAGGAGGGGTTTTTACCCCCTTTGAAAGAGGAAACAGGGTTTGGTTTTGTTTTTTGCTGCCTTTTTTGTGGCACAGGCATTAAGTTTACCAGCTTTTTGTGACCCCAGCGGGCTGGGCAGCCGGACTTTTGTGTTTGCACTTTTTAATGCCTGTGCGTTTGTCTTTGACCGCCTTGTTGATGCCATTGCCCATGACTGCGGAATTCCCGAGTCCGCAGATACCCTTTTGTTTTTTAAACATGTTACAATTTCTTGGTACTGCTTTTAAAAATTTTTAGTTACTTAAGATTTTACGCTGCCCAAGCCAGCACCGGAGCTTACAATGTGACCCCACTGGGCCAGAGGGAGGAATGCTAAGCTTTTTTTGTATTATTTGGCCTTTAGCACTGAGGGTTTATACACCCCATGCAAAAAACCCCCTGGGGCAGAGCGAGAAATTTGAAGGGTTTTTTTTATGTGTAGTTATGCTACAGCAGAGGGTGTATGCACCGAGAATTTTACCAGCATGGAGAGAGGATTGCTAAGCTTTTTTTTATTGCCCTGCTGTCATAGGTTTGTTCCCCACTTTGAACTTTAGCGTCCACAAGATGGGGACCTGCATGGACTCCTCTAAACTAAAATCCTAGTTTAGATCTGGTACGCTGCCACCAGCCAGTTTGTTAGTGTCTGGCACACTCCCTGTTCCCCCAAACTTTCCCTGGGGAACACAGATCCAAACTCCTTGAATCTCAACACAAAGGGAAATAACCTATTTCCCCCACCTCCTTCCCCCCTCCCCTCTCCTAGTCCTTAGGAGAGATACCTTGATTCAAACTTATTGAATCAGACAAAGAGGGATTCACTTTTCCCCCCTCCTCTTCCCCTGAAAATCCAAACAAGGGAAGAAATCAATCAAGCTCTAAAAAGAAAAAGATTTTATTAAAAGAAAGAAAGAAAGAAAGTACACTATCTCTATAACACCAAGATGGAAAATATACAGGGTCTAGCTATAAACCTGGAGAGGCTTCCCCCCCCCCCCTCCTTTCTCAGAATAATCAAAGTAACAGCAAACAGAAATAAAGATATTTCTTCAGCAAACACACAATTGCAAATGTAGAAATTAATTATAAGACTAAACCGCCTTTCTAATACTCACTATACTGAATAGAAGAAAATACTTCAGGAAAACTTGGAGAGCTTGAAGATATGTCTGGCCTCTCTTAGATCCAAAAAGAGAATGGCAACCCAAACAAAGGACACAGACAAAAGCTTCCCTCCACAGAGATTTGAAATTATCTTGTCCCCTGATTGGTCCTTTGGTCAGGTGTCCGTCAGGTTACTGAGCTTGTTAACCCTTTACTATCTGTTTATGACACGCCCCCCAAATCGCAGACAGTAGGGTAACCACACTGGCTGTGATTTCTTCCTAGAACTTTAAAAGAAACAGATTAATAAAAACACCTGCACCATTACATATACTACTAAGTATGTAAACAACAAGATTTTTCACATTTCAAGAACACTTTTTAACCATTTGATTCTGGGAAACTTTCACGAGAGAGTGCATCAGCTACTTTGTTGGAAGCTCCTGAAATGTGTTGAATTTCAAAATCAAAGTCTTGGAGAGCTAAACTCCTTCGGAGAAGTTTTTTGTTGTTTCCCTTGGCAGTATGAAGCCACTTTAGCGCAGCATGGTCGGTTTGTAGCTGGAACCGCCGTCCCCAAACGTATGGGCGTAGCTTTTCCAGGGCATACACAATGGCGTAACATTCTTTTTCACTGATGGACCAGTGGCTTTCCCTCTCAGACAGTTTCTTGCTGAGAAACACGACAGGATGGAAGTTGTGATCCGGTCCTTCCGCTCCTACCCCACGCTCAGATGCATCGGTGGTTACTAGGAAGGGTTTGTCAAAGTCCGGGGCCCTTAACACAGGGTCAGACATGAGTGTCACCTTAAGCTGGGTAAAGGCTTTCTGACACTCCTCAGTCCACTTAACTGCATTTGGCTGTGTTTTTCTGGTTAGATCAGTTAGTGGGGCAGCGATTTGGCTGTAGTGTGGTACAAATCGCCTGTAATATCCGGCCAAGCCTAAGAAGGATTGGACCTGTTTTTTTGACCTTGGGACAGGCCACTTTTGGATAGCCTCCACCTTGGCCTATAGGGGGTTTATGGTTCCTCGACCCACCTGGTGCCCTAGGTAAGTCACTCTGTTTTGGCCTATTTGACACTTTTTGGCCTTAACAGTTAGTCCTGCTTGCCTGATGCGCTCAAAGACGGTTTCCAGGTGTTCTAGGTGTTCAGGCCAGGAATAAAAAAAAATGGCCACATCATCGAGGTCGGCAACTGCACATTCTCCCAATCCTGCTAGTAGACCATTTACCAGCCTTTGGAAGGTGGTGGGTGCATTTCATAGTCCGAACGGAAGCACATTAAATTCATACACCCCTGCATGGGTGATGAATGCTGACTTTTCTTTGGCGGGTTCATCTAGTGGTACTTGCCAGTATCCCTTGGTTAAATCTAATGTAGAGATGAACTGGGCACGTCCCAGTTTCTCCAATAGCTCATCGGTGCATGGCATTGGATAGTTGTCGGGGCGAGTTACAGCATTTAGCTTACGGTAGTCCACGCAAAAGCGTATTTCCCCATCTGGTTTGGGAGCTAGAACCACTGGAGATGCCCATGCACTGTTAGAAGAGCGGATGATACCCATCTCTAGCATGTTTTGGATCTCCCGTTCAATAGCAACTTGGGCATGCGGTGACACCCGGTAGGGTGGGGTTCTAATTGGGTGAGCATTACCTGTGTTAATGGTGTGGTATGTTCGGTCAGTCCGTCCTGGGGTGGCTGAGAACCTGGGGTGGCCTTGATCTGTTGCCGCTGTAGACGTTCCAGGGTTGTGGAGAGGGTCACCTCTTCCACACCACCATTACTTTTCCCTTCGTAGTAGACACCTTCAGGCCACTCAGCGTCATCTGCTCCCTGGGCTGTAAACTGATAAACCTGTAAGTCTCTGGAATAAAAGGGCTTTAGAGAGTTAACATGGTACACTTTAGGCTTTAAGGAAGAATTAGGAAATGCTATGAGGTAGTTAACAGCTCCCAGGCGCTCCTGGACCGTGAATGGTCCTTCCCATGACGCTTCCATCTTATGGGCCTGTTGCGCTTTCAAGACCATAACCTGGTCTCCTACTTTGAAGGAACGCTCTCTGGTATGTCTATCATACCAGGCCTTTTGCTCTGCTTGAGCATCCTTTAGGTTTTCTTTAGCAAGGGCCAAAGAATGGCGGAGGATGTTTTGTAGGTTGCTTACAAAGTCCAGAATGTTAGTTCTTCTTCGAGTGATTGCTCCTATGCATTCCATGTAGGTGTGCGCGCCGCACGTGCACGGCTCTTCGGAACATTTTTACCCTAGCAACTCCGGCAGGCCAGCTGGTGCCCCCTGGAGTGGCGCCGCTATGGCGCCTGTTATATACCCCAGCCGGCCCATCCACTCCTCAGTTCCTTCTTACCGCCCGTGATGGCCAGTTGGAACAGTGGAGTGCTTCTTTACCTCCACAGCCCTAGCGTTTTCTCCGTTCTTTAGCATAGTTCGTTAACTTAGTTTAGTTGCTTGTTTAATTGAATAAGTTTAGTTAGTTGTAGTATTAGTAGGGAATTAGAGGGATTAACCCCTCTTCTTCCTCAACCGGTGCGGGCTTATGCCCAGGGCACCGGGATTCAAGCCCTGTGCGGCTTGCCAGCGGCATATGCCCGTGGGTGACCCGCACGACTCCTGCCTGCGCTGCCTCGGGGAGTCTCACAGAACTGATAAGTGCCCGATCTGTGCAGCCTTCAAGCCCCGAACGAGGAAGGAGCGGGACTCTCGATTGAAGCAGCTGCTCATGGAGGCTTCGCTCCAGCCTCCCGCGCCGACACCACCGGCGCCGAAGTCATCCTCGGCATGCAGCGCACCGGCGGCACCGAGCCGCCCCGGTACTGAGGCCTCTCGACACCCGGCACCGACATCCCGGCACCGCTCCCTCTCCCCAACGAGGAAGCTCAAGACGCCGAAGACGGCCTCAAAACATCCTCCAAGGCCATTAGCCCAGCCACCTCCGATACAGACGGTTCAGGCTGTGGCGGTGCACAAACCATGCACGGTGCCGCCGACTCCGGCACCCCAGAGGCCGTCGAGTCCGGCACCACCCTGCTCCCCGGTACCAGCCGAGGTTGAGCTGCAGCTCCCGTCCACGCCTGAGGCGTTTGAGACGGCGAGAGAGCTTATCGAGCTCGCAGAGGCTCCGAGCCTCCGGCCCCCGGCACCACCGGTGCGGGCTGTCCAGTCGGTGGGCAAGCCGGCAATGATACGGCCCCCAACCCCCGACAGACGGGATGGACGGCGCTCCAAATCTCGGACCCGGTCCCGATCTCGGAGACTGTCACCACCACGCCGATCCCGATCCCGGCGCCGATCACCGTCGCGGCGCCGCTCCCCGTCCCGGCGCCGGTCGCAGTCCCGGTACCGTTCAGCATCGCGGTACCGGTCGCACTCCCGGCGCCGTTCCCGCTCCCGTTCCCGGTCACCGAGTCGCCGGCACCGCTCTCGATCACGGTCCCTGAGTCGCCGGCACCGCAGGAGATCCGGCTCCAAAGCCCATTCTCGGCACCGAGACTCCCGGAGCCGCTCCCGACGCCGTCGGTCACCGTCGCAGTCGAGCGCCCGACGCCGTTCGAGCTCCCGGCACCGTCGGTCGAGCTCCCGGCACCGTCGGTCGAGCTCCCGGCACCGCAGCGCACGCCGGTCCTGCTCTCCGATCCGGTACCGCGATGACCAGCACCGAGCCTCGGCACCGCTCAGAGTCCTGCCACCAGCATCGGAGACACGCTCGGGTGTCGCCTCAGCTCCACCCTGGCCCTCCCGTCAGCCCTCGATCGCTTCTCCCGAGGGCAGTGCTGCTGACTTTGGAGCCGAGTCCCAAGGCCGGGAACATGGACCCCATCAGTGGGGATTTTGGGTTCCCTGGGACTACCATGACCCTCGAGCGCTTCCCTTTCCCCCGAGGCAGGTGGGAGTGCAGCGTCGGGAGCCAGAGGCCACAGTCAGCAGGCCGCCCCCATCACCGACGGGAGAGACCACATTGCCACAGGATCCGACTCAAGATCCAGGCTCCGTGGCGGCTGAGCACCTGTTGGAGGAGCAGGCTCCTGACGACGTACTCCCAGGTCGGTCCTCGTCATCTTCTCCGGACGAGGCAGTGGCGGGGGCATCCACGACCGACCCCCCGCCTGTTGATTTACGGGCATACCAGGACCTTCTCCGCCGGGTGGCGAAGGCCATTAACCTGCCCGTCGAGGAGGTCCCGGAGGACGAGGACCCAGTGACTAATGTCATTGGAGCGGAGGCCCCGATGCGGGTGGCCCTGCCCTTTATCCGGATGATACAGCGTAATAGCACTACCATCTGGCAGTCGCCGTCGTCGGTCCCCCCCACGGCACGTGGGGTGGAGAGGAAGTACTCGGTCCCGCCCAAGGGGTACGAGTATTTGTACATGCACCCAACTCCGGACTCTCTGGTGGTCCAGTCGGTAAACGACTGGGAGCGGCATGGACAGCCTGCGGCAGCGCCGAAATCTAAGGAGGCACGGCGCATGGACCTGTTGGGGCGCAAGGTTTATTCAGCGGGTGGTCTTCAGCTCCGAATCGCGAACCAGATGGCGCTGCTTTCCCGGTACACCTTTGACATCTTGGTGTCCCTGGGGAAGTTTTCGGAGCTGACCCCGCCAGCCTCACGCCAAGAGTTCTCGGCGCTCTTGGAAGAGGGCAGGAAAGCCTCCCGGTCCTTAATTCAGGCTGCCCTGGACTCTGCTGACTCGGGAGCCAGAACCGTGGCCTCCGGGGTGACTATGAGGCGCATTTCGTGGCTGCAGTCCTCCACCTTGCCGCCTGAGGTGCAGTACACCCTCCAGGACCTCCCTTTTGACACCCAGGGTCTCTTCTCAGACAAAACTGACTCTAGAATCCAGACCCTGAAGGATGGCCAGATTGCCATTCGTACGCTGGGCATGCACACGCCAGCTACCCAGAGAAGGTCATTCCGTCAGCAGCCCTACCGGCCCTTTACCCAGGCCAGGTCAAGGCCTTTTAACAGTCGCCGTACGGCGTTACACCGCCGCAAGCTGTCGGGGAGCAGGCGTAACCAGGCCCAGGGCCCTTCCAAGGCCCCTCAAGGTCCCAAACAGGCCTTTTGATGGGACGCCCGGGGACGGCCCATCAGTCTCAGTCCAGGATCCTACCCCGTTATTTTCCTACCGTCTTTCCCACTTCCTCCAGGCATGGTGCTCCATAACATCGGACAGCTGGGTCCTCAGTACCATCCAGCACGGTTACCGCCTTCAGTTTATTTCGCCCCTCCCTCCCACCCACCTTCCCTGTCCCTCTTCAGGGACCCCTCTCACGAGCAAGTCCTCTTACAAGAGGTCCAGACTCTGTTGAGCGTGGGTGCCATAGAGGAGGTTCCGCACAGCAGGCGGGGCAGGGGATTTTATTCCAGATATTTTCTCATCCCCAAGGCGAAAGGAGGTCTTCGTCCCCTCCGGGAGCTCAACAGACACCTGTGCAAGCTCAAGTTCCGTATGGTCACCCTGGGGACCATCATTCCTTCCCTGGATCCAGGAGACTGGTTTGCCGCCCTCGACATGAAGGATGCATACTTTCATGTGGCAATTTACCCTCCCCACAGACGCTACCTGCGTTTCGTGGTCAACGGCGAACACTACCAGTTTGCGGTACTGCCCTTCGGCCTATCCACCGCACCAAGGGTTTTCACCAAGTGCATGGCGGTGGTTGCCGCAGCCCTCCAACGGCGTTGAATACATGTCTACCCATACCTCGACGACTGGCTGATACGCGGACCATCCCAAGAGCTGGTAGCGGATCAAGTGGCCGAAATACTGTCTCTGTTCCGGTCACTAGGCATCCTTATCAATGCCGAGAAGTCCTGCCTGACTCCAACGCAAAGAGTGGAGTTCATAGGAGCGGTCCTCGACTCCAACTTAACCAGGGCCTGCCTTCCTCATCCTCGGCACCAGACCATAGTCTCGATCATACGGGACCTGCATGCCTTCCCCACAACGACGGTGCGGTCCTGCCTACGCCTACTGGGTCACATGGCAGCGTGCACGTTTGTGACCGCGCACGCGAGGCTGCGCCTTCGCCCATTCCAGATTTGGTTGGCAGCGGTGTACCGCCCCCATCGCGACCCCGTAGACATGGTGGTGACGGTCGCAAAGCCCACTCTCCAGACGCTCAAATGGTGGCTGGACCCGAAGGTCGTATGCGCAGGGGTCCCGTTCCGCCTTCCTCGCCCGTCGGTCACCCTAACCACAGACGCCTCGGCGCTAGGATGGGGTGCTCACATGGGCGACCTTCACACGCAAGGTCTTTGGTCGGCTCAGGAGCTCTCCCTCCACATCAACGTCCGGGAGCTGAGAACGATCCGCTTGGCATGTCTCGCCTTTCGGTCCCACCTGCAGGACCGCTGCGTAGCGGTGTTCACAGACAATACGACAGCGATGTTCTATGTGAACAAGCAGGGCGGAGCCCGGTCCTCCCTACTCTGCAAAGAAGCGATGCTCCTGTGGGACTTTTGCGTGACCCACTCGATTCGCCTAGAAGCGTTTTTTCTGCCAGGAGTACAGAACACGCTGGCCGACCACCTCAGCAGGTCGTTCACCTCCCACGAGTGGTCCCTACACCCAGATGTGGCCCACACAATTTTCCGGAGGTGGGGGTTTCCCCAGATAGACCTGTTCGCCTCCAGGGAGAACAGGAAGTGCCACAGGTTCTGCTCGTACCAGGGTCGAGCTCCGGGATCCCTGTCAGATGCATTCCTCTTCACATGGACAGATCACCTCCTCTACGCATTCCCTCCGTTCCCGCTCGTGCACCGGGTGCTACTCAAGCTTCGGAGGGACAGGGCCCGCGTAATACTCGTCGCTCCGGCCTGGCCGAGACAGCACTGGTACACCCTGCTGCTCGAGCTCTCGGTTCGGGATCCCATTCCCCTCCCGCTATGGCCGGATCTCATCACTCAGGACCTCGGCAGACTTTGTCACCCGAACCTGCAGTCCCTGCGTCTTACAGCTTGGTTCCTGAGTGGTTGACCCGCGCAGAGAGGGACTGTTTGGCGGCAGTGCAGCGAGTCCTGCTCGAAAGTAGAAAGCCGTCGACGCGCTCTACCTACCTCGCAAAGTGGAAACGTTTCGCGATCTGGTGTGACCAACGAGGCCTTAACCCATTCTTAGTCCCCATCCTGACCATCCTGGACTACCTCTGGTACCTTAAAGACCAAGGTCTAGCGATCTCCTCCTTGAAGGTGCACCTGGCAGCCATGTCGGCGTTTCGACCGTCTATGGGTGGTCGGTCCATCTTCTCCAACGAGATGGTTTCCTGATTCCTTAAGGGCCTCGATCGTTTGTACCCGCCGATACGTCGTCCTACTCCAACGTGGGATCTGAACCTGGTTCTGGCCCAGCTTATGAGACCACCCTTTGAGCCCCTGGCCATGTGCTCTCTGCTTTATCTCTCCTGGAAGACAGCTTTCCTCATGGCGATTACATCGGCCAGACGAGTGTCTGAGCTCCGCGCCCTGACGGCCATTCCACCGTAAACCGTCTTCCATGGTGAGAAGGTGCAGCTTCGGCCACACCCAGCCTTCCTTCCTAAAGTGGTATCGGCCTTCCATCTCAACCAGGAGATCTTCCTTCCGGTCTTCTTCCCGAAACCGCACGCCTCATCCCGTGAGCAGCAGCTCCACACCCTGGACGTTCGCCGGGCCCTCGCTTTTTATATCGATCGGACGAAGCCCTTCCGGCGTTCGACCCAGCTGTTTGTGGCGGTTGCCGATTGCATGAAAGGCGAGCCGGTCTCCTCGCAGCGAATTTCCTCCTGGGTGACGTCATGCATACGGACATGCTACGAGCTTGCTCGCGTGCCACCATGCCGCTTCACCGCTCACTCAACCAGAGCTCACGCCTCATCAGCCGCCTTCCTGGCCCATATCCCTATCCAGGACATCTGTAGAGCGGCCACCTGGTCTTCCGTTCACACCTTCGCTTCCCACTACGCGTTGGTGCAACAATCTAGAGACGATGCAGCCTTCGGCTCAGCAGTCTTGCGCTCTGCCACGTCTCACTCCGACCCCACCGCCTAGGTAAGGCTTGGGAATCACCTACATGGAATGCATAGGAGCAATCACTCGAAGAAGAAAAGACGGTTACTCACCGTAGTAACTGTTGTTCTTCGAGATGTGTTGCTCCTATCCATTCCAGACCCGCCCTCCTTCCCCACTGTCGGAGTAGCCGGCAAGAAGGAACTGAGGAGCGGACGGGCTGGCTGGGGTATATAACAGGCGCCATAGCGGCGCCACTCCAGGGGGCGCCAGCCGGCCCGCCGGAGTTGCTAGGGTAAAAATGTTCCGAAGAGCCGTGCACGCGCAGCGCGCACACCTACATGGAATGGATAGGAGCAACACATCTCGAAGAACAACAGTTACTACGGTGAGTAACCGTCTTTTCTTGGAGAAGGTGTAAACCCCTCACCAACTGTAATGGCCCCTTAACCTCGTGGCCATACACAAGCTCAAATGGTGAGAACCCTAAACTGGGATGTGGTACAGCCCTGTAGGCAAACAGCAACTGCTGCAACACTAGATCCCAATCACTGGAGTGTTCATTTACAAATTTACGTATCATGGCCCCCAAAGTTCCATTAAACCTTTCCACCAGGCCATTGGTTTGGTGGTGGTACGGGGTGGCAAGCAAGTGATTCACCCCATGAGCTTCCCACAGGTCTTTCATGGCCCCTGACAGGAATTTTGTTCCCGAATCTGTAAGAATGTCGGAGGGCCAACCTACCCTGGCAAAAATGTCCGTTAAGGCCTGGCACACAGTTTTAGCCCTGGTGTTGCTTAGAGCTACTGCTTCTGGCCATCTGGTAGCAAAGTCCACAAAAGTGGACTGGGGGTCTTCTTTGGGAAAGGACCCATAATATCCACAGCTACTCGCTGAAATGGGACCTCAATTATGGGGAGTGGCTGGAGAGGGGCCTTGACCTGATCTTGGGGCTTTCCTACCTTTTGGCATACCTCACAAGACCGGACATACTTGGCAACGTCCTTGCCCATCCCCTCCCAGTGGAAGGACTTCCCCAACCTGTCCTTGGTTCTGTTCACCCCAGAATGACCACTGGGATGATCATGGGCCAAGCTTAAGAGCTGCTCCCGGTACTTAGTTGGAACTACCAACTGTTTTTGAGGATGCCAGCCTTCCTGGTGTCCACCAGAAAGAATCTCCTTATATAAAAGTCCTTGTCTTACAACAAACCGGGATCGGTTAGAAGAGCTGAGAGGCGGTGGGTTGCTCCATGCCACCGCCCAAGCTTTCTTAAGGCTGTCATCGGCTTCCTGCTCAGTCTGGAACTGTTCCCTTGAGGCTGGAGACACCAGTCCCTCCGTAGACTGTGGACTTGGGCTTGGTCCCTCTGGAAGCGATGTAGGTGATGAGGTTGTTTCCGTTGACTGTGGACCGCTCTCCGCTGGTGCACTAGGTGATATTTCAGGCTCTGGCTGAGCCTCTTGGGTAGGGTTGTCTGCTGCTTCTGCCAGTTCACGCCCGCTGGCGCCCTCTGGCGATGGGTTTGGAGACGGGTTTGCAAGCGCTGGCGTCAGTGCTGGCAATGGTTCTGCCACTGGTTGTCCTTCCAGTTCCGGGTCTGGGACTGGATGTACTATGGCTGTTGTAGTTGTTGGCATGGGATCTGGTTCCACCACCTCTGTCTGGGTCTCTGGTAACACAGACGGGGCCCTGGTGGACAGCTCAGGAACAGGGATGAGAGTGGAAGCCTGTTTGGCCTGGCTGCGGATGACCACTCCCCACCTCTTGGCCAGCTCCACCTGGTTGGCCAAGTCTTCCCCCAGTAGCATGGGGATGGAAGAATTGTCATAGACAGCAAAAGTCCACTTTCCTGACCAGCCCTTGTACTGGACAGGCAATTCAGCTGTAGGTAAGGTTACAGATTTTGATATGAATGGAGAAATTGTGATTTTGACCTCGGGGTTGATGAATTTTGGGTCCACTAAGGACTGGTGGATAACTGAGATGTATGCCCCGGTGTCTCTCATAAGAACATAAGAACATAAGAACATAAGAAAGGCCGTACCGGGTCAGACCAAAGGTCCATCTAGCCCAGTATCTGTCTACCGACAGTGGCCAATGCCAGGTGCCCCTGAGGGAGTGAACCTAACAGGCAATGATCAAGTGATCTCTCTCCTGCCATCCATCTCCATCCTCTGACGAACAGAGGCTAGGGACACCATTCTTACCCATCCTGGCTAATAGCCATTCATTTAGCCATGAATTTATCCAGTCCCCTTTTAAACATTGTTATAGTCCTAGCCTTCACAACCTCCTCAGGTAAGGAGTTCCACAAGTTGACTGTGCGCTGCGTGAAGAAGAACTTCCTTTTCTTTGTTTTAAACCTGCTGCCTATTAATTTCATTTGGTGACCCCTAGTTCTTGTATTATGGGAATAAGTAAATAACTTTTCCTTATCCACTTTCTCAACATCACTCATGATTTTATATACCTCTATCATGTCCCCCCTTAGTCTTCTCTTTTCCAAACTGAAGAGTCCTAGCCTCTTTAATCTTTCTTCATATGGGACCCTCTCTAAACCCCTAATCATTTTAGTTGCTCTTTTCTGAACCTTTTCTAGTGCTAGAATATCTTTTTTGAGGTGAGGAGACCACATCTGTACACAGTATTCGAGATGTGGGCGTACCATGGATTTATATAAGGGCAATAATATATTCTCAGTCTTATTCTCTATCTCCTTTTTAATGATTCCTAACATCCTGTTTGCTTTTTTGACCGCCTCTGCACACTGCGTGGACATCTTTAGAGAACTATCCACGATAACGCCAAGATCTTTTTCCTGACTCATTGTAGCTAAATTAGCCCCCATCATGTTGTATGTATAGTTGGGGTTATTTTTTCCAATGTGCATTACTTTACATTTATCCACATTAAATTTCATTTGCCATTTTGTTGCCCAATCACTTAGTTTTGTGAGATCTTTTTGAAGTTCTTCACAATCTGCTTTGATCTTAACTATCTTGAGTAGTTTAGTATCATCTGCAAACTTTGCCACCTCACTGTTTACCCCTTTCTCCAGATCATTTATGAATAAATTGAATAGGATTGGTCCCAGGACTGACCCTTGGGGAACACCACTAGTTACCCCTCTCCATTCTGAGAATTTACCATTAATTCCTACCCTTTGTTCCCTGTCCTTTAACCAGTTCTCAATCCATGAAAGGACCTTTCCTTTTATCCCATGACAGCTTAATTTACGTAAGAGCCTTTGGTGAGGGACCTTGTCAAAGGCTTTCTGGAAATCTAAGTACACTATGTCCACCGGATCCCCCTTGTCCACATGTTTGTTGACCCCTTCAAAGAACTCTAATAGATTAGTAAGACACGATTTCCCTTAACAGAAACCATGTTGACTATTGCTCAAGAGTTTATGTTTTTCTATGTGTCTGACAATTTTATTCTTTACTATTGTTTCAACTAATTTGCCCGGTACCGACGTTAGACTTACCGGTCTGTAATTGCCAGGATCACCCCTAGAGCCATTTTTAAATATTGGCGTTACATTAGCTAACTTCCAGTCATTGGGTACCGAAGCCAATTTAAAGGACAGGTTACAAACCTTAGTTAATAGTTCCGCAACTTCACATTTGAGTTCTTTCAGAACTCTTGGGTGAATGCCATCTGGTCCCGGTGACTTGTTAATGTTGAGTTTATCAATTAATTCCAAAACCTCCTCTAGTGACACTTCAATCTGTGACAGTTCCTCAGATTTGTCACCTACAAAAGCCAGCTCAGGTTTGGGAATCTCCCTAACATCCTCAGCCGTGAAGACTGAAGCAAAGAATCCATTTAGTTTCTCCGCAATGACTTTATCATCTTTAAGCACTCCTTTTGAATTTTGATCATCAAGGGGCCCCACTGGTTGTTTAGCAGGCTTCCTGCTTCTGATGTACATAAAAAACATTTTGTTATTACCTTTGGAGTTTTTGGCTAGCCGTTCTTCAAACTCCTCTTTGGCTTTTCTTATTACACTCTTGCACTTAAGTTGGCAGTGTTTGTGCTCCTTTCTATTTGCCTCACTAGGATTTGACTTCCACTTTTTAAAGGAAGTCTTTTTATCTCTCACTGCTTCTTTTACATGGTTGTTAAGCCACGGTGGCTCTTTTTTAGTTCTTTTACTGTTTTTCTTAATTTGGGGTATACATTGAAGTTGGGCCTCTATTATGGTGTCTTTAAAAAGGGCCCACGCAACTTGCAGGGATTTCACTTTAGTCACTGTACCTTTTAACTTTTGTCTAACTAACCCCCTCATTTTTGTATAGTTCCCCCTTTTGAAATTAAATGCCACAGTGTTGGGCAGTTGAGATGTTCTTCCCACCACAGGGATGTTGAATGCTATTGTATTATGGTCACTATTTCCAAGCGGTCCTGCTATAGTTACCTCTTGGACCAGCTCCTGCGCTCCATGCGGTAACCTTCTTCCCGCCCACTCTCAAGGTTTCCCTGTGCTCCGGGGGTATTTGAGAGATATCTGGGCCTGGGGATCCTTGATGTGATGATGGTGTAATGGACTGTACTCGATTGGGGTTCTTGGGGCAGTTGGCCTTTATATGTCCCAGTTCATTACATTTAAAACATCGTCTAGCTGACGGGTCACTGAGCCGAGGTGGGTTGCTGGAGGCTGGTGAGGTGGGACTGAAGGTGGTTTGAGGCTTTCCTTGAGTTGTAGCTGGGGTCTTGGGTGGCCCCCGGTGGTAGGATTTATTGTCAGCTTGACCCTTGTTATATTCGCTCCCTTTGATAGTAGCTTTTTTTCTTTTCTGCTAGGACCATCCATTCGCCTCCAATTTCCCCTGCCTCTGTTACATCCTTGGGCTTTTTATTTAGGATGTACCATTTTATTTCCTCAGGAATACCATCTAAGAACTGTTCCATTTGCATCAGGTGGGCCAGATCTTCTAGAGATTGAATCTTTAGTCCTGACATCCATGCATCCCAATTCTTTCTAATGTAGTAGGCGTGTCTGGGGAATGACACATCTGGTTTCCACTTTAGGGCTCTGAACCGCCGATGGGCATGTTCAGGTGTTAGCCCCATCCTGATTCTGGCCTTTGTTTGAAACAGTTTATAATTGTTCATGTTTTCCTTAGGCATTTCAGCTGCCACTTCTGCTAAGGGTCCACTGAGCCATGGCCTCAGCTCTATCATGTACTGGTCTTCAGGGATGCTGTACCCATGGCAGGTTCTTTCAAAATTTTCCAAGAAGGCCTCAGTGTCATCACCTGCCCTGTAGGTGGGAAATGTCCTGGGATGGGGAACAGTGCCTGGAGAAGGGTTGTTGGGGTTGGCAGGAACATTCTGCTTAGCCTTTTCTAATTCCAGAGCCTGCTTCTGGATTTCTAGTTATTTTTCTTTTAACTCCATTTGTCTCCTGTGGTCAGCCTCCCTGGCTTGTTGTTTCTCCATTTCTCTCTTGTGAGCAGCTTCTTCCCTGGCCATTTCTGCATTAAAAGAAAAGGATTTTATTAAAAGAAAGAAAGAAAGTACCCTATCTCTATAACACCAAGATGGAAAATATACAGGGTCTAGCTATAAACCTGGAGAGGCTTCCCCCCCGCCGTCCTTTCTCAGAATAATCAAAGTAACAGCAAACAGAAATAAAGATATTTCTTCAGCAAACACACAATTGCAAATGTAGAAATTAATTATAAGACTAAACCGCCTTTCTAATACTCACTATACTGAATAGAAGAAAATACTTCAGGAAAACTTGGAGAGCTTGAAGATATGTCTGGCCTCTCTTAGATCCAAAAAGAGAATGGCAACCCAAACAAAGAACACAGACAAAAGCTTCCCTCCACAGAGATTTGAAATTATCTTGTCCCCTGATTGGTCCTTTGGTCAGGTGTCCGTCAGGTTACTGAGCTTGTTAACCCTTTACTATCTGTTTATGACACCTGCCATACTACGACTGGGGGTATACCCATTTGCAACTTTTTTTTTTTGCCATCCAGATTGGACTGTGGTGGAGAAAGGAATGCAAAACCTTTATTTGTTTTTTAGCCCTGCTACGACTGAGGATGAACATACCTTTATTACAAATTTTTTAACATGAAAGGCCCAGTGCTGGGCAGGCCAACATGAAATATTAAGGACAGAACAGTTGGTGCGCTTTGCAGGGCCCCTCACCCCCGGCAATTCTCCACCAAAAATGAGACAGATTTTTTTGTTACCAGTTTGTCTGAGGCGTCAGGTGATTAGGCTGAGGCCGCAGGATTGTTAGGGGAAGAGATGAAAGAGCACACCAAGTGACTAAGTTTTAAAGCTTTATTAATAAAATAACAGCGGTGAGTGCTTGGTGCTCCCCATGTCACTCAAAGGAAGGAAGAAAGCGTTAGTGCCTGTGCCATAACCCACTTTCATACTCACACACGCACAACCCAAGGCTGGCCAAGCCTGGGTGTAACATAAGAAGAAGGGGGGGAAGGGTGGATGAGAGTTCTGTCCTGTGTACAGGCCATTTAGGGTCTGCTGTTGATCTCCGACCTGCTTTGGCTTTTGAGAGGATTTTTAAGTCCTGGGTTTTTCTGGGGGAATTTTGTTTAGGGACCTTTGTCCCCCGTGCTTTGTGTACCAGTTTAAACCAGCTGTCTGCGGCTTTCTCAGCTTTCCCAAAACACACCAGCTTCAGGGACGCAAGACTGTTGTTTTCCCCCTCACTGGCCTTTGCTGTCTTACTAGTTTTCGCAGCCCCTGCAGTTCTGTTCAGCTAAATCCTCCTTTCTCATGGCTGGTCGGAGTTGGAATTCAGGCACCCATCTTTCTTGGCAGGCAGCCAAGAGTCGGTTGTGTGCCGTGGCCTTGGGCTGAAGTCAGTGTCTTATCTTCAAACCTAGCTGAAGCGTCGAGTTAACCCATTTCCTTCCCCCTTCCTCTCTCTACGGCCTCTTGTAACCTGCAAAGAAACCTTTTACATCACACTCACACGTTCAAGCCATCCCACAATACACTCGCCTTCCTCTCTCTATGGCCTCTTGTAACCTGCAAAGAAACCTTTTACATCACACTCACACGTTCAAGCCATCCCACAATACACTCTACTACATATACAAGTGCTAGCAATGTACAGTGCTAAACTGCTTACCCAGGGGTCCCGCGCGGGGGGGGGGCAGGGGGCAGTTATATTGTGACACCAGCCCACACATGCAGGGCTCTGTGTATCCCCTAACACCCCCCACACTGAGCACCCAGCCCACACACCCAGGGCCCCATGCATCCCCTAACACCCACCCACTCCGAACACCCAGCCCACGCACCTGGGGCACCGTGCATCCCCCACACAGCCCACACTCTGAGCACCTAGCCCACACAGCTGAGGCTCTGTGAATTCCTTAACGCCCCCACACTCTGAACCCCAGCCCACACACCCAGGGCCCCATGCATCCCCCGCACAGCCCACACTCTGAGCACCCAGCCCACACAGCCAGGGCCCCATGCATCCACTAACACCCTCCCCCTCTGAGCACCCAGCCCGCACACCCGGGGCACTGTGCATCCCCTAACGCCCCGCACACTCTGAGCACCCAGCCCACGCACCTGGGGCACCGTGCATCCCCCGCACAGCCCACACTCTGAGCACCCAGCCCACACACCCGGGGCTCCGTGCATCCCCCACACAACCCACACTCTCTGGGCATTATGCATCTCCTTCCAGTGTGCATGCGGGTGCACAGGGTCCTGCGCGATGCTAATCCTGCGGCTTTGTCTCTGCCATGCAGGCTGGTGGTGACTGCGATGGACAGAGGGAACCCGCCCCTCATTGGCTCGGCCACGCTGACCGTGGTGGTGATGGACGTTAATGATAACAGCCCCACCATCCCCCCGCCCTGGGAGGTGCGGGTGCCCGAGAGTAAGTGGGGCACAGGGTGGGGGTAGGGTAGCATGGAGGCGAGCACGGTGAGGGCTCAAACCCTGCTACCTGTGCAATCCTGGAATTTGCATATCAATTAATACGTAAAGACTAATTTACATGAATCCTCAACTCCTTGTCCCATTGCCTCAGGGTGCTGCTCTAGTTAAGGTCTCTAGAGAGACTCCTGGAGGACTCTAACTATAGACTTGGAGCTTAACCACAGAGCTGCAGCCCAGAGTGCCCCTCTTGCAGGGTACTGGCTGGGTGCTGTCGGACAAGACAGGGTAGCCCCTCGCACAGCCCTGGGGGGCACCAGGGCACTTTCCTGCAGAGCCTCTGGCCTGGGCCCTGGGCTCTGGCTGTAGCCCTGTCACTGGAGAGGGGCTGGTCATGGGTGGCTGAAGCCCACATCCCAGAGTGGTGCCCTCCTGTCAGTCAGCCCCAAGCTTCCCTTGCCTGCTCCCCCTGCCAATCCTGGCACCCCACAACTAGAGCCCCACACCTCTTTTCCCGCCCACACCAAGTCACTCCTGCTCATCAGCCCTAGCTACCCTTCCATCACTGCCTGCCCCCGTCACCAGCCCCAGCTCCCCTCACAGGAGCCCCCTGCCCTCCCGCCCCATGTCAGCCCTGGCTTCTCCCTGCTGGAGCTCCCTCTGTCCCCACACGTCACTGCCTTTCCCTATAGGCGCCAGGTAACATGGCATCCCTTCTGGCTCAGTGCTGAGCTGGGTTCCTGTCCCCCATACAAAGAGCCCTGCCGCAGTGGTTCCCTCTCAGCTCTTCTGGAGGGGGGCAGGACTCCCAGCACTGAGGCTGTGGGCTGCTGACATGGCACCCCTCCTGCAGACACCCTGCTGGGCACTGAGATCACCCAGGTGACGGGGAACGACGTGGACTCAGGCCCAGCGCTCTCCTACACGCTGGTGCCGGATGGGGGCGCAGCAGGAACCTTCAGCATCCTGCGCTACGGGGGCCGCATTGCCCTAACAGCACCACTGGACTACGAGCAGTGCAGCCATTATGTCCTAACCATCCGCTCCTCCGACTCCCGGCACGAGACTGAGGCCAACCTCACTGTCATCGTGGAAGATATCAACGACAACGCGCCCACCTTCAGCCAGGGCCTCTACCAGGTACTGTGCCAAGCACTGAACTATTGCGCCTACCACAGGGACATGCGCCCCAGAGCCTGCACCAGGTACCGCCCCGAGCACTGCCCGAGCGCCCCTGCCACAGTGACATGCACCCCAGAGCCCCACCGGGTACCGCCCCGAGCACTGCCCGAGCGCCCCGCCACAGGGACAAGCGCCTCAGAGCCCCACCAGGTACCGCCCTGAGCACTACCCGAGCACCCCTGCCAAAGGCACATGCGCCCCAGAGCCCCACCAGGTACCGCCCCGAGCACTGCCCGAGCACCCCTGCCACAGTGACATGCACCCCAGAGCCCCACCAGGTACCGCCCCGAGCACTGCCTGAGTGCCCCTGCCACAGGGACATGCGCCCCAGAGCCCCACCAGGTACCGCCCTGAGCACTACCCGAGCACCCCTGCCAAAGGCACACGCGCCCCAGAGCCCCACCAGGTACCGCCCTGAGCACTACCCAAGCACCCCTGCCAAAGGCACACGCGCCCCAGAGCCCCACCAGGTACCACCCCAGCACTGCTCGAGCGCCCCTGCCACAGGGACATGCGCCCCAGAGCCCCACCAGGTACCGCCCTGAGCACTGCCCGAGTGCCCCTGCCACAGTGACATGCGCCCCAGAGCCCCACCAGGTACCGCCCTGAGCACTACCCAAGCACCCCTGCCAAAGGCACACACGCCCCAGTGCCCCACCAGGTACCACCCCAGCACTGCCCGAGCGCCCCTGCCACAGGGACATGCGCCCCAGAGCCTGCACCAGGTACTCCCCCGAGCACTGCCCGAGCGCCCCTGCCACAGGGACACGCTCCCCAGAGCCTGCACCAGGTACTGCCCTGAGCACTGCCCTAGCGCCCCGCCACAGGCACACGCGCCCCAGAGCCCCACCAGGTACCACCCCGAGCACTGCCTCAGCGACCCGCCACAGGGACACGCGCCCCAGAGCCTGCACCAGGTACCGCCCCGAGCACTGCCTGAGCGCCCCACCACAGGGACATGCGCCCCAGAGCCTGCACCAGGTACTGCCCCAAGCACTGCCCGAGCGCCCCTGCCACAGGGACACGCTCCCCAGAGCCTGCACCAGGTACTGCCCCAAGCACTGCCCGAGCGCCCCTGCCACAGGCACACGCGCCCCAGAACCCCACCAGGTACCACCCTGAGCACTGCCCGAGCGCCCCTACCACAGGCACACGCGCCCCAGAGCCCCACCAGGTACCGCCCCGAGCACTGCCTCAGCGACCCACCACAGGGACACGCACCCCAGAGCCTGCACCAGGTACCGCCCCGAGCACCCAGCCACAGGGACACGCGCCCCAGAGCCTGCACCAGGTACTGCCCAGCATCACTCACCAGCACCCCCCACGGACAGACAGACACAAAGAGACATTGTAGAACCCTCTACTAGGTACTACCCAGTGCTACTACACTGGCACCGGCCCCCTGGAAAATTGGGACCTGCCCCGCGTGTGCCTGGGCCACTCCTGGGTGCCACTTGGGTCAGGGTAGAGAGATTTGCCTGGGTCAATGGCATGTACCTCTGTCTACGGCCCATCTCTCCTGTTAAACCCACTGGTATTCTCTGCCTCCTTGGATCTGGACAATGGGCCCATCTGTGAAAGACTGGTGCACTGCACCTAGGGCCCAGGACTGCCAGCCCTATTGACAGTATGGGACATGTACCCTGAAAACCAGCATCTCGGTGTCACAGTGGACAAGCAGCTCAGCATGATCTCCCAGTGTAACACTGGGGCACAAAGGGCTAATGCAATCCTTGATTGCGTACACTGGAGACTCTGGAGCAAAGAGATTATATTACCTCCATTGGCACTGGTGTGGCCACTGTTGGAATCCCGAGTTCAATTCTGGTGCCCACAATTCAACAAGGATAACTCAGGGAGGAGGGATAGCTCAGTGGTTTGAGCACTGGCCTGCTAAACACAGGCTTGTGAGCTCAATCCTTGAGGGAGCCGTTTAGGGAGCTATGGCAAAAATCTGGGGATTGGTCCTGCTTTGAGCAGGGGGTTGGACTAGATACCTCCCTTCCAACCCTGATATTCTAAGGATGTTGAACAATGGGGGAGGATTCACAAAAGAGCCACGAGAATGACTAAAGGACTGGAAAACCTGCCTTATGAGGACTGGACAGAACCTACTGAGTCCAGTCCTTGGCTAACCCAGGCAGGCTCATTCTATATTCCTGTTCACAAACATATCCCGTTCCATTTTAAAGCAAGTTGCACTACTCTGATTGGGAGGCTGCTCCAAGCCATCCCTCCTCTGGTGGTTAGAAACCTTATGATTCCCAGCCTGAGTTTACTTCTGGCCAGTTTGTCCCCATTGGTTCTTGTGTCAGCATTGTCCTTTAGCACCCACAGCTTGTCTCTCCCTGGGATTTACCCCTACAGTGTATTTAGAGACAGCAGTCAGAGTCTCCGCTCAGCCTTGGTGTTACCAGGCTAACAAGCCAAGTTCTTCCAGTCTCTCTCACAAGGCCCTCCCTTCCCCTCTTCATCCTAACAACCTTCCATGATGGGTTGGACCCCCCTTTCAGGGTGCCACCTGATATATGGGGTCCCACTGAGCCCACCCATTCCACCAGCCTGGGCTCCCTTACCCTGTCCTGCTGTGCACACACAGAGAGGTAGGGACACATCTAGCCACAGAATCTGCAATCAGCTCTGCATGGGAAGACTCAGCTCGGGGATTGCCTGGCACTCAGGTGCACACCCCCTCTGGAGTGTAACCCAAAATTGTATTGTCTTGCGCTGTATAGAGAGCATGAAATTCGCTCCCTCCCTCAATGAAGAGGAAGATATGCACAGCTTTTTGCCCCATGCCCCCAGTTATGAATTGCACAAACTGGGTTTTAGAATAAACAAAAAAGTTTAACTACAAAAGGTAGATTTTAAGTGATTATAAGGGATAACAAACATTAAAGCAGATTACTGAGCAAATAAAATACACATGCAAACTAGGCTTAATGCATTAAAGAAATGGGCTACAAATAGTAATTTCTCACCCTAAATGTTGTTTTATGCAGGTTGCAGAGTTTATTGAAGGTAAACTGCATTGCTTGCAGCTTAAATCTCCAGGTATACCCTTCACAGGCTGACCTTTCTCGCCTAGGCTCAGCCCTGTTCCCCCTCCCCCAGCTTAGTTCCTTTGTTTCTTCAGGTGTTTTCAGCAGTTTTCCTTTTTGGGCAGGGAGGCAGTGGAGAAGAGCCAAGATTAACTCACTTCCCAGCCTTAAATAGGATTTGCATATGGCGGGAATCCTTTGTTTCCTAGTTTGACCTCCACCCCCTCTTAATGGAAAAACACTAGATGTCCCAGATGGGGTCTAGTACCAGGTGACATGATCACCTGACCCTGCAGTGTCAAATCAGCATCCTAGGAAACTTCTCAGGCAGGAGGGAGATTAGTATCTTCAAAGTCCTATTGTCCTTCCTAATGGCCCATCCAGGCTGTTTGCATAATGTCTGGTGGGGTGTTCCTCAGGTGAAAACACAGTTGTAATTATTACATAGTCAATATTTCTAACTTCAGATACAGACATGATACATGCATACAAATTGGATAATCTTATTCAATAAAGCATAACCTTGCCAATGATATCTCACATGACCTATGTTGCATAAAGCAGATCTTAGTTATGCCACTTTCATATCATAACATTTCTATGAATAATATGGGGTGTAATGTCACACCTCCCTCCTTAGATTATTGCCAGAGGTTTAGTTACTGACTAATGCGAAGGCAGTGTGCCTGAAATTCTCTTTAGGGCTTAGGCCTGGTCTACACTGGGGGGGGGGGGGGTGTCGAACTAAGGTACGCAACTTCAGCTACGCGAATAGCGTAGCTGAAGTCGAACTACCTTAGTTCGAACTACTTACCCGTCCTCATGGCGCGGGATTGACGTCCGCGGCTCCCCCGTCGACTCCGCCACCGCCGTTCGCGGTGGTGGAGTTCCGGAGTCGACGGGAGCGCATTCAGAGTTCGATATATCGCGTCTAGATGAGACGCGATATATCGAACTCCGAGAAGTCGATTGCTACCCGCCGATCCAGGCGGGTAGTATGGACATACCCTTAGTTATTTAATTTCTTAGTGTTACCAAAAATTGTATTGTTACCCACAGATGTTTTTACAAAGTTCTGGGTTCCTTTTTCCAAGTTTCCTGAAAGCCTTTTATTGTACAGCATGGTTAACACAGTGTAGATATTAATACCTTCTAGACTGTAGGTGTTTTGGCATTTAGCCACCAGTGCCATGAGGTGGTGTGCCTCAGTTTCCCCTTCCACACAGCAGTCTAGATTGGTTATGCTTTCTCTGCTTTGCCAAGCTCTAAGCCTGTTTACAGGTACTAGCTGAGAAGCAGTATTCTTACAGGACTTCCTTGTTACCACTCCTAGCCTGTACCAAAGTTTCTTCCAAAAATCATGCATGTTACACATTTTTAAAGGATTTACCATCAGTAGCAAATTCTTGGTCTCAACCCATAGATTGTGTATTAAGAGACATAACTGCAGAAGCAAATTCATTACAGGGAGGTGCTTCCAAGTATGATTATCATACCACGCCTTCTGTTTAGACAGTCCAGTTCAGCATTTATTGTATTTTTCAAACCCTTTCTGTACCAGAGTATGTGTTAGTAAGGTGCATATTGTTAACAGTGAGGGGCATTAGGCATTAACCATGGGAATCAAGTACCAGGGGAAGTGATGGATTCTCCATCCCTTGATGCCCAAGGCTGGAACAACCCATCAGTGGGCTATAGGCACTATACTCTTACGGGCCCTTACCTTCTTATGAAAAACAACACCCAGCCGTACAGTGCTCTTGCCATGGCTGGGCTGGCCATACTGTGGATCCACCGGGACCAGTTGCTCATCCTGCTGCTGCTCGGGGCCTGCTGACTAGGGCAGTGTTGCAAAGCCAGTCACTCAAACTGGGCCTGGCCTCCCCCGTCATGACAGCGGGACACACAGACCAAATGTAGGAATTGGCATTGCAATCCTTGTCATGATGAGCAGCAGCAGGATGGGCAGCTGGTCTGGTAGAGCCATCACATCGCCAGCCCAGCTGCAGTGAACATACTGTACAGCTGTGGGTTGGGCCCCAGGAATGGTGCCTAGTTGGCCTGTACGTTGATCAGCCTCATTAATGGCTGTGGCTCCAGCCTGCGTACCTTTGCGGGGTTCAGCCACTCACAGGTTACTGGGCTCATGACAGCAGTAACTGGTCTGGTCAGACATGATGATCTGTGGGATCCTTCTGGCCTTACACACTAGCATCCTGCACTCTAGCCAGATCAAGCCAATGTGCCCGTCTATTCTGCTGTTCCCCCATCCTGGGTCAGACAAGTGGGGCTGCCCAACCCGGTGCACCTGCCTCTGTCCAGAGCCTGATGCTTCCAGGGCAGGCACGCCCTGCCTGTGATTCCCCTGCCAAACTGGGCACCATTGCCAGAGCTCCAGGGTGAGCCCCAGGAGAAGCCTGAGAAGGGACATGAGAACAGTTTTCAAGTACATAAAAGGTTATTACAAGGAGGAGGGAGAAAAAATGTTCTTCTTAACCTCTGAGAGTAGGACAAAAAGCAATGGGCTTAAATTGCAGCAAGGGCGGTTTAGGCTGGACATTAGAAAAAACTTCCTAACTGTCAGGGTGGTTAAACATTGGAATAAACTGCCTAGGGAGGTTGTGGAATCTCTCTCATTGGAGATGTTTAAGAGCAGGTTAGACAAACACCTGTCAGGGATGGTCTAGATACTACTTAGTCCTGCCATGAGTGCAGGGGACTGGACTAGATGACCTCTCGAGGTCCCTTCCAGTTCTATGATTCCCAGGTGTCTGATGATTCTGGGCTTTGCTTCCCTTTCAGGTGACATTGCTGGAGCACACGCCAGCAGGCAGCAGCACCATCCTCACCGTCAGTGCCACAGACAGGGACTCTGGCAGCAATGGGGAGCTCACCTACCGCCTGGCTGTGCCCAGCTCCGACGTCTCCATCAACCCCAGCAATGGTAGGTGGGAACGTGCTGCTGTGCCTAGGCCCTGGGAGAAGCAGCTCCATCCCGTGCCAGCAACAGGGAGCTGCTAACTGGCTTCCTGGGGACAGAGCCATCCTCTTCAGGGCCCCACAGCCTGGAGCTGCCTGACTTCCCCCCAGCTGTGACCCCCATCACCAGTGGGAGTGGGTCTGGCCTCCCTATTTTGCCTTGAGGTTAATAAGTCCCCTGACTCTCCTCACCCCAGGGAGCGGGGGTGGCTTCTCGCCCCACCTTCCCCCACTCCCAACACTCTCCCCACCCCTATGCTCGCCCATTGGCACCTGGCAGGCTCCGCACCCCAGCCCAGGGCTGTGCTGACTAACTTTGTCCTCATGCAGGAACACTGTTCACCTCTCGCCGCATGGAGCTGGATGCAAACCAGCCCACGCTGGACCTGGTGGTAGAGGTGCGTGACCACGGCTCTCCCAGCCTCTCGGCCTGGACCACAGTGCAGATCCAGGTGCTGGATGTGAATGACCACAGCCCCACCTTCCAGCAGGCGCACTACAATACCTGTGTCCCTGAGGACCTGCGCCCGGGCACCACCGTGCTGACACTAGAGGCGGGTGACGCTGACCTGTCCCGGGAGAACGCCGGCTTCGACTACACCATCGTCAGCGGCAACAGTGGCAATGCCTTCCAGGTGGAAAGCCACATGGGCTGGTCTCGGGGGCACCTGCGCACACAGGGAGCCCTGGTGCTGGTGGAGGCGCTGGACTTCGAAGCCGTCCCCATCTACAACTTGACAGTGGCAGCCTCAGACCGGGGTGTGCCACAGCGCAGCACCACCGTGCCAGTGCTTGTCACCGTGCTGGATGTCAACGACAACCTGCCGGTCTTTGCCCGGGCCGAGTACCACACAGCCGTGAGCGAGAGCACCCCCCCGGGCACCGAGCTGCTGCGGCTGGCAGCCCACGATGCCGACTCGGGCCCCTACGGCCAGGTGCGCTACAGCATCAGTTCTGGCGACCAGCGCAGGCTCTTTCAGCTGCATGAGGCCACAGGAGCCCTGCGCCTGGCACAGTCCCTGGACCGAGAGACCCAGGCCCTGCACAGCCTGGTGGTGCAGGCATCTGATGGCCCCGGCGGGCACTTTGCCTTGGTGCCCATCACCATTGAAGTGAAGGACATCAACGACAACATACCCTACTTCCCGGTGGAGACACTGAGTGCCAGCGTGCGGGAGAACCTGCCGCCAGGCACCCTGGTCACCACTCTGCACGCCATCGACGCCGACACCGGGGCCTTCGGGGAGGTGCGCTACACTGTGCTGGAGCAGGCAGTGGGGGAGGTGGGAGCCCCTGAAGGCAGGGATGTCTTCTTCATCAACCGGACCTCCGGGGAGCTGCGTTCCCGCCTTGCCTTTGACTATGAGCGTGCCAAGGCTTTCCAGCTACTGGTGCAGGCCACGGATGCCGGCAACGCCTCAGCCACTGTCACTGTGCGGGTGCTGGTGACCGGCGAGGATGAGTACAGTCCTGTCTTCCTGAGCCCAGACTTCAGCTTCCAGGTGCCTGAGGGCGCCCACAAGGGCCAGAGCATTGGCCGGGTGCTGGCCACCGACGAGGATGAGGGTGTGGACGGCGTGGTGCTCTACTCTTTAACTAAGCCCTCACCATACTTCGGGGTCAACCAGACCACCGGCACCATCTACCTGCGCATGGACAGCCAGCCGCAGCCAGCAGGGCGGGCCAAGCGGGAGCCGCGGGAGATGAACCTAGAGGTGCAGGCCCGCAGCCCCCTTCCTTCCTCCCGCTCAGCCTCTGCTCAGGTCTCCATCGACGTCACCCACACCTCCTTCGGCCTGGTGCCAGACCTCAACTTGCTGCTGGTGGTAGCTGTGGCTGCCTCCCTGGGTGTGGTGGTGGTGCTGGCCGCCGTGGCCATCATCTTGGTGCTGGTCCGCTCCCGGCACCAGCAGGGACACAAAAAGCCAGAGCAGGACTCGCAGCTCAATCACATGCAGAGTGGCTCCTTGCAGAAGCTAGGCCATGAGGAGCCGGTACTGCCCGGCAGTGACCGCATCTATCACCAGGCCCTGCCAGGCTATGGCAGCGAGTCGGCCGGACCCTACCCACGGGGTGGCTCCCTGGACCCCTCTCACTCCAGTGGGCGTGGCTCAGCCGAGGCAGCCGAGGACGATGAGATCCGGATGATTAACGAATACCCACGTGTGGCCAGCATCACCTCCTCCATGCAAGAGCACATCTCAGCCCGCGGCCCCGACTCGGGCATCCAGCAGGACGCCGACCAGCTCTCTGACATCTCCTGTGAGCCTACCACTCTGGAGAGCGCCCAGTGGTTCAAAAGCAAGAAGGGCTCCAGCCTGCTGCTGCCTGGGCAGCCGCCCCATCTGTACCGTGAGGATGGGGGCAGCAGCACCTTCCTGGGCGTGGGCTGCGGCCTGAGCGTCTCCTCCCACCCCAAGGACTACACCTTCCCTGAGGACGGCAAGCCCTCTGTGGAGGGATCCCTCACCGCCGTCGTGGCCAGCGAGGAAGAGCTCCGCGGTAGCTACAACTGGGATTACCTGCTGAACTGGTGCCCCCAGTTCCAGCCCCTGGCCAGCGTCTTCACCGAGATCGCCCGTCTCAAGGATGAGAGCTCCCTGCGCAAGCCCTTCCAAGCCAAGCCCAAGGCAGAGCCCAAGCCCCGCATTGATCCTCCGCCCCTCATCACCTCGGTGGCCCATCCCGGGGCCAAGTCAGTGCCCCCCAAGCCAGCAGTGGGCAGGACCTTCCCGCACCTGTCCTCCTTGCGCCGCTCACCCATCAGCCACGAGGGGTCCATCTCCTCCTCGGCCATGTCGCCCAGCTTCTCGCCTTCGCTGTCCCCACTGGCTGCCCGCTCCCCTGTGGTGTCACCTTTTGGTGTCTCCCAGGGGCCCTCAGCCTCTGCCATCAGCGCCGAGCACTCGCTGGAGCTGCCTGAGGAAGCTGAGCTCAGGATTTAGCCCCAGGCTCCCATGGACTCTCAACCCCTCCTGCTATTCTCTGCAGCCTCCAGGCAAAGCAGGGGCGGGGGCGGAAGGGCTGGATCTGCCACCCCCACAGGCTGCTTCATTCTCAGACCCCAGCAGGTTGCTGGTTCTGGTTCCAGTCCCTCCACATGGGCTGCCAGTTCCACTGCTGATGTCAGCGCCCCGATAGGCTACTTGTGGTGGTGCCGGTCCCACTGCCTCAAATGGCTGCCGATGCCAGTGCCTCCATTAGTGCCAGACCTGCTCTCTCATGGTACTGTTTGCTCTGAGTGGTGGGGGGGCGAGTAGTGTCCTTGCCACCCCTGCGGTGGCTGAGGCCACTTGGGACCTCACTCCTCCAGTCCTGTGGGCCAAGCTGCCCAGCTGGGGGCGGGAGCAGCTGCACCTGCCTGGGACTTGGGGGGGGAGGGCGCAGACTGTGAGCCAGAGGCCAGGAAAGCAAGGCCAGACCACCTACGCACTGGGTGAGGGTTTCTGAGGGGGGGACACATTCCAAAGCGGGGGAGCATGGGCCAGCGCACCAGACATCATGCCATGCACATGCACAGAGCTCACTCTGTCCCTCACTCCCCATCACCTCACCGTGAGGGCAGATCCTGTTCCCTGCAGACCTGCCCAGACCCAGGAGAAATCCCATTCCCCGCAGGCCTCACCAGCCCCAGAATGGGGGGGAAATCTGTTTCCCACAGGCCTATCCAGCTCCAGGATACAGGGGACCTGGGGGATGGGGTACAGTACCCTGCAGGACTGGCCAAACACAGGATGGAGGGTCCTATTCCCACAGACCCAGTGGGGAACAGATCCTGTTCCCTGCAGGTTTGCCGGGGGAAGGAGTAGGAAATCTCATTCCCTGCCGCCCCATCCAGTCCAGGGCTGTTCCCTGCCACCCCATCCAGACCCAGGGAAGGAATCCCATTCCCTGCAGGCTTGTCTGGCTCCAGGGGGCAGATCCGGTTCCCCACAGATCATCCACACCAGGAGCTTCCCAGCTCATTGATTCTGTTTTTTGCTGCTGAGACAAGCTGCATGGAGGAGCAGCTTTAGGAGGGCCAGAGACCCTAAGGGCTGCCACAAAACCTTACCTGCACCAGGGCCAGGGCCACGGTTGGGCCCCTCCCATGGCTGAGCCAGTCCTGAGGCCCCTGGGAGGGACAGGGCAGATGGAGACAGCATGGACCGCACCTGGGGCTTTCAGCAGCTGTCAGCCCCACCTTCTCTTTCGGCAGCAAGACAGCATCCAAAAGAGCCCACCACCCCCCAGTCTGTGCAGCCGCAGTGCCCCCTTCCCCAGGCAGGGTGGGTCTGTACATCCATGAGGCCTCATCCGGGGCAGGATCTGTGCTGCTGCAATGCCCTGCTGGTGGGAGTGCAGCCATGATGCCCCCTCCCCCACCAGAGGGGGGTCTGAAAAAGACACCCCCTGCCCATCTGCCCCTGGGCTGGAGTCCCTACATCCAGCGCCTCCACTGGAGGGGCCCCATATTCCCCTGTGGGAGGGGTGGACACCTGGTTGTGGCTGCTCATCTCCTCCCCTCAGTATAGTGCTGTGAGCATGGCACAGGGACATGCTCCCATGGAGGCTGGTCCCCACCCTCGTGCTGCCACCCGTGTCTTGCTGCAGCCCATCTTGGTGCCCCATTGGCACTCTCACGTGCTCAGCCCTGGCACCAGAATCAGGCCATCCTTGCCCTGTGTCTTGCACACGCCTGGAGCGCGGAACTCACAGACTGGAATTGGACAAAGGTTGCCTGCGGCCGAGAGATGAGCAGCGTGCTCCCCTGCCATCCAGCACCATGCACAGCACCAAGACTGGGTGCAGGAGCACTGAGGGGATGGCAGAGCCCCCCCCCCCATCCTGCCTCAGCTAAGTTTGGGGGTGGGGGCTACATCTGTCTGTTTGCCTCCATCCACCAGGCCTGCAGCAATGCGCTGACAGGGCGAGGTGAGCGCAGAGCCGCGCAGGGTGCAGCAGATCTGAACAGGCTGGGGGGGGGGGGTGCAGCCACCTACGGTGTGACTTGGTGGGTGTGGTTGGGGGAGGGTGCAGGTGGGTGTGGCCAGAGGAGTGGGCGTGGCTGGGCATAGGTGGGCATGGCCCAGGCATGTATAACAGCAGGGGATAGAGTGCCCCTCCCCGTCCCAGCTGTTGGAGAAGTTTGTGGTTTAATTGTGAAAGTTTCATGCTGGAATTTTGTGACCCCAGCCCCGCCCCACCCCGCCCCCTCCATTAGACCCACCCCCCCCCACACACCTCTCTGCACTCAGCCCCCCATCCCTCCTTCAGCCCCCACCCCTCTGTGCCCAGCCTCCTCCGTCAGCTCAGCTCTGCCATCTTGATCCACTTTCCCCAGTGCCCATTGGGCTTCTTTGCTGGAGTCAGCTCTGCTGCTCAAGGGGCATTTCAGCCCAAGTGTGGGTCTCTGGCACCCTCACTTATCCTGGGACAGGGATATGCAGGAGAACCTGGGGGGGAGCCTGAGGTTGGTGGTGATATGGGGGAGCCCCAGGGGGTGGCACTGACATTGGGAGAGCCCGGGGGGGCGATGACATGGGGAGGAACTGAGGGGGGATGGCAGTGACATGGGGAGAGTCCTGGGGGTTGTCGTGACATGAGGGGGTGTGAACTGAGGGGGGGTGGCGGTGACATGGGGAGAGCCCGGGGGGTTGTGGTGACATGGGGGTGGGAACCGAGGGGGATGGCAGTGACATGGGGAGAGCCCAGGGGGTGGTGATGACATGGGGGGATGAGAACTGAGGGGGATGGCTGTGACATGGGGGGTTGCGGTGACATGGGGAGAGTCCGGGGGTTGTGATGACGTGGGGGTGGGAACTGAGGGGAATGGCAGTGGCGGGGGAAAGCTTGGAGAGGTTGTGGTGACATGGTGGGGGCGGGAACTGAGGGGGATGGCAGTGACCTGGGGGGGTGTCCAGGGGGTTGTGATGACATGGAGGGAGCGGGAACTGAGGGGGGTGGCGGTGACATGGGCAGAGCCTGGGCAGGGATTGAGGTCCCCTGGGAAGACGGAACAGAAGCTGCAGTGCAGGGCACTTGCTAAGGTGCAATGTTCCCCAGGCCTCTGGCTGCAGCAGAACCAAGGGGCTACGGCCCCAGAGCTGGGGCCCTGCGAGGCAATCCCCTGTCCCAGGCAGGGTTGGGCTGTGCACCGAGGGCAGCAGGAGTAGACAGGGGCAGTGGCACAGAGAATTCTCAGCCCAGGACTAGGGTATCCCTGTGCCCCTCCCCCACCCCCATGGGATCTGAGGGGCTTGTCCTTGCTCTGCCCCTAATGCAGCCCTCAAGCAGGTAGCAGGCTCCAGGGGGGGGGCTCCTGCCCAAGAGATCTGTCTCCCCACTGACGGCTGGGGTCCCTCACACTAGCCCCAATGTGTTTTGGGTGGGAGGGCACAGATAGATGTGGCACAGCTCCCAGTATGGGGGGGACACACATGCATTGCTGATCCCAGTATGGGGTGGGGGGGAATGGACACGTGCATTGCTCATGGCAATATAGGGTGGGGAACAGGCACATGTACATGCACCGCTGAGCGCAGTATGGGGGGGGTGGACACGTTTGTGCACCGCTGAGCACAATATGGGGGGGGAGAGATGGACACGTACGTGCACCGCTGAACGCAGTATGGGGGGGGTGGACACAAACATGCACCGCTGAGCGCAGTATGGGGGAGTGGACACGTACGTGCACCGCTGAGCGCAGTAGGGGGCTGTGCAGGTGACTGCATCAGGAGCTGTGTCTCCAGTTATTTATTTTTACACTTTGTACTAAGCGGTTCTGTTTTCTACTTTGTTTGTAGCCTTTTGTATCATGTCCATGCTGAACTGCATGTATCGGGCCCCGCTCGCCTGCCCACGACTCCGGGCTGCTCCAGCATGGCCCGGACCCAAGTGCCAATTTCTCAAAGAAATGCCTTAATAAACCACACTTGTTTGTACAGAGACGCGCCACCCTCAATGCTGTAGGCAGAACCGATGGGGCGAGCCCGGCTTCCAGCCACAGCACCACGGGAAGCCAGTCTCAGTGGCCAAACCAGTGGCACAGCAGCGAGCCAAAGGCCCAGTGAGAAACAGGGATCACAACTCGCCACAGGAGCAGACCCCTGGCACCTGATGCCCATGGGGAGGGCTAGAGGGCCTTGCCTGCCTAGCAGCTGAGACAGACCCTGGGCTGAAAGGCAGCAAATGTGGCTGGCTGCTGGGGTGGGGGGGGAGGACAGGCCCAGGCCCCCACACTTTTGCCATCCACAGGCAGGTGGGGCAGGAGCAGCTCTGGTTTCAATTGTGGAGCGGGCTGGGCACTGCCAGAGTCACTCAGAGCAAGGCACCCGGCTGGCTGCTCACTAGGCCCAGAACGTGCAGCCTCACTCTGGCCTTTTCCCCTTACTAGGGAGGGGGTTGGGCAGGGTCCTGTCACACTGAGACAGGACAGGCCCCCCCTCCCCTGGACCCCGTGTTACCGCCTCCTGACTCCTGCAGCACAATGCCCTAGCATGGCACTAGGGAGTACTGTGCTGCAGGGGCCAGTAGGGGGCATTCTCCCTTCCCAGTCAGTTCCGACCCCCAGTGCCCAAGCAGGGAGCTAGGGGACCCTGTGCTGCTGGAGTCTATGCCTCAGACCCTCTCCTGATTAAAGATACTGGAGGCTAAATTTCTGGGGTAAACCAGAAATTACACTTTACCTCCTTTACTCCTGGGGGGATTCTGCACTAAAAAAAAAAAATCAAAATGCTGCATATTTCATTTATCAAAATAATGCAATATAATCACACCAGTTTCAATTGTTTTGGTAATTTATTTAAACTACAATACAGAAAAAAGTCACAATAAGTATTCAGCATTTCCTAAACACATGAAAGTGAAGTTACATATGCTTGGTAACTAATACCCTGCATTCATAAGAACATAAGAACGGCTGTACTGGGTCAGACCAAAGGTCCATCTAGCCCAGTATCTGTCTACCGACAGTGGCCAATGCCAGGTGCCCCAGAGGGAATGAACCTAACAGGCAATGATCAAGTGATCTCTCTCCTGCCATCCATCTCCACCTTCTGACAAACAGAATCTAGGGACACCATTCCTTACCTTATAATCCTGGATTTTCATTTTAAATTACATTACAGAACACCAAAGAGCACACACACACAAAAAATAATTTTAAATTGCTCAGACTTTCACACATGAAAGTCATACAGTTTTGCTAATCATTATCCTGGACCTGGCTGGGTACTTTGAGAAGTGCTTGGTTCTGATTGTCCTGACATTTTATTGACTGCTTGGTAAATGTTTTATTTGCCCTCAAAGTCTTTTTTTTTCTTTAAATGGGTAAGTAAAATAAATCCTGAGCTGTAATCTAACCCCATTGTGCCAATTTGGCCCAGGACAAAAGTGAGAAAGTAGATCTTCCCAGCTGAGGATTCCGTTCCTGTCATTTATAATAAGGCGCCTTTACATCACCCTGGCAAGGTAGGGGCCTTAAAACTGTCACAGGTTTTATGCTCCTGGGGGAACTGACTGAGAATGGGAACAGTTAACTAACAATAGGAATGTTGCTACATTTCTGCCTCATAGAATAAAATCAATTCACCATCAAAAGCAACTTTAACAACTTTAAAAGCAGCAAAGAGTCATGTGGCACCTTATAAACTAAGACATACTGGAGCATGAGCTTTCGTGGGTGAAAGTGGGTATTCTGACGCATGTATCTGACACAGTGGGTATTCACCCACGAAAGCTCATGCGCCAATACGTCTGTTAGTCTATAAGGTGCCACAGGACTCTTTGCTGCTTTTACAGATCCAGACTAACACAGCTACCCCTCTGATATTTAACAACTTTATTACACAGTCAGGGTGCTACATTTATGCCTCAGAGAATGAGATCAATTAACTCAGGCAGGCTGCTTCATTTGTGCTTCTAGCCTGCCTCCTGCATAAATAAAAATCCCTTACAGGCCTGAGAGCTGCAGTTGCAGGAGGACAGAGTTTCTCTCTCACTTGTTGGCAAGCACTTAGGCCCCGCCCCGCCCCGCCCCAGGCAATGAGCACGCAGGCATGCACGACCAACAGCCCTCTCCCCTGTCTCTGAGGCTTAGGCTGACCAGCTGTCCCCATTTTATAGGGACAGTCCCGATATTTGGGGCTATTTTTATATGGGCTCCTATTACCCCTCACCCCCATCCCGATTTTTCACACTTGCTGTCTGGTCACCCTACTCAGGCTGCCCAACGCCCCCTGGCACAGAACCTCTGCCTGGGCTGCTGGGGAAGTGGTGCATGTCCATCAGCAGATTTCTTTTGCATTTTTTTTGTGCAGGGGACACAGAAAACTCCACATGGGTGCAGAATACCCCCAGGAGTGCTCCTTGCACCGGACAACTCCCTGCTGGGCATGGCTGGGGATAGAGTAACCAGGAGATCATCCCACAGATAGCGCTCTGCCCTGCTCCCTGCAGCGCACCCTGCTGGGCATGGCTGGGACTGAAGTAGCCAGGAGTTCCCTCCCCAGCCAGCGCCCTGCCCTGCTGCCTGCAGTGCCCCCTGCTGGGCATGGCTGGTACTGAAGTCAGGAGTTCCTTCCACAGCCAGTGCCCTGCCCCACTCGCTGCAGCGCCCCCTGCTGGGCATGGCTGGGACTGAAGTAGCCAGGAGATCATCCCACAGCCAGCGCCCTGCCCTGCTTGCTGCAGTGCCCCCTGCTGAGCATGGCTGGGGCTAGAGTAACCAGGAGATCATCCCACAGCCAGTGCTCTGCCCTGCTGCCTGCAGCGCCCCCTGCTGAGCATGGCTGGGGCTAGAGTAACCAGGAGCTTCCTGCACAGCCAGCTGAGCATGGCAGGGGCTAGAGTAACCAGGAGCTCATCCCACAGCCAGTGCCTTGCCCTGCTCCCTGCAGCACCCTCTGCTGAGCAAGGCTGGGGCTAGAGTAATCAGGAGCTCATCCCACAGCCAGCGCCCTGTCCTGCTGCCTGCAGTGCTCCCTACTGGTCATGGCTGGGACTGAAGTAGCCAGGCATTCCCTCCACAGCCAGTGCTCTGCCCTGCTGCCTGCAGCGCCTCCTGGGGAGCATGGCTGGGGCTAGAGTAACCAGGAGCTCCCTGCACAGCCAGCTGAGCATGGCAGGGTCTAGAGTAACCAGGAGCTCATCCCACAGCCAGCGCCCTGCCCTGCTCCCTGCAGTGCTCCCTACTGGGCATGGCTGGGACTGAAGTAGCCAGGAATTCCTTCCACAGCTAGTGCTCTGCCCTGCTGCCTGCAGCGCTCCCTGCTGAACATGGCTGGGGCTAGAGTAACCAGGAGCTCCCTGCACAGCCAGTGCCCTGCCCTGCTGTCTGCAGTGCTCCCTACTGGGCATGGCTGGGACTGAAGTAGCCAGGAGTTACCTCCACAGCCAGTGCCCTGCCCCACTCTCTGCAGTGCCCCCTGCTGGGCATGGCTGGGGCTAGAGTAACCAGGAGCTCATCCCACAGCCAGCACCCTGCCCTGCTCCCTGCAGCGCCCCCTGCTGGGCATGGCTGGTACTGAAGTCAGGAGTTCCCTCCACAGCCAGTGCCCTGCTCCCTGCAGTGCCCCCTGCTAAGCATGGCTGGGACTAGAGTAGCCAGGAGCTCCACCCACAGTCAGTGCCCTGCCCCGCTGCCTGCAGCACCCCTTGCTGGGCATAGAATCATAGAACTGGAAGGGACCTCGAGAGGTCATCTAGTCCAGTCCCCTGCACTCAAGGCAGAAGTAAGTATTACCTAGACCATCCCTGACAGGTGTTTGTCCAACCTGCTCTTAATAATCCCCAATGATGGAGATTCCACAACCTTCCTGGACAATTTATTCCAGTGCTTAACCACCCTGACAGGAAGTTTTTCCTAATGTCCAACCTAAACCACCCTTTCTGCAATTTAAGTCCATTGCTTCTTGTCCTGTCCTCAGAGATTAAGTAGAACAATTTTTCTCCCTCCTCCTAATAACAATCTTTTATGTACTTGAAAACTGTTATCATGTCCCCTCTCAATCTTCTCTTCTCCAGACTAAACAAACCCAATTTTTTCAGTCTTCTCTCATTGGTCATGTTTTCTAGACTTTTAATCATTTTTGTTGAATGTCTCTGGACTTTCTCAAATCTTTCCTGAAATGTGGCACCCAGAACTGGACACAATACTACTGTTGAGGCCTAATCAGCGTGGAGTAGAGCAGAAGAATTACTTCTCGTGTCTTGCTTACAATACTCCTCCTGCTAATTCATCCCAGAATGATGTTCGCTTTTTTTGCAATAGTGTTACTCTGTTGACTCATATTTAGCTTGTGATCCACCATGAACCCCAGATCTCTTTCCGCAGTAATCCTTCCTAGGCAGTCATTTCCCACTGTGTATGTGTGCAACTGATTGTTCCTTCCTAAAAGGAGTACTTTGCATTTGTCCTTATTGAATTTCATCCTATTTACTTCATCATTGATGAAGATATTGAACAGAACCGGACCCAGAACCAATCCCTGCGGGATCCCACTCGTTATACCCTTCCAGCATGATTGTGAACCACTGATAACTACTCTCTGGGAATGGTTTTCCAACAAGTTATGCTCCCACCTTATAGTAGCTCCATCTAGGTTGTATTTCCCTAGTTTGTTTAAGAGAAGGTCATGCGAGACAGTATCAAAAGCTTTACTAAAGTCAAGATATACCACATCTACCACTTCCCCCATCTACAAGGCTTGTTACCCTGTCAAAGCATTCAACATCCCTGTGGTGGGAAGAACACCTCAACAGCCCAACACTGTGGTATTTAATTTCAAAAGGGGGAACTATACAAAAATGAGGGGGTTAGTTAAACAAAAGTTAAAAGGTACAGTGATTAAAGTGAAATCCCTGCAAGCTGCGTGGACCCTTTTTAAAGACACCATAATAAAGGTCCAACTTCAATGTATACCCCAAATTAAGAAACACAGTAAAAGAACTAAAAAAGAGCCATCGTGGCTCAACAACCATGTAAAAGAAGCAGTGAGAGATAAAAAGACTTCCTTTAAAAAGTGGAAGTCAAATCCTAGTGAAGCAAATAGAAAGGAGCACAAACACTGCCAACTTAAGTGCAAGAGTGTAATAAGAAAAGCCAAAGAGGAGTTTGAAGAACGGCTAGCCAAAAACTCCAAAGGTAAAAACAAAATGTTTTTTAAGTACATCAGAAGCAGGAAGCCTGCTAAACACCAGTGGGGCCCCTTGACGATCAAAATACAAAAGGAGCGCTTAAAGGCGATAAAGTCATTGCGGAGAAACTAAATGGATTCTTTGCTTCAGTCTTCACGGCTGAGGTTGTTAGGGAGATTCCCAAACCTGAGCTGGCTTTTGTAGGTGACAAATCTGAGGAACTGTCACAGATTGAAGTGTCACTAGAGGAGGTTTTGGAATTAATTGCTAAACTCAACATTAACAAGTCACCGGGACCAGATGGCATTCACCCAAGAGTGCTGAAAGAACTCAGATGTGAAATTGCGGAACTATTAGCTAAGGTTTGTAACCTGTCCTTTAAATTGGCTTCGGTACCCAATGACTGGAAGTTAGCTAATGTAACGCCAATATTTAAAAAGGGCTCTAGAGGTGATCCCGGCAATTACAGACCGGTAAGTTTAACGTTGGTACCGGGCAAATTAGTTGAAACAATAGTTAAGAATAAAGTTGTCAGACACATAGAAAAACATAAACTGTTGAGCAATAGTCAACATGGTTTCTGTAAAGGGAAATCGTGTCTTAGAGTTCTTTGAAGGGGTCAACAAACATGTGGACAAGGGGGATCCAGTGGACATAGTGTACTTAGATTTCCAGTAAGCCTTTGACAAGGTCCCTCACCAAAGGCTCTTACGTAAATTAAGCTGTCATGGGATAAAAGGGAAGGTCCTTTCATGGATTGAGAACTGGTTAAATGACAGGGAACAAAGGGTAGGAATTAATGGTAAATTCTCAGAATGGAGAGGGGTAACTAGTGGTGTTCCCCAAGGGTCAGTCCTAGGACCAATCCTATTCAATTTATTCATAAATGATCTGGAGAAAGGGGTAAACAGTGAGGTGGCAAAGTTTGCAAATGATACTAAACTCAAGATAGTTAAGACCAAAGCAGATTGTGAAGACCTTCAAAGAGATCTCACAAAACTAAGTGATTGGGCAACAAAATGGCAAATGAAATTTAATGTGGATAAATGTAAAGTAATGCACATTAGAAAAAATAACCCCAACTATACATACAATATGATGGGGGTTAATTTAGCTACAACGAGTCAGTAAAAAGATCTTGGAGTCATTGTGGATAGTTCTCTGAAGATGTCCACGCAGTGTGCAGAGGCGGTCAAAAAAGCAAACAGGATGTTAGGAATCATTAAAAAGGGGATAGAAAATAAGACTGAGAATATATTATTGCCCTTATATAAATCCATGGTACGCCCACATCTCGAATACTGTGTACAGATGTGGTCTCCTCACCTCAAAAAAGCTATTCTAGCACTAGAAAAGGTTCAGAAAAGGGCAACTAAAATGATTAGGGGTTTGGAGAGGGTCCCATATGAGGAAAGGTTAAAGAGGCTAGGACTCTTCAGCTTGGAAAAGAGAAGACTAAGGGGGGATATGATAGAGATATATAAAATCATGAGTGATGTTGAGAAAGTGGATAAGGAAAAGTTATTTACTTATTCCCATAATACAAGAACTAGGGGGTCACCAAATGAAATTAATAGGCAGCAGGTTTAAAACAAATAAAAGGAAGTTCTTCTTCACGCAGCACACAGTCAACTTGTGGAACTCCTTACCTGAGGATGTTGTGAAGGCTAGGACTATAACAATGTTTAAAAGGGAACTGGATAAATTCATGGTGGCTAAGTCCATAAATGGCTATTAGCCAGGATGGGTAAAGAATGGTGTCCCTGGCCTCTGTTCGTCAGAGGATGGAGATGGATGGCAGGCGAGAGATCACTTGATCATTGCCTGTTAGGTTCACTCCCTCTGGGGCACCTGGCATTGGCCACTGTCGGTAGACAGATACTGGGCTAGATGGACCTTTGGTCTGACCCGGTACGGCCGTTCTTATGTTCTTATGTAAAGACAGCTATCAGGTTGGTTTTACATTATTTGTTCTTGACAAATCCATGCTAATAGTTATTTATCACCTTATTATCTTCTCAGTGTTTGCAAATTGATTGCTCGATTATCTTTCCAGGTACAGAAGTTAAGCTGACTGGTCTGTAATTTTCTGGGTTGTCCTTATTTCCCTTTTTAGAGATGGGCACTAGATTTGCCCTTTTCCAGTTTTCCAGAATGTCTCCCGTCTTCCATGATGTCACGGAGTGTGGGGGAGTCCAGCCCTGCACCCCTCTTCCTGAACTCACAGTGACTCTCAGCCAGCCAGTAAAACAGAAGGTTTATTGAACAACAGGAACACAGGATACAGCCCAGCTTGTGTTCAGAGCCAGGACCCCTCAATCTGGCCTTTCTGGGGGGTTCAGGGTGCTTGGATCCCAGCCTAGAATCCCCTGAAAACCCACCACCCAGCTCCCAAACCAAAGACTGCCTCCACTCCCCCCTTCCCTTTGTCTAGCCCCAGCCAGACGTGACGACCTCCCCTCCCCCAGGCCAGGCTCATGTTACAGCTGAATACCTGGCTCTCACCTATCAAACACACAAACAGTCCCTACTCCATCACACCTCTCCCCCCTCCGAGACTGAACTGAGCAGGGTCACTTTGCCCAGTGACCTGGGGAAGTTCAGGGCCTCCTCTCCGGGACAGCGCATCCGCTATCAGGTTGGCACTTCCCTTCACGTGGACCACGTCCATGTCATAGTCCTGCAGGAGCAGGCTCCACCTCAGGAGCTTGGCGTTGGCTCCTTTCATCTGGTGCAGCCAGGTCAGGGGAGAGTGATCGGTGTACACGGTGAAGTGGCGCCCAAAGAGATATGGCTCCAGTTTCTTCAGGGCCCACACCATGGCCAGGCATTCCTTCTCGATGGCCGCGTAGTTCTGCTCCCGGGGTAGCAACTTCTTGCTCAGGTACATGATGGGGTGTCTCTCCCCCTTTTCATCCTCCTGCATCAACACCGCCCCCAGGCCCGTGTCTGAGGCATCGGTAAACACCATAAAGGGCTTGTCAAAGTTTGGGTTTGCCAGAACTGGGCCACTGAGCAGAGCCTCCTTCAGTGCCTGGAGAGCCTCCTGGCACTGCTCGGTCCAGACCACCTTGTCTGGCTTCCCCTTCTTGCACAGCTCAGTGATGGGGGCGGCTATGGCGCTAAAGTGGGGCACGAACCTCCGATAGTACCCCGCCATCCCAATAAAGGCCTGGACCTGCTTTTTGGTCTAGGGAGCGGGCCAGTCTCTGATCACCTCCACCTTGGCCGGTTCTGGCTTTAGGCAGCCGCTCCCCACCCGATGGCCCAGGTAAGATACTTCAGCCATCCCCACCTTGCACTTCTCAGCCTTTACGGTTAACCCCGCCTCCCGGAGTCGGTCCAGCACTTGTCTAACCTGGAACATGTGGTCCTCCCAGGTCTGGCTGAAGACGCAGATGTCATCAATATACGCCACAGCAAAACTCTCCTTCCCCCTCAGTAGCTGATCCACCGGGTGCTGGAAGGTGGCCGGCGCTCCCTTGAAGCCGAAGGGCAGGGTCAGAAACTCATAGAGCCCCAGGGGGGTGATGAAGGCCGATTTCAGCCTGGCATCTGCGTCCAGCGGCACTTGCCAGTAGCCTTTTGTAAGATCCATGGTGGTGAGGTACCGAGTGCCTCCCAGCTTGTCTAGGAGCTCATCAGGCCTTGGCATGGGGTAGGCATCAGATACGGTGATGGCATTGAGCTTTCGATAGTCCACGCAGAACCGGATCGACCCGTCCTTCTTGGGGAACAGCACCACTGGGGAGGCCCAGGGGCTGGCGGACGGCTGGATCACCCCTAAAGCCAGCATGTCCCTTGTTATATCCTTGGGGCAGCCGGTGTAGGAAGCAATCACTTGAGGCCAGAGAGCAGACAGCTAACCAAAACCTCCATTTTATTTACAGAAACAGAGAGCTCACTCAGCCGGTTGAAACCGGCTGAGCTATCCCTTAATAGTCTAACTCAGTTGCCATAGTAACAAAACCCATGACAACCAAATACACAACATATTCCTCCCCCCCTAATAAGAACATCCCCAAAATAAAACACACACTAAACTAGAGAAGGAGGGTAGACTGCCTCCATTCCCGGCTAAACCCTGGGGATTATTTTGCCCCATAACCGTGGGTTCGCCCTAACTAAAGATCCAGCCGATGAGGAGGCCTTCTGTCTCTAGGTGGATTACGGCGAACTTCTGGTGTTGTTGCACCCGAAAGTACTAGGGGCTCAGGGTCCGCAGCACGAATAGGTGAGGAGGTGGTATCAGCTCGTGCTGGGCAAAGGGGTATCTCAGCTGCCGGCAGTAATGGAGGAGAACAGTCAGGAACAGGTGACTCATGATTCGGTGTCTCACCAGGAGGGGTGAAGTCAGACCCCTCAACTGCAGATGGGTCCTGAAGACTGGCATGACCTGGCAACAGCTGATCTACATGTCGCCGCCAGGTAAGATTCTCTGCAGTCCGGACTGTATAGGAAACAGGTCCTGTTTGAGTGATGACTGTGGCCGGGACCCATTTAGCTCTGGAAGTATAATTCCGAGCCAAAACTGGCTGTCCTGGGCTAAAGGTTCGGTCTTTACTCTGGGTGCCCGTCTGATGACTTGATATTGCTGCTGATGTTGCACAGTTTGTCTGGGTTCAGAAGGTTTCAGCAGATCAAAGCAAGTGCGCAGCTGTTGTCCCATCATTAGAAAGGCTGGGGAAGCCTGGGTCGTAGCATGAGGTGTGTTTCTATAGGAAAGTAAGAAGGTATCCAGACGCTTTTGAATGGAGTGTTGTCCCTTTGCTGATTTCAAAGCGTTTTTCATTGTCTGCACAAATCTTTCAGCTAATCCGTTGGTGGACGGATGATATGGTGCTGACGTGATGTGGTGTATCCCATTTGCCTTCATAAAATTTTGAAACTCCTGAGAGACAAACTGCGGTCCGTTATCGCTCACAAGTTGTTCTGGCAGACCAAAATGACTAAAGAGTCCTCGTAGTTTTTGAATAGTACTCTCTGCAGTAGTGGACTGCATTATAGAGACTTCTGGCCATTTAGAATGGGCATCTACTGCCACCAAGAACATGCTTCCTTCAAGGGGGCCAGCAAAGTCAACGTGAATACGTTGCCACGGGTTTTCAGGCCAGTCCCATGGGTGTAGGGGTGCCCACTGGGGTGCATTTCTTACACCCTGACATGACATACAAGCTTTTGCCTTCTCTTCAATAGCACTGTCCAATCTAGGCCACCAAAAATAGCTTCGTGCAATTTCCTTCATGCGCACTATTCCACAGTGACCGGAATGTAGCTGTTCTAACATCTGTGATCTCAGGGGTGGTGGAATAATGACACGCCTCCCCCACAACAAACAACCAGTGCAAACAAGCAGCTTTTTTTCTTTGTTTGGTCTTTACCTTGACTTCTACTTCCTTCTGTTACTGGAGCAGCACCAGGATCCCATCCTCTTCGCCAGTGTTATATCCTTGGGGCAGCCGGTGTAGGAAGCAATCACTTGAGGCCAGAGAGCAGACAGCTAACCAAAACCTCCATTTTATTTACAGAAACAGAGAGCTCACTCAGCCGGTTGAAACTGGCTGAGCTATCCCTTAATAGTCTAACTCAGTTGCCATAGTAACAAAACCCATGACAACCAAATACACAACATCCCTGACCTCCCTTTCCAGGTCCTGGGCAGTCTTCCCGGTAACCTGAAACGGGGAGCATCATATCGGGGTGTGTGCCCCAGTCTCCACCCGGTGGACAGTCAAATTAGTGTGCCCAGGCTGGTTGGAAAACAACTGTCGGTACAGTTGCAGCACCCCTCTGATCTCAGCATGCTGGGCCAGGGTCAGCTGATCAGAGAGGGGAATTGCCTCCAGGGGGGAACCAGCCTTTGTCCCTGGGAATAGATCCACTAGAGGGTCATCCCCCGGCTCCTCCCAGTGCCCACACACGGCCAACACCATATTCCCCCGGTCATAATATGGCTTCATCATATTCACATGGTACACCCGGCGGTGATGAGCCCGGTTCGACAGCTCCACCACATAGTTTACCTCATTTAGTTGCTTGACAACCTTGAAGGGCCCTTCCCAGGCAGCCTGGAGTTTGTTTTTCCTCACAGGGATGAGAATCATCACTTGGTCCCCGGTGGCGAAGGCGCGGGCCCGCGCCGTGCGGTCGTACCAGACCTTCTGCTTCCTCTGGGCTCGGCCCAGATTCTCCCTGGCCAGGCCCATGAGCTCGGTAAGTCTTTCCCGGAAGGTCAGGACATACTCCACCACCGACTCTCCATAGGGAGTGGCCTTCCCCTCCCATTCGTCTCTCATCAGGTCCAGGGGCCCCCTTACCCGCCTTCCATATAACAGTTCGAAAGGCGAAAACCCAGTAGACTCCTGGGGTACCTCTCTGTATGCAAACAGCAGGTGAGGTAAGTACTTGTCCCAGTCCTGTGGGTGCTGGTGCATGAATGTTTTTAGCATCATCTTTAGCGTCCCATTGAACCTCTCCACCAGCCCGTTGGTCTGGGGGTGGTACGCTGAGGCCCAGCTGGGTCGGACCCCACATTTCTCCCACAGGGACTGGAGCAGCTTCGACATGAAGTTGGACCCCTGGTCCGTTAAGACTTCCTGGGGGAACCCCACCCGGCTGAAAATGGTCAGCAGCGCATCCGCCACGGTGTCTGCTTCGGTAGAGGACAAGGCCACCGCCTCGGGGTATCGAGAGGCGAAATCTACCACCACCAAGATGTATTTCTTCCCTGACCGGGTCGCCTTGCTGAGAGGTCCCACCATGTCCATGGCCACCTTCTGGAAAGGCTCTTCTATGATGGGCAAAGGCCTCAGAGCTGCTTTCCCCTTGTCCCGGGCCTTCCCCACCCGCTGGCAGGGGTCACAGGATTGGCAGTACTGTTGGACATGGGTAAAGACCCCGGGCCAGTAAAAGTTCTGAAGCAGCCTCTGCCTGGTGCGCCGGATTCCCTGGTGCCCGGCGAGGGGGATGTCATGGGTCAGGTACAGGAGCTTGTGGCGAAACTTCTGGGGAACCACCAGCTGCCTCCTGATCCCCCATGACTCCACTTCCCCGGGGGGAGCCCATTCTCGGTACAGGAACCCCTTCTCCCACAGGAACCTCTCCTTGCAACCTCTCCTCATGGTCTGTGCTGCATTGAGGTCAGCCCGGTCCCTGGGCTTCTGCAAGGAGGGATCTTTCTGCACCTCGGCCTGGAACTCAGCAGCTGGGACAGGGATGGGGACCTGCTCCCTCTCACCGGCTGGGTCTGAGGCCGCAGCCTCTCTGGGTTGTGTCTCTGGGCGTTCCCTCCCCACCAGGTTAGGGTCTTGCGCCTCGGGCAGAGTACTTTCCCCATTGTCAGGGTGCAGTGCCCTGCGCCGACTCTGACTACGGGTCACGATCAGGGTACCCCGGGCATTGCCTGGCCAGGCCTCGAGGTCCCCCCCCATTAGCACCTCTGTGGGCAAATGGGGGTGTACCCCCACATCCTTGGGGCCCTCCTTGATCCCCCACTTCAGGTGCACCCTCGCCACGGGCACCTTGAATGGGGTCCCGCTCACGCCCATCAGGGTCAGGTAGGTATCAGGCACCATCCGATTTGGGCCCACCACCTCGGGCCGAGCCAGCGTCACCTCTGCACCTGTGTCCCAGTACCCAGTGACCTTCCTCCCATCCACCTCCAGGGAAACCAGGCACTGTTTCCGGAGGGGCAGCCCCGTGGCCACCCTGTAGCAGAACCTTGTGTCCGGAGCATCCACCCCCCCAGAGGCACTGACCTGGGGCCCTCCTCCCTCCTTCCCAGGTGGGACGCTGCCAGCCCCCCTCTCTTGGGCATGTTGCCCCTCCTCCGATTAGGTCTTTACCCAGTCAACCCTCTGCGAGTTGGGTCTGCTCGGTCTGTCTCTGAACTTGGGGCACTGGGCCCATATGTGGCCTTGTTGGCCACAGTGAAAGCAGCCCATGTCTCGTGGGTCCCCTCGAGTGGGTCGGGTGGACCTGACGCTGGACGTTCCCCTTTTGTGGGGGTTCTCCATAGGGCCCCGCTGGGAGGTCCCACGGTGACTCTCTCTCTGCGTTGAGGCAGGCCTGTTCCCTCGAGACTCTTCCCTGCCATCCCCTGCCCGACGGTCCACATATTGGTCGGCCAGCCAGCCTGCTTGCTGCGGGTTCTCCGGCTTCTGGTCCATCAACCACTGCCTCAGGTCGGATGGGCACTGCTCATACAGGTGCTCCAGTATGAATAGGTCAAGCAGGTCCTCTCTAGTTTGGGCCCCAGCCGTCCACTTGCGGGCGTACCCCTGCGCCCGGTTGAGCAGTTGTAGGTATGTGACCTCCCGGGTCTTATGTTGACTCCGGAACCTCTTCCAGTACATCTCCGGGGTCAGCCCAAACTCGCAGAGCAGGGCCTCTTTGAACAGGTTGTAGTCTCCCGCCTCCGCCCCTTTCATTCGGCTGTACACCTCCACGGCGGTGGAGTCCAGTAAGGGGGTGAGGAACTGGATCCTGTCTGCAGGGTCAACCTGGTGCAGCTCGCAGGCATTCTCAAAGGCCGCCAGGAAGGTGTCTATGTCCTCCCCGTCCTTACGCCGGGCCAGGAAGTTCTTATCGAAGCTCTTTGTAGGCTTGGGCCCCCCCTCACTCACCGCAGCCGGGGCCTTACTGTTGCTCAGCTGGGCCAGGGCCAGCTCATGTCTGCGCTGCTGCTCCTTCTCCCTCTCCTCGTATTCGCATTGCTTCTCCTTCTCCCTCTCCTCGTATTCGCGTTGCTTCTGCTTCTCCTCCAGCTCACGCTGGCTTTGTCTCTCCTCACGTTCCCTCTGTCTCTCCTCATATTCCCTCTGTTCCTTACGCTCCTCCATCTCTTTCAGTTTTATCTCTCTCTCCAAGTCCAGCCGCCTGCGCTCCACGGAGGCCGAGCGTCGCCGGGACGATCCCCGTCTGGGGGGGGACCTTCGCCGGGCCGATCCCCTGCTGGCCGGGGGGGTCACGGTGCCCTCGGTAGCTGGGCTCCTCCTCCCCCTCCCCCTAGGCCTAGGGGTGGGAGATCTCGGGGAGCCCTCAGCGGCCGGCTGACCACTCCCAGCGGGGACAGACACTGGTGCCTGCGCTGCATCTGCCCGGCTGCTTCCCTCAGAGACAGGGACCGGTTCATTCCTGCGATCTCTCTCCTCCAGCCGGGCAATCAGCTGGGCCTTGGTGAGCTTCCCACAGTGCAGCCCCCTCTGCTTGCACTGCTCCACCAGGTTGCACTTGCGCTGCTTGGCATACATCTTCCTGCTGGCCGCTCACAGGCCGGGGTGCTCGCCGCTCCCCATGGGTTCCAGGGGGACCCCTAGTGTGCCAGTCCTTGAGGTCCCCACCTCTTTGCCAGGGTCGAGCTGCAGACTCCTCCGCCCCTGGAATCGCTCGCTGTGATCCCCCGGGGGACCCTGTTACTGCAAAGTCCTTCTCGCTGGTCACACTCTGCTAGGGGTTAATCGCCCCTTCGTTTTACTGCTCCCCAGTGACTTACTGCAGGAAGCGCCATCCACGGGGTGCAGTCGATCCCACTGCTACCACCAGTTGTCACGGCGTGTGGGGGAGTCCGGCCCTGCACCCCTCTTCCTGAACTCACAGTGACTCTCAGCCAGCCAGTAAAACAGAAGGTTTATTGAACAACAGGAACACAGGATACAGCCCAGCTTGTGTTCAGAGCCAGGACCCCTCAATCTGGCCTTTCTGGGGGGTTCAGGGTGCTTGGATCCCAGCCTAGGATCCCCTGAAAACCCACCACCCAGCTCCCAAACCGAAGACTGCCTCCACTCCCCCTTTCCCTTTGTCTAGCCCCAGCCAGACGTGACGACCTCCCCTCCCCCAGGCCAGGCTCATGTTACAGCTGAATACCTGGCTCTCACCTATCAACCACACAAACAGTCCCTACTCCATCACACATGACTTTTCAAAGATAATTGCTAATGGCTCAGATATCTCCTCAGTCAGCTTCTTGGGTATTCTAGGACCCATTTCATCAGGCCCTGGTGATTTGAAGACACCTAACTTGTCTAAGTAATTTTGGACTTGTTCTTTTCCTATTTTAGACTCTGATCCTACCTCATTTTCACTGGCATTCACTATGTTAGACGTTCAATTGCCACCAACCTTCTTGGTGAAAACCAAAACAAAGAAGTCATTTAGCACCTCTGCCATTTCCACATTTTCTGTTATTATCTTTCCACCCTCATTGAGTAATGGGCCTACTCTGTCCTTGGTCTTCCTCTTGCTTCTAATGTATTTGTAGAATGTTTTCTTGTTACCTTATGTCTCTAGCTCATTTGATCTCATTTTGTGCCTTGGCCTTTCTAATTTTATCCCTATGTACTTGCGTTATTTGTTTATATTCATCCTTTGTAATTTGACCAAGTTTCCACTTTTTGTAGGACTCTTTTTTGCGTTTTAGATCATTGAAGATCTTCTGGTTAAGCCAGGGTGGTCTCTTGCCATACTTCCTATCTTTCCTACACAGGGGGATAGTTTGCTCTTGTGCCCTTAATAGTGTCTCTTTGAAAAACTGCCAACTGTCTTCTGTTGTTTTCTCCCTTAGACTTGCTTCCCATGGGATCTTACCTACTGTGGCTGAGCTCTGACCTTGCCCCCGTGGGTCCTGCGCTTCCAGGCGGTTTACGCTGCCTCAGTGGCTCACTGCAACCCTCCATGTAGCCCTTCTCTCTCTAGGGCCAGGGTTACAGTCTACTGAGCCCTTTTCATCATAGGCCAGCAAGTAGATTGGTGAGAGAACTCCCACGGTCTCTGTTGTCCCTGGGGGCTTATTTCAGAACAGTTTAGCCTCCTGTCCTGACAGGAGCCTGACTTCCCTTCCCAGGAGATGTTCCTGTAGTGGTGGGTTGGGGGGAACCCGGGCCCGCCCTCCACTCCGGGTTCCAGCCCAGGGACCCTAATGGTAGCAGCTGTTGGCAGCCAACCTTTCACTGCCAGAGTTGCTACATTTCCCTGGGCCACTTCCCCACAGCTCTCCTGCTTCTCCCTTCTTCACCCTTACCTTAGGGCTCCTTTAACGATGGTTTGAGGGTGTCTTCAGTAACCAGCCCTTCAGCCGCACTTGCTCTCCTCTGGCTCCCTGGCTCTCACCTGCCTGATTGGAGTGAGCCCTTTTTATAGTATCAGCAGGGCCTTAATTAGAGTCAGGTGGTCACATTAGCTTAATGGCCTCACCTGACTCTTTGCAGGTTAATCTGAGTCAGGTGTTCTCATTAGCCTGGAGCAGCCCCTGCTCTAGTCAGTCAGGGAACAGAAAACTGTTAATCCAGTGGCCAGTATATCTGCCTTCTGCTATTCTGCTGTACTCAACTGGCCGGGGTTTATCACACTACCAACTCCCTGAGTTTGCTGAAGTCGCCTTCTTGAAATCCATTGTCTTTATTGTGCTGTTCTCCCTCTTAACATTCCTTAGAATCATGAACTCTATCATTTCATGATCACTTTCACCCAAGCTGCCTTCCACTTTCAGATTCTCAACCAATTCCTCCCTATTTGTCAAAATCAAATCTAGAACAGCCTCCCCCCAGTAGCTGGTTCCACCTTCTGAAATAAAAAATTGTCTCCACTACATTCCAAGAACTTGCTGGATAATCTGTGCCCTGCTGTGTTATTTTCCCAACAGATGTCTGGGTAGTTGAAGTCCCCCATCACCACCAAGTCCTGCGCTTTGGATGATTTTGTTAGTTGTTTAAAAAAAGCTGCATCCCCCTCTTCTTCCTGTAGTAGACCCCCACCATGACATCACCCTTGTTTTTTACACCTTTCATCCTTACCCAGAGACTTTCAACAAGCCTGTCTCTTATTTCTATCTCAACCTCAGTCCAAGTGTGTACATTTTTAATATATAAAGCAACACCTCCTCCCCTTTTTCTCTGCCTGTCCTTTCTGAGCAAGCTGTACCCTTCTCTACCAATATTCCAGTCATGCATATTATCCCAACAAGTCTCCGTGATGCCAACTATGTCATAGTTGTGTTTATTTACTAGCATTTTGAGTGCTTCCTGCTTATTCCCCATACTTCTCGCATTAGTATACAGGCATCTCAAATACTGATTTGATCCCCCCCGCCCCCGTTCTGTCTTGTCTCTCCTTTATCCCTGCTCTAACAGCCCATGCTCCCCCCAAATTCCAAACCTTCTCCCAGGTCTCCATGTTTTTTACTTACCTGTGGACTTTGGTACCCTGATCCCATCGAGCCTAGTTTAAAGCCCTCCTCACTAGGTTAGCCAGGCTGTTGCCAGATACGCTCTTCCCCTTCCTCGACAGGTGGACCCCATCTCTGTTTAGCAGTCCTTCTTCCTGGAACAGCATCCTGTGGTCAAGGAAGCCGAAGCCCTCCTGGCGACAACATCCTCGCAGCCAGGCATTCACCTCCAGGATGCATCTGTCTCTGCCGAGGCCCCTACCCTTGACTGGAAGGACTGAAGAGAACACCACTTGTGCTCCTTCACCCTTACTCCCAGAGCCTTGTAGTCACTTCTGATCATTAGTGCCCACATGGATGAGCAGCATTAGGTAGTAGTCAGAGGGCTGGATGATCCTCGACAATCCCTCCGTAACATCCCGGATACAGGCCCCTGGTGGGCAGCATACCTCCCGAGATGAATTGTCAGGGCAACAGATGGGTGCCTCCGTCCCCCTCAGAAGAGAGTCTCCAACCACCACTACCGTATGTTTCCTCCTGGGAGTGGTGGCTGTAATCCTCCCAGCCTTGGGGGTACATGGCTTCTCCTCCTCCACCAGGGCATCACTATGGTAGGGGGTTGGGATTAGTGGTGGAGCACTGCCTGCTGCTGGAAGTAATCAGCAGCCAGCAGCCAGTGTGACAGAGTCATGTGACAGAGTCATGTCCTCCTCCCGCAGGGGCGTGACAGCAGTCCTCTGTAGCTGGGTAGCTTCCTCAGCCTTTGAAGTCTCCATATGAAAACTGTCAATGAATTCCTCGTGGGCACAGATGCTCCTCGGCCTGGCCGTCTCCTCCTGTACCTCTGCCACCTGCTTCCTGAGATCTTCCATCAGCGGGCACCTTTCACACTGGACAGTCCCCCCAGCCTGGCTTTCTGTGAGTGGGAATTGCAGGCCAGAGTCTCTGCTAATCCACACCAGGACCAGATCCATGGTCGGGCTCTCTGTCTTGATACAGGCGCAGGTGGAGGAGATAGGAGCAGTGTTGGCACTGGCGATGCAGCCCTGCCTAACCATAACAATGTTATCTTGTCTCCCTCCTTCGCAGTCCTGTTTGCAGTCCCCTGTTCGCTAGCTCCCCTTGGTCGCTTAGCCTCTGGCTTTTAAGGCCTTTTCTCCTAGGGCAGCCCTGCCCCCGTTAATCACACGGGGGGAGGGTGATCACAAGGCTGACTGAGGCTGATCAAGGGAACAACGGCTCAAACTGTCCCCAAACACACAATCCCCATTGACCCTGTAACTGAAATAACCTGAAAGAAAAAGAAAAACACAAACAGTCAAACATACTCACTCACCCCAAGGTTACTACTCGCACCTTGTTCGTTCAGCAGGGGGATCTCCGTCGTCCTCTCCCAAACTCCCCTGTTTACGGTCCCCAGCATGGCTGGGACTGGAGTAACCAGGAGCTCCACCCACAACCAGCGCCCTGCCCCACTCTCTGCAGTTCCTCATTTCAGAAAAGCAGTGTTAGTCTGTATAGGCAAAAAGAACAGGAGTACTTGTGGCACCTTAGAGACTAACAAATTTATTTGAGCATAAGCTTTCGTGGGCTACAGCCCACTTCATCGGACGTATACAATGGAACATATAGTGAGGAGATATATACACATACAGAGAACATGAAAAGGTGGGAGTTGCCCAACCAACTCTAAGAGGCTAATTAAGTATCAGAGGGGTAGCTGTGTTAGTCCGGATCTGTAAAAGCAGCAAAGAGTCCTGTGGCATCTTATAGACTAACAGACATATAGGATCATGAGCTTTCGTGGGTGAATACCCACTTCGTCGGCTGCATGTAGTGGAAATTTCCAAAGGCAGGTCATGTCCTCCTCCCCCAGGGGCGTGACAGCAGTCCTCTGTAGCTGGGTAGCTTCCTCAGCCTCAGAGGATGAGACCCTCTTCTAGCAGTTGAAGTGTGAACACCAAGGGAGGAAAAAATTCACAAAAACAGTTTCTCCTCCCTTGGTGTCCACACCTCAGCTGCTAGAAGAGGGCCTCATCCTCCTTGATTGAACTAACCTCGTTATCTCTAGCCTGATTCTTGCGTGCATATTTATACCTGCCTCTGGAAATTTCCACTACATGCAGCCGATGAAGTGGGTATTCACCCACGAAAGCTCATGATCCTATATGTCTGTTAGTCTATAAGGTGCCACAGGACTCTTTGCTGCTTTTAATTCATTAAGATGAACTGTTGTCAGCAGGAGAAAAAAAACTTTTGTAGTGATAATCAAGATAGCCCATTTAAGACAGTTTGACAAGATACTTAACATGGGGGAAATAGATTCAATGTGTGTAATGGCTCAGCCATTCCCAGTCTCTATTTAAGCCTAAATTGATAGTATCTAGTTTGCATATCAATTCAAGTTCAGCAGTTTCTCGTTGGAGTCTGGTTTTGAAGCTTTTCTGTTGCAAAATTGCCACCTTTAAGTCTGTTACTGAATGGCCAGAGAGGCTGAAGTGTTCTCCTACTAGTTTTTGAATGTTATGATTCCTGATGTCAGATTTGTGTCCATTTATTCTTCTGCGTAGAGACTGTCCGGTTTGGCCAATGTACATGGCAGAGGGGCATTGCTGGCACATGATGGCATATATCACATTGGTAGATGTGCAGGTGAACGAGCCCCTGATGGCGTGGCTGATGTGATTAGGTCCTATGATGGTGTCACTTGAATAGATATGTGGACAGAGTTGGCATCGGGCTTTGTTGCAAGGATAGGTTCCTGGGTTAGTGTTTTTGTTCAGTGGTGTGTGGCTGCTGATGAGTATTTGCTTCAGGTTGAGGGGTTGTCTGTAAGCGAGGACAGGTCTGTCTTCCAAGATCTGGGAGAGTGAGGGATCATCTTTCAGGATAGGTTGTAGATCTTTGATGATGCGCTGGAGAGGTTTTAGTTGGGGGCTGAAGGTGATGGCTAATGGCGTTCTGTTACTTTCTTTGTTGGGCCTGTCCTGTAGTAGGTGACTTCTGGGTACTCTTCTGGCTCTGTCAATCTGTTTTTTTCACTTCAGCAGGTGGGTACTGTAGTTTTAAGAATGCTTGATAGCGATCCTGTAGGTGTTTGTTTCTGTCTGAGGGGTTGGAGAAAATGCAGTTGTATCTTAGAGCTTGGCTGTATCAACAGAGATCTTGTAGGTGTTTGTCTCTGTTTGTTGGGCAACTCCCACTTTTTCATGTTCTCTGTATGTGTATATATCTCCTCACTGTATGTTCCATTCTATGCATCCAATGAAGTGGGCGGTAGCCCATGAAAGCTTATGCTCAAATAAATTTACAAGAACTTGGGTGTTGGACTCAAGAACCTGAAGCAAAGGACACTTCCCAGTGTACTCTGAGGAGGGTGTCTTGCTAATGCTTTTATGTTTATGAATACCGCTTGTGCTGATTTCTCAGACTGATGCTAGGTTACTTTTATTAAAGAATCTCTGTGCTTGCAAGAGGGGAAGAATTGCCTCTTAGAGGCACCCAGAGGGTAGAGTGAAATTTTCCCAGTTTACTAGGTGGGGGCTCGAGACGGTTGGTTATATTGTTGGAAAGGAACCCCTAGATATTGAACCTGGCTCTTCTTGCTGCCCACTCCAGCTGGCAGAAGGGTTACACAGGTTGCCAAAGGTGGCAATGTAGGCACAAGCAAAGATCTGTAACCCGACTCACACATGATTAACAAGCCTCTGAAGTGTGGCTCCTGCATTAATTAACCCAAATGGCAATGCGCTAAACCCAAAAAGTCCAGAACTGGAAATGAAGGTGGATTTTCACATGCATCCGACGAAGTGGGTATTCACCCATGAAAGCTCATGCTCCAATACGTCTGTTAGTCTATAAGGTGCCACAGGACTCTTTGCTGCTTTTACAGATCCAGACTAACACGGCTACCCCTCTGATACGTGGATTTTCTCTGCCAAAACCCCTTTGTTAAATCTAGGGTGCTCCCAAACTCTGCTCATCTGAATGTGTCCAGCATGTCAGCATTAAACTTCCTGTAGTCATCACAAAACCTTATTGTCCCAGCTTTTTTGGAAACCATGACAATGGGGGAAGCCCAAGGACTATTATTCTCTTTTATTATTTCTCTATGATTCCCATTCTCAGCATGCTCATTATCACTCTCTGCACTTGCTCCTGCATTCCACCCATTGTCTGGGAGTCTCTGCTGGATGCAGGCTGTGATCGCTCAGTGCTGATCTCACGGACCATTCTGTTAGTCAGACCAGCTTCTTAGACAATTCCTGCCAGGTGACTTCACACCCATGATTGGGGTTACCCCTTCCTATAGATTACTGCTCTCTAGTGCGGTAGACCTGTAGTGTGGAATTCCTTTAACCTGTCTGTGTGCACAGTTTGTAGTGCCACCTTGCTAGAGGCATTTTGTGTAGTGTAGGTAACTTAGTTAACCCTTTCTACAATCTCCAAAGCTCCTTCCCTGCATGCTGTGCTTTCCCCCAGGCAGTAGAACCAGCCCCAGAACCCCCACACTGACTGGGTGATCACGAGTATTTCAACCAGCCCATGCTTTCTGTGCTTGGTGCTTTATGAGGTTTAGCTGCACTAATCCCCATCATGGACTTTAAATCTTCCCTAAACCTCTGCACTTTGCCACTAGTTTGCTTTCTGCATCAGTGCTGCCCATCTACGAACGTCTGATGAGCTCCAGGGAACCTCTGACCTCTCTCCCATACTGCAGGTCAACTAGGGGCAACCTTCATGGACTCTGGGGGCACCGTCTGCTAAGCGAATAACAAATAGGGCAATATTACATCCCAGTCACGCGCCCTCCTGGCCACCTACATTTTTAACATAGACTTTAGGGTCCCACTGAACCACACAATTAAACCATTTTTCCATGGTGGTACGGGGCAAATTTAAATTGTATTAACTCACATCCTCTAACTCACCAAATATCTGCACTATGAAAGCTGACCTATGATCTGATTTCTTTTGGAAAGGCCCACCCTGCTGGGCATCTGCACCTGTTCCAGCCTCCATGTTTGTGACAGCAACGGCTTCCAGATATCTGGTGGCAAAATCTACCTCCATTAATATAAATCTTGTCCCCTTTCAGCATGGCCCTATGATATTATGGCAACCCTGTAAACTGCTTCTTTAATCACTGATAAAAGACCCTGCAGAGACCTGTCATCTTTTCCCACTTTTGCCATGTTGTGCGTTTTGCAGTACTCCTTTACGACATTCTGGACAGCAAGTCAGTAAAAGCTTTTCTGTAGCTCCCAGAAGTTACCTCCCTTCCCAGGTGGCAGAAGCAGGCACTCATGGGCAAGTAGCAGTAAGTCCCCACAGTGTTTAATGGGCAAAATTTACTATCTATAGGGTTCCCTGGGGCACCTATTTTTCCCAACTGGGGCTTCCCTGTATATTCTACCCTCCACCATAAAGAACCTCCCTGTTTTAGCTGAGGTATTATTAAGGCTATCTTCCCTTATGCTACCCAGCGAGGTGGCTTCACTTTGTCCAGCAGCAAACACTGCTTGGCTTTTGGTTGCACTGAAGGGGGTGCAGCTCCTCACCGCCCCCCCCCCCCACGTTGCCACATTGCTACTCTGCTGTTTCACCTCTGCGTTCAGCTGCCGCCCCCTCCGCAGGGTGTGTGTCTGGGGCCCCGGGACATTCTCTCGTGCTGCGGGTCACAATATTAACAGCCCCAGACAGGGAAACAATAGAATTTCCCACCAATACAGCAGCAGGTATTTTATTGTAACCCTTCTGCCAGGGGGAGTCAGGAGCGCCAAGGGCTGGGTTCAATATTTAGGGGTTCCTCTTAACAATACAACACAGAACCGGATCAAGCGCAGTGCAGTTGAGGGTAAACCCCTCAATCAGGGCATGTCAAGCACAGTTCTGCTCCCTTTGACTGACATAAGAAGGATAACACCCTTTATTACCCCTGCCCCCAATAACAAAGTGACTTGCGATCCAAAACCCATCACAAGTGACCACTTGGGCAAAGCTGCCCCACCACACTGTGCACCTAGGCACGGTGAGCATGGCCATGTAAATAAGGTCAGTTCCTGATGTCATCTCCCCCAGCTCATCACTAGATGTTGGGGGAGAGCTCATGCAGCCCCTGCTTACATTATGAAATACCCCCCAGCCCCTCTTCAAAATACCTTTTAATCCGTCCCACTCTAGTTCCATGCAAGGTAAAGGCAAGGTGGGCTTGAATGCCCCTAAGGCAAGGAGCTTTGCTCTCTCCCCTGGGAGCATATCAGATTCCTGAATCATATCATATCACCAGGATCTGGGCCCCGGAGTCCCTTCACCCTGTGCACATTTTGCCATTTACCCTGACATCTTTAATAAATCCTTTGCCCACTTCCAATAGGTCCAATTGGTCAAAATTAACTGGGTCCCCCGCAGGTACCTCTGGGGGCTTTGGATTGAAGGTAGCCATATAAACCTGGGCAGTTTACAGGCTGGCAGCTGGATTCCATCTACAAAGTGCATTTCAGGGTGTGTGGGAGCGAGGCTGGCACAGCAGGGGGTGTGGGAACCAGGCTGGCACAGCAGGGGGTGTGGGACCCAGGCTGGTATCACAAGGGGCACAGGACCCAGGCAGGCACTGCAAGGGGTGTGGGCCCTAGGTTGGCATCGCAGGAGGTGGGGGACACAAGCTGGGTGCTGGGCATGGGATGCTGGCCAGCACCACATGGGGCTGGAGCCGCAGGGGATGTAGGACATAATTGGCCCCTCCGGTGCAGGTGACAGTCTCTGAGTTCTTGGTGACAACTGGCTCCAATGCTGCCAGGAAGTGGTCACTGATTAGCAGACAAGCTAATTCCCTGTGTCCCCCCAATACAAGTGCCCCCCTGCACTGACGAGGGTGGGTTGGCAAGGGCTGGTTCCTAGGCCGCACACTCCTTCGCAGGAATCATCTCCTCAGTCACAGCAGTAGCTGTTTGCCACATCAATCCCCCCTCCCCAGTGCCCCTATTCTGGGCAGCAGGAACCCACCCTGCTCTGTGGCTGCCTGACAGGGGCATGTCATTCCCCTCCCTGCACAATGCTTTGAAACAGGCTGCTCACATCCGTCCTGCAGGGAGCTGGGCAGAAGTGCTGACTGTGGGGTGGTCTTTTGGCTCCCAGGTCTGGCAATGCCCCTCAATCCAGCCGCCAAAGCCCTGTCTGCGATCCCAATTGCCTGCTCCACCATCACCGGGATGGGACAGCATCGGCTGCTTCCTGCTCTGGCCCGAGCCGGATGCCCACGTCTCGCTCCTTCAGCAGCTGCTGCTCCAGCCCAGGGTGTTGCTGGTGCCACGGCTCCAACATGAGAGTGCAGCTGGGTGTGGTGAACAGCTGGTTTCCCATCACTCAGCTCTTCCAGATTTTGGATTCTGCTCTGGCAGACCTGGGGAAGTAACCGGAGCTGCCCTTGTCCTGGAGCAGCCAGGGTCACAGCTCAGCAGCACCGCTAGCCATTCCCCTCACCCTGCTCATTGCTCCTTCCCCACCCCAGCCTGCAGCCTGCGATCCACTTGCTAGCAGAGCTGTAACACTGCTAAGGCATGATGCTATCTAGTTCTTACGCTCCCCACCCAGAGCCAGGGAGAGAACCCAGGAGTCCTGGTTCCCAGCCCCCACCCACTACCACTAAACCCTGCTCCCCTGCCAGAGCCAGGAACAGAGTCCAGCAGGCTCCTGCTGTCACCGCTAGCCCACACTATTAAGGGCATTCAACACACCCGCTGGGCTGCACTTCCAGTTTTGGGGTCAGGATGAAGCAGACAGTGTCTTTGCCTGGGAACACGCTTTAAATATTCAGTCCAAGTCTCCCAGACACCCTTAACTCTGACCCCAGCCCAGCAACAGTCCTGCCCTCCGCAATAACCTGGGCTGTGTGGGGAGCTGCAGGGCTTGTACTCTTTGCATGCAGGGACTGCATCCTGCAGAAAACGGTGCTTCTGCAGGTTAGAGGGGTCCTGGCCCTGTACTCTCCTGTGTCCTGACCCCACCTGGCTAAAGCCTGGGAAGCCGCTGTCCCTTAATCGGTTCCCTGGGCCATGCAGTGGCCACTGCAGCTGCCCCTGTGGGTGTGCCTGGCCACTCATGGGTGTGAATGGGGGCAGCAGCAGACAGACACACACCAGCCCTGGCAGAAGCAGCCTTTGTCACTGGAATCACAACTGGCTCTTTGCCCATCAGCCTGGCTCCTCTCGGACATGTCAGCTGCTGCCCCGGCCCCGAGTGCTGCCCATGGGAACGTTTCACTTGCGCTCAGAGCCTGTCTGGCCCCCACATCCCGCATCTGGGCTTGACGGGGTCTGGGTCCCTGAGAAGCTGGGTCTCAGCCCACAGACCCCCATGCAGTGCTGGCAAGACCCCAATCCCCATCTCTGCACCATCATGGTCTGGTCTGCACACAGCCAGGCCTTCCCCATGGGACACCACTCCCCATGCAGCAGGGCGCAGACCCCCCAGCTGGGAGCGGTGCAGGGATGAGAGGGAACTGCTCCCTCCTTCCAGCAGCATCAGTTCTGGGAAGCCTGGCTTCACTCTCTTGCTGATCTCCCTTGGGCCCTGGTGCTAGCTGGGTCCTGGGTGTAGGGCAACCCAGAGCATTTATCTGGCAGGCCTGGCTGGGCACGCTCCCCCGAGGATCTATACATTCTTGGTGCCCCCCCGCCCCTCCGAGCGTCTCCCTGCCAGGCCCAGCCTGGCCCAGCCCCTCATCCCCAGCAACCCTCCAGGCTCTGCACTCCCCAGACCGTCTCTCCCCCAAAGCCCTGGCTGGGTGCTGCCCCACCCACAGGAGTGCAGCAGCAGCTGCAGTGTCTCACAGCCGGGGACCAGGGCTGTTTGGGTTACTGTTAGAACAGCTCCGTAAATATTTATCCCGGGAACCAGTGGAGGGCAGCTCTCCCCGCCCGCCACCTCATCCCGCAGGCATCTGCAGTGGGGTCCAGCTGGGCGCCAGGCTCCAGCGGGGCCGAGGGCTCTACACGCTGGCAGCTGGGCCCTGAGGAACAGGGCCAGACCACCCCCCGTGACTCAGCCTCTGCGGATGGCTGAGGTCTAGCACCTTTCCCCTTTCCTCCAACTCTGGTGCCGCCCAGCTAAGACAGGCTACGGAGGGGGGCTTGGCAGGGACATGGGGTCGGGGCTCTCCCAGCTGGAGCAAAAGCAGAGCTCAGGGTTGACATGGAGCCCCCCCAGCCCGTGCAAGACATCTATCGACTGCTGCCAGGCCCAGCACTTTCCCACACCGCTAGTCCGCCTGTCCAGCACCCTGCACCCCCCTCCTGGCCCTGCTCTAACCACTAGACACCCCCCCGGCCTTGGGATAGAACCCAGGAGTCCTGCCTCCCAGTCCCCCTGCTCTGACCACTAGACATCTCCCCCCAACCCCAGGATGGAACCCAGGAGTCCTAGCTCCCAGCTCCCCTGCTCTGACCACTAGACACCACCACCCCGCATGGAACCCAGGAATCCTGGCTCCCAGCCCTCTCACATGTTCCTGCCACTTGACCTTCAGTGAGGGCAGGTCCAGTTCCCTAGAGCAGTGGTCTCCAACCTTTTTGTGGCCAGTAGCACATTCATGTTTTCAGAAGAGTGTGGTGGGCACCAACAATTTTTCAAGGCTTATTTTGTATTTGTACATTTAATAATATGAAAAACATCATATTTAATATTACACAATATACAAATCCATAAGATAAAAAGGGTAATTTTACATGTAAAAGGTATTAATTAAATTATTAGGCAATTACTCTTTCACCTTACCATGTGAATTTGCTCTTTTTTATCTACCTGTAAGAAAAATTGAGGAGTTTTTACAAAATAAATATCATAAACAGTTTTCATCTTATGTATTTAAAAAAAGTAAAACACTGTTGAACTGCTGGTCCAAATATATTTATTATTCTTACTTTAACATAGGATGAAGCCTGCAGCCCCAGAGTTCTCTGTCCCCGGCAGGCCCAGAGTTCTCTGTCCCCGGCAGGCCCAGAGTTCTCTGTCCACAGTTTCTCTCTGGCTTAAGCTGCAGCCCCGCGCCTGCCGGGGACCGAGAACACCAGTGCCCGCAGCCCCAGAGTTCTCTGTCCCCGGCAGGGGCGGGGCTGCAGTTTCGAAGCCAGAGAGAAGCCGCAGCCCGGCGTCTGCCAGGGACTGAGAACACCGGCGCCCGCAGCCTGCAGCCCCGGAGTTCTCTGTCCCCGGCAGGGGCAGGGCCACAGCTTTGAAGCCGGAGAGAAGCTGCAGCCCGGTGCCTGCCAGGGACCGCGAACACCGGCCCCCGCAGCCTGCAGCCCCGGAGTTCTCTGTCCCCGGCAGGCGTGGGGCTGCAGCTTTTCTCCCCTGCTGGGCACTAGGCGGGTGCACATAAATGCCCCAGCAGGTGCCATAGCGCCCGCGGGCACCGCGTTGGGGACCACTGCCCTAGAGATATGCAGGAAAGGGGGGTGCAAGGGCAGGCACGCTCCAAACTCTCTCCCTGCCCCATCAGCCACCCCCACTCTCCACTGCTCTTGCGCCCTGCCCCACACCCCAAATCCCTCCCCCGACCCCTGCTCCACCACCCGCCACTGAACAGAAGTTTGCAACCTGCCTCCAATAGCTCCAGTACCAATCCTTCAGCCATCCAGCATATTGCACTCTACCTTTCATTCACTGGTTCTCCTACATTGTGGACAAGTGTGGCTGTAAAACAATGCCCCAAAAGTTGGAATTTAGCTTTTGTTATGCAACACACAGGTTTGGACCTAAATTAACAAAAGCCCCTAGTCACTACTACCTTGACAGGCACCTGGACGATGGGGCAAGGTCACATCATTAGGATAATGACTCTAATTGAAAAGCAGAGATCTTCAGTAGCCAGGAGGGGATGGGAGAGATGGGGAAATGGGGCTGGGGGGGCGATGTGGGAGGGGAGGAGAGAGAACAGAAATGGGGGAGGGGGAACAGGGATGGGGCGGGGCAGAAGTGAGAGGGGCAGGGAGGAGGAGGGGGCTGAGGTGAGAGTCCAGTGCCCTCTGCTGGGGGCCGGTAGAGCTGGGGGTTGCCCTGGGGAGAGGGCACAGAGCCCTAACCCCAGGGCCGGTGGAAGGATGTTTCACGCCCTAGGCGAAACTTCCACCTTGCGCCCTCCCCCCCTGCGCCCCCACCCTGAGGCACCCCCCCCACGGCAGCTCCCCCCCTCCACACTGAGACGCCCCCCTTGCGGCAGCTCCCCACCCTCCGCCCTGAGGCACCCCCCCGGCCCCCACTCACCTATGCTCCACCTCCACCCCGAGCAGGCCGTGGCCGCTTCACTTCTCCCGCCTCCCAGGCGTGTGGCACCAATCAGCTTAGGCGCCGCACGCCTGGGAGGCGGGAGAAGTGAAGCGGCCACGGCGTGCTGGGGGAGGAGGCGGGGCAGGGGTGAGCTGGGGCAGGGAGTTCCCCTGCGTGCCGCTCCCCCCTTACTTGCTGCAGGCGGCCCTCCCCGCGCTCCCCTGCCCCAGCTCCCTCCGCCTAAATGCCGGCAGCGACCGGGGCGGCCGAAGATCCGGCCACCGCAGTCGCTGCCGAAGAAAATGGCTCCCCCCAAATCCTAGTGCCCTAGGCGACTGCCTAGGTCCCCTAAATGGTTGCACCGGCCCTGCCTAACCCTCGATTGCCTGGAAACCCCCCAGCCCAGACCCTGGGGAGGGGGGGAGGGGCTGATGATCCTGCCCCCACCCTGGGGCCAGTGCCCCCAACTGAGCTTTCCTCCCTCAGCAGCCCGAGTGCCCCTCCCGCCACAGCAGAATTAGCCTCCCCTCCCCCTCAAGGGGGCGGCTTTGCCCACCCCCCGCTGGCGCTGCGCCCCAGCGCCGTGCCCGGGCGCTGTCCGGTGGGAGCGCAGGGACCGGGGGTGAGAGGCGACTCCCGCCCCCGGGGCCCTGCAGCCGTCAGGCGGCGCCGGGCCCGGGTCCCAGCAACGCCGGAGTCGTTCACTCTGAAACCCAACGACGGCCCGGCCGGTTGCTGGGGCCGGACTCGCGGCCCCCACGTGTCCCCGCCCTGACTCGGGCCTCTTGTCATGTGACCCCAGCAGCAGGTTCGTCACGCGGTTTCATCGGATCATGTGACCGATTCTGCGCGCGACCCAGATTCGGGCTGGGGACGGACGCGACGGGATGGAGGCGCGGTAACGGGGGGAGCGGCTGGGCAGTGGGGGGGGGGGGTCTCCCCGAGACGGAAGGGGAAGGAGCTGCTGGGCGGTGTGCGGGGGGGTCTCCCCGGCGGGGGGGAGGGGGACGGAGCTGCCGGGCAGTGGGGGGGTCTCCCCGAGGCGGAGGGGGAAGGGGAAGGAGCTGCTGGGCGGTGTGGGGGGGGGGAAGGAGCTGCTGGGGGGGTCTCCCTGGCAGGTGAAAGAGGCGGCGGGGTCTCCCCGGTGGCAGAAGGGGGAAGGAGCTCCTGGGCAGTGTGCGGGGGGGTCTCCCCGGCGGGGGGAGGGGCAAGGAGCTGCCGGGCAGTGGGGGGGTCTCCCCGAGGCAGAGGGGGAAGGGGAAGGAGCTCCTGGGCAGTGTGCGGGGGGGTCTCCCCGGCGGGGGGAGGGGCAAGGAGCTGCCGGGCAGTGGGGGGGTCTCCCCGAGGCAGAGGGGGAAGGGGAAGAAGCTGCTGGGTGGTGTGGGGGGGGGGTCTCCCCGGCGGGGGTGGGTGGGAAGGAGCTCCTGGGCAGTGTGCGGGGGGGTCTCCCTGGTCGAGTTCTGATGCTGTCCGCTGTGCTTTCGGTGCAGGTTCCTGCTGGCGGTCGCTGTGAGTCTTGCGGGCTGGTGGTGTTCCCTAGCATTGGGCTGGGCCCCAGAGCAGGACCAGAGTCTCCGGTAAGTGCTGCCCCGTGGGTGGGGACTAAGCACCTAGTGCTGGGTTCTGCTCTGCCTGAAGGCCACCCCTCCCGCCGCTCCCTTTCTCTCGCCAATGCACCTGGAACATCCTGTCGGTCAGCACACTGTTGAGTGGGCAGAGTCCTGGCTCCGGGGCGTATGGATCTCCCAGTGTAACTGCGAGTTTCCCCCCACCCTCCTAGAGGTGATGCCAGCCCAGTGGAGGCTCTATACAGGAATATTTTGGGGGGCCCCCCACAACACATACTAAAAAGTGAATGGGGGCCCCCTTGAGCTGCCCTGCTTATGCCTAGCGGCAGCTCTGCTCATGCTATTTGGGTCCCACTCCCTCCTGCTGAGTCACCACAGCATCTCTCTTCCCCTCAGGGTCCCTGCTGGATGGAGCCACGTGGACCGGGTCGCTCCCTTGGATGAGCTCGTGTTGACCTTTGCCCTCAGGCAGCAGAATGTGGAGCATCTGATGAAGCTGGTGGGAAGAGTCTCAGACCCTGATTCACCTCAGTATGGTAACTGCCCTGGAGAGAGCGGGGACCGAGGGAGATCTTCCAGAGGGCCTTGGGGCTGTTCACGCAGCTGCCCTCTGCCTTACACCCTCCCCAGCCCACCATGCCCGGGGAGTGCCTCTCTGCCTAGCCAGTGCAGGTGCTGTGAAGAGCAGAATCTGACAACGTGGGGGGAAACGTGGTGTGCTGGGAGGCCAAGGGTACAAATATGGAGGTGTTTCCCTGGGTCATGGGGAGTGCTGTACTCTTCCAGGAGAGAGCTGCCTTACTGTCCACCCACATGCCTCCTGGGTGGAGGCCAACTAGCTGTCACCTCTGCCGTGTGCTGCAGGAAAGTACCTGTCACTGGAGGAGCTGTGCACACTTGTCCAGCCATCTCGCCTCACGCTCAACACCGTGCACAAGTGGTTGGGGGCCTATGGCATCAAGGGCTGCAAGACCATTAGCACCTTGGACTTCCTAGAGTGCGTGATGCCAGCCAGGTGAGTCCCTTGGCCAGGGGCGGGGCTGGACTTGCCTAATTAAATTCTGTGGGTCTTTATTGGCCACACAAGTTGTGTCGGCACTGCCTGTGTGGAAGGAGAAGCCAGGTCCATGGTCTGTGTCGGGACAGGGATGTAACCCCTGCATAGGGTCCCATGTTGTGTGCTGGTTGACCTCCGCCCAAGTGGTGTGGGCTGCATGGCATTGGACCATCTCTGCGCCTGGGGCTGGATTGTACAGGGGAATTGCTTCCTCGTGTTTCCAGTGTTGGCCAAGAATGCCCGCAGGTCTCAGGTGTCTCAGAGTTTAAGACCCTGGACCACCAAATCATCCAGTCTGATCTCCTGCATATCGCAGGCCACCGCCGCTCTGTCCTCATGGTCTGCCTTGTGGTCATTCTCAAAACTAAAATAATGCTGCTGAACATATGTTTCCATTGCATGTCACCAGGGATTTGGGATTTTACAGATCCTTGGCATTCTGTTAACCAGGCTGATGGTGATTATGAAAATACTTTTGTAAATTCACAACGTTGTTTCATCAAAGCATTTGGTGTAAGGTCTTGTCTGTGTAGATTTAACTGGTTTGATGTACATCCATGCATAACGTTCCAAAGCATGTCTCATACTCTGTTAGGTAGCTCTTAACAACACAACCGTACGGTGCATTTGTTAGTGGCTTGGTTTCTCTTCCCAGTGTCACGCAGTACTTCAGTTGTCTAATGCTTCCAGTATTAGCTCCTGATACATAAATCACAATTTTCCCCATCTGTACACAGTTAGCCATCCCTGGGTCATTGTGCACATTACTGCAGCCATCCAGTATTAATGTGACTACTTTTCTATGTAATCTGTTGCCTGCTTCCACCCTCAAGCCATGACATTTAATAGTTCCCCTTCTATCTGCTTTCGATTGAATAGTTTGTAGCCTGACCGGCAGCTGATAATTACTTGAAAAGTTGGATGCTCAGTGTGATGAAGTGGGGATTTTCCCTTGTTATGTTGTATGTGAACCTATGTGAGTCTTACTGTTTTGCACGAATGCTATTTGTGCCTCAGTTTCCCTGTGTATTGCACCAATGTCTAAGTGGTGGGAATGAGGGGGTGTGACTTTTGCAGAGGCTGCTCCAGCTGCCTGTACCAATGCTATGACTGCCCCTTCGTAACCTCAGACTCAGGAAGGTGGAAGCAGTGTAAGCTTCTTGCCCTGGAGACAGTCTGCTCACAGAGTGGAGGCTCCCCTCTGTAGTACGGAGTAGTTCCAAAGCATCGCCCCGGTGGCTCTGTGACTCAGTAACAGAAACGGGAATATTACAATGGTAAAAAAATTGTGGAATTTTCATGTACCGGTATGTCTTTTGTTTCTGTTCTGGAGTTGGTTTTGCTACAAACATAGCCATTTGTGGTTGAAGAACTGTGGTACTTCCTCCATGTTGTCTTTGGCTGACCAAGATCTGGCCTCCTTTTGATGTACTTGGCAATGCGATATTATCAGTACCTAGAGCCACAGTTGCCAAGGTGAACTGCAATGAATGTCTAGGGTGGAGGGGTACTAGTGCCCAGATTTCTTTGGTCAGGGACAACATGGTCAAAGAGACTGACATATAGTATCTGGCATTGGGAAAATATGGAACTTCTATGCCTTTGGCTAAAGTGCATTTGGAGTGGGAAGCTCTGCAGAGTAGCTTAAAAGTTGGGGAGTTGGATTGTATTCCAATAGAAATGCTGGTAGGAAATGAAATTTTGAACATGTCCAAATAGTTATACTGGGTCAGACCAATGATCCAGCCTCCAACAGTGTCAGGTGCCAGATGCTTCAGAGGGAATGAACAGAACAGGGCAACTTATCAAGTGATCCATCCCCTGTTGTCCAATCTCCTCTTCTGGCAGTCAGAGGTTTAGGGACACCCAGAGCGTGAGGCTGTGTCCCTGCCATATTGACTAATAGCCATTAACTGACCTATCCTCCATGAATTAATCTAATTCTTATTTGAACCCAGTTCTACTTTGGCCTTCCCAATATCCCTTGACAATGAGTTGCACAGGTTGACTGTGTGTTGTGTGAAAATATACTTCCTTAAGTTTGTTTTAAGCCTGATGCCTATTCATTTCATTGGGTGACCCCTGGTTTTAAATAACACTTCCCTGTTCACTTTCTCCACACCAGTCATGATTTTATAGACCCCTATCATATTCCCCCCTCAGTCGTCTCTTTTCTAAGCTGAACAGTCCCCGTCTATTTAATCTGTTTCCATATGGAAGCTGTTCCATATGCCTAATCATTTTTGTTGCCCTTCTCTATAGCTTTTCCAATGATTTCCAGTATTCCAAGGAATATTGTTCTGTAATCCCCAAAGGGAATGGTAAAGACAACTACTGAGAGGGAGGGGTGGGCACTCCCAGCTCAACAGAAAGCAGCAGTATGTTTTTCAGGCTGACACCAGTTGTATAGCAGAGGAAAAGAGCATGCTCTTTGGGGGGAGGAGCTAACCTCTGTGACTGCCCAGTTGTTAGCTGCCAGCATCTTGCAGATGAGCAGAGGGAAGACAGCGCTCTAGCAAGCACAAAGAGACACATTCTAGAGCAGTGGTCTTCAAACTGCGGGTCGCGACCCAGTACTGGGTTGCGGAATGTAAGTCACTGGGTCGCAGTGGCTCTGGTCAGCACCACCAACCGGGCCGTTAAAAGTCTCATTGGAGGTGCTGCCCAGCCAAGGCAGGATAGTCCCTACCTGACACCGTGCCGCATCCCGGAAGCAGCCAGCAGCAGGTCTGGCTCCTAGGCAGGGGGGCCATGGAGCTCTGCAGGCTGTCCCTGACCTGAGCACTGGCTCTGCACTCCTATTTACCGGAAACCGGCCAATGGGAACTGGGGGGATTGGTGCCTGCAGGCGAGAGCTGCATGGAGCCGCTTGCGCACTTCCACCTAGGAGCTGGACTTGCTGCTGGCTGCTTCTGGGGCAGAGGACAGGCAGGAAGTGTGCCTTAACACCCCCGCTGTGACACTGACCAGGAGCTGCCCGAGGTAAGCCTGTGCCCAAGCCCTGAGCCCCCCCCAACCCAGATCCCCTTCCTGCACCCCAAACCCCTCAGCCCCAGCCCAGAGCCCTGACCCCCTCCCGCACCCCAACCCCCTTCCCCAGCCCTGAGCTCCTCATCCCAGCTCCTTTGGGTGGCAGGCATCAACAATTTTCTTCAACTGGGTCACCAGAAATAAAGTTTGAAAACCACTGTCCTAGAGCACCAGCCCCCAAAAGTCAGTCACAACGCCCAGGGGGGTCACTCCATCAGGAGATGGGACCTCGGCAACCCTGAGTGTGTGGAAAACAGCATTTTACACAATGGCATCCTCTGCACAGTGTGCCCTCAGATGCACTGTACATGTGCAAGGTCACGCTTTGTGGAAGCTGCCATTTTGAAATGGTGTCCTCCATGCTGTGTGAGGTCATGGGAAATGTTTGGGAACCACTGTCCTAGAGGGAGCACCAGTGAGGGGAATGGGGAAAGGTTTTTTAAAGATTAAGTAGGTACAGGAAAGTACATACAGGTATGTACAGGTCACTGTTACGCTGGTGGCAGGGCTCTGAGCCAAAGCTGCACAGCACAGAAGCACCCAGGGTTACCGGGCAGGTGGTGACACACCCCGTACTGGTCTGGGTAAGCCCCCAAAACATTACCGCCTGCAGGAGACTGGCTATGCCACAGGCAGAGTGAGATGCACCAGTGCCTGACACCCGTGCAACACCTGTCAGGGCTGGTGTAGATCAGTGGTTCTGAACCAGGGGTACATGTACTCCTGGGGGTACACAGAGGTCTTCCAGTGGGTACATCAACTCATCTAGGTAGTTGCCTAGTTTTACAACAGGCGACATAAAAAGCACTAGAAATCAGTGTAAACCAAAATTTCATACAGAAAATGACGTGTTTATACTGATCTATATGCTGTTCGCTGACATGTAAGTACAAGATTGATCTTCCAGTTGATTTATTTTATAATTACACGTGATGTTGCACGCCATATGTTTTATGGAAATATGCTTATGAGTGTGAATATGATGGAATATGCTTTATGCAGAAGGTCTCTTGTAAGGTATCATTACAAAGTTTATAATCTACTGAGAGTGTTAATCTTATTTGTATAAATGTACCATTCTTGTATCTGAAACTAGAAATATGAAATATAACTCTGAGGTCCTATTGTAATTATGGAAAGTGTGGGCCATTAATGGTGGTTTGGAATCTTGATGGCTCCCATTGACTAAGACAATTGGTTGTAAATGGCTCTGTTTACTTAGAAACCTTCCTGTGTACCAGGCTGGGCTGACAGCCAACAGACCCACTAAGCACTGCGCCTCTCCTCGCGGAGGTGGAGTTATCAAGTCGGTGGAGAGGGCGACTTCCCTCAGCGGGAGCACCATTGTGGTGTAGACACTTACAGTTAGGTCAAGGTCAGCTGCCTTACTGCCCTAATTCTGTAGTGTAGACCAGGCCTGAGAGACAGCGGCCTCCAATTCCCTGCTCTCCTCCTCCATCTCAGCTCAGCTCATGACATCAGCCGCTCTCAGAGCACTGAGCTAAGGGGAGGCGACCCAGCATGTGGTGAGACAGAACTTTGCTTTTCAGTTCACTTAGCTTGTTAAGTTAGGGGTGAGCTTGCGCTTTGCTCTTTTATTTTCGTTTTGTAACAGTCCTGAGCATCATCCCTCAAAATCACTTAAAATCTGTCTCTCTGTAGTTAACAAATGCGTCTTATTGTTTTATCTTAACCAGTCTGTCTGGATTGTGTGTGTGGGAAGCTCTGTTTGGGATAGCAAGGCTGGTGCGTATCTCGTTCTCCTGTGAAAGGACGGACCTTCCACGTGCTTGCATTGTTCAGCAGTGCCAGACGCACGTTTCTGGGAGGTGGGGCTGGGAATTTGCGAACGTCTCCCTGTACGTAGTTCATGAGTGACCGGTCAGAGTGCTCCAGTGTGTAGCGGGGAGTGAGTGCACAAGCTGACAGCTGTGAGCAGGCCAGGAGTGGCTACTCTGACAAGCGCAGCTGTGATACAGGCCCCAGGTTTGAGAATTACGAGGACACAGCTGTTCAAGGGTCCAGCAAGTACCCTGGGGAATGTCACAATGCATAGGGTGTGAGCGGGGCCATGCCTGGGGGAGGGCAGTGTGGGGAGGGACAGGCCTGCCTGAGTTCCAGCAGCCCCAGGGATGGAGTGGGAAGCCGGTCCTCCTGTACCCCAGGCTGATGGGTGGCGTTTGATTCTTTCTTGCAGCACGGCGGAGCGTCTCCTGCCAGGAGCCCAGTTCCATCGCTACGTGAGCGGCCAGCGCAGCGCTGTGCGCTCCCCTGTCCCCTACACCCTCCATGAGGAGCTGGCTGAACACATTGACTTTGGTATGAGTTGGCCCGGGCTGGGGGGAAGGGCTGCATGTTCCCGGTGCTGTGGAGACCTGGAGAGCTCACGCAGGCTCACCTGATGTGTGAGATGGGCTAACCCAAGCACCTGCTGCTCCCGGCTGCCTCCTGCGAGTCCTCAGCCACTCCACTCTCCTTCATGGCTAGGCAGGCCGCTCCTGCTCCCAGACGTGGTACCATTGTCCCTAGGCCTGTCCCGGGGTCTCTACTCTGCAGATGGGGAAACAGGCCATTCGTTATTAACTAGTGTTAGCCAAGCCTGATGCTCCCACCCCCGCCTAGGGAGGTGAAGGATATGGGGTGATGTTATCTGCCACTGTCATGCAGCCACCTCTGGGGTGGGAAGCAGCAGCTGCTCAACAATGACATAAGAACACTATGGAGCGTTTTGGGATAGGAGGTGAAGGGGAATCTTGGCTCCTCCCTGCAGGGAGGCACGGAAGAGATTTGGTTGTGTGGGTACGCTGATTCAGGGGTGCTGCTGGGGAGCTTTAAGATGCAAACTCTGGGAGTATCTTATACCCAATCTGAAGGGTGAGTGCCCCCTGCTGCGCACCCAGAGCTCCCTGCAGCATAGAGGCATTGGGGCCACACTGACCCCAAGGGGAGAGCGCCCATCTGGCAGCACCTGGCTCCTTGTGGGCCATCTCTCATCCGCACACGGGCCAGCCCAGCCCTGCTGAGGCGGAGGTCTGAGGGGCTCCCAGCTCAGAGTGAATGAGTTTTCACTGCTCCCATGCAGACCAGAAGGGAGGAGCGGCTAGAACAAAGCCCCCTACCCCACTAGAGACGCAGGCCCTAACCCTGCCTCCTGTGCTTTCTCCTTGGCATCCAGTGGGTGGCCTGCACCGGTTCCCTGCGGAAAGGAAGGTGGTGACCAGAGCCTCGGGGGAGGAGGAGGCGACGGCGCAGTACCAGCAGAGGAGGGCAGCTTTCCATCTGGGTGTGACGCCCTCTGTCATCCGCAAGAGATACAACCTGACAGACAGGGACATCGGGGCATTGCCCAATAACAGCCAGGCCTGTGCCCAGGTAACCATGGTGACACCCCTCCATGACAGTAGCTATGCTTGAGCCCAGGTAATCATGGTGACACACACACCCCATAACAGTGGGCTGGCCTGTGCCCCAGGACCCATGGGAAACCCCCTGTTGACCGCAGTGGCCAGGCCTGTGTGGAGGCACAGAAGCCGGCTCAGGGACAGCCAGTGGGGATCCCAGCGGGGGGTGCGCGTTTCGGGCCTGTGTCCGGGTCTGGGGGCCCAGGGGAGGGGCAGTGCTCTGGGTAGGGTGTCACAGCCTCCTTGCCTCTCCCCCCAGTTCCTGGAGCAGTATTTCCACCCGGCTGACCTGGCGGAGTTCATGAAGCTCTTCGCAAGCAGCTTTGGGCACCGCTCCCGGGTCGACCAGGTGGTCGGGCACCAAGGGCTAGGCAAGGCGGGGCTGGAGGCCAGCCTGGATGTGGAGTACATCATGAGCACAGGTGCCAACATCTCCACCTGGGTCTTCAGTAACGCAGGTACCGACCCCCCCCCCCCCCCCGACACGGGCCTGCACCCCCCCACCTCCCACGCGGGTACCGACCCCACCCGACACAGGCCTCCCTGTGTGCCCCCCCGCCTGCGCCCCCCGACACGGGCCTGCGCCCCCATGCAAGTACCGACCCCCCCAACACGGGCCTGCGCCCCCCCCCCCCAACGCAGGTACTGACCCCACCCCTGACATGGGCCTGTGCTCTCCCTACCCCCCACGCAGGTACCAACCCCACCCCTGACACGGGCATATACCCACCCACCCACGCTGGTACCAACCCCACCCCTGACATGGGCCTGCGCACACCCCCCACGCAGATACCGACCCCATCCCCGACATGGGCCTGCGCCCCCCCCCACCTCTCATGCGGGTACCGACCCCACCCGACACAGGTCTCTCTGTGTGTCCCCCGCCTGCTCCCCCCACAGGTACCGAACCCCACACAGATACCGACATCACCCCTGATATAAGCCTGCCCATGTGCCTCCCCTGATGCCCCTGCAGCTGGTAACCCCACCCCTGACATGGGCCTGCCTGAGCCCCCCCGGCCCCTCTGTGCAGCTGGTGTCCTCACCCCCAACATGGGCCTGCCCCTCTTCCACCCCCTCCCCCCAACACAGCTGATATCCCCACCTGTGACGTGGGCCTGCCCTTCTGCCACCCCCGCCCCCATGCTGCTGGTATCCTCTTCCTCTGCCAGCATCTCCACCCGAAGCAATTGCCATAAATCCCCCCCATCCCCTTTCCTCCCAGCTGGAGGCAGCTGGCCTGGAGGCTGATCTCTGAGCTCTTTGAGCCTGTCAGTAAAGTGAAGGCACACGGGTAAAGGGGACCCAGGCGACCTATATGCTGCAAAAGGCCTTTGCCAGTGTTGCCTCTAAGTCGTTGGGGGTAAGAGGCAAAGTTCTGCCCTGGATCAGAATTGGCCAGGAGTCAGAAAGCGAAGAGCTGAGTTAAATTCTCCCCACAGCAGGGGCTGAAGGTTCTGGACTAGCTCCCATCTTGGAAGCACAGTATTTATTAGTGCTCAGGAAAGTGGGAGAGAAGAAGAGGAGGGGAGTTAGGAGCAGAGGGGACTGTGGAACTTCAGAGAGATCAAACCCAGACAGGGGAATGGGCAGCACCACCGCAGATGAAATCCCAGTTCAAATGCAAAGTAATGCGTGAAGTGGGAGGGGTGTGTGTGTGTATACTCCTACCCCTTACAGGGTCCAAATTAACCCCTTCAGCTCAGGGAAGGGACCTGGGCTCATGGAGACCTTTGCTCGATGCCTAGGTGTGGGCAAATAAACAAGGTGTAGGTGTTCCGCTGCATAGGAGCAGAGAGAACTATGCAGAGACTATTCTGCTGCCTTGGTATGAGGCAGCTGTGTGGTCTCATGTGGACATGGCGGGGCTGGCTCCATCTCACCCAGGCTGGTGCAGAACTCAAGGGACTCCAGGGAAGCTGAAAAACTCCAGATTATAAAGCCCGAGGGGCTGTTGAGATCCTCCTGTCTGACCTAATCCAGGCAAGAGAACAGCTTTCGCTCCTGTTTAACTAGAACAGATCTTCTAGACAGCCAGACTTCAGTCCTGAATTAAGAATTGCCAGGGATGGAGAATCCACCACAGTCCTTGGAATTTGTTCCACTAGTTTATTATCCTCACTGTGTTTTTCTTCTTTCCGGTGTAAATTTCATGCTTCAAGCCACTGGTTCTTTTTGTCCATTTCTCTGCTAGACTGAAAAGTCCATTATGAAAAGGCTGTAGGTACTGATAGACTGTGGTCAAGTCAGCCCGTCACCTTCTCTTTGACTCATCTACACAGCGAGCTGGTGCACGGCACGCCAGGGTGTGAATCTGCAGTGTACCAGCTTGCCATGTGGCCCCTGCTACCATGCACTGAAAGTTCTATCCTGCACTTGGAGGGACAGGAAAGCGCACTGGGAACTTGTACTTTGCTCTAGCAGGATCCACGTGGCAAATGAGTGTGCGATAGATTCACACCCAGGCTTGATGGCACTAACTCGCCACTTACACCAGCCCCATGTTAATGATCTCTGTTACTATAAGGCAGGTTTTTCAATCTTCACATCATTCTTTTGGCTCATCTCTGAACCCTGCAACACTTCTCAACATCCATGTGGATTTGTGGGCAGCAGAACTGGGAACAGGGTTCCAGCAGCAGTTGCACCGGTGTCAAATAGAGCAGTAAAATAACCTCCCTGTTTCTCCTTGAGATTCCCCTGTTTATAAATCCAAGGATCGCATTAGTCCTGTTAGCTACAGCATCGCACTGGGAGCTCATGTTCAGCTGATTGTCCAACATGACCCCAACTCCTTTACAGAGACACTGCAGCCTAGGCTGGAGTGCCCCCGGCCGCCCCCCCCCCCACCCCTCCCAGCCTCTAAGAATGGTCTACATTCTTCGTTCTTACAAGTATACCTTTGGCCAGATGAAAATGCATATTGTTTGTTGGCACCTAGTTTACCAAGCAGTCCAGATCACTTTGTATTTTTTTACAGGGGTGCTGGAACAATTTGTATAGTGGGGGTGCTGAGAGCCATTGAACCAAATTGTAAACCTTGCATATAATGGAAACCACTTCAAGCCAGGGTGTGCTGCTGCACTCCTAGTTCTAGTATCAGTGGTTTTTTTATTGCTGTTCTTTTTATTTACCCCTCCCCCAATCTTTGTGTCATCCACAAACTTTGCACTGTTCTTGTAGCCGTGTGGGTCTCAGGATGCTAGAGAGACAAGATGGGCGAGCGTATGTTTTATTGGACCAACATCCGTTGGTGAAGAGACAAAAGACCTGGAGCAGAGCTCGGTGTACTTTGAAAGCTCGTCTCTTTCACCTACAGACGTTGGTCCAATAGAAGATATCACCTTGCCCACCTCATCTATCTACAAATTTTATCAGTAACAATTTGTCTTTCCAGGTCTTTGACACACATGTGAATAGCATAGGGCCAATAACTGATACCTGCAGGTCCTGACTAGAAATATACCTGCTTGATAATTCCTAGTTTAAATTACATGTTGAGACATGGCAGTTAGCCTGCTTTTCATCAGTTGAATGTGTGCTATGTTAATTTTATATCTTTCTAGTTTTTTAATCAAAATGTCATGCAGTACCAAATCAAATGCCTGACAGAAATCAACCAAATGCATATCTCATAGAAAAAAAATCATTTGACAAGTTCTAATTTCCATAAACCCATGTTGATTGGCATTAATTGTTATCCTTCTTTAATTCTTTATTAATCGAGTCCTGTATCAGCCACTCCATTATCTTACTCAAGATCACTGGCAGACCTGTAATTTCCTTGGCTGTCCCACTTATGGTCTCTTTGAATATTGGCAGAACATGAGCTTTCTTCCAGTCCTGTGGATCTTCCCCAGTGCTCCAGAACTGATTGCAAATGAACATGAGTGGTTCAGGGAGCTCCTTGGCCAGCTCTTTTTATCTCTCTTGGGTGCAAGAGAGATTGAAACCACTGGGAGAAGTGAAACGAATGAGAAGTGACATGAGAAAAGTCTGTCACTACTGATTGGTCAAAAGAAGGAGAGATTGGGGGCTGTTTTCCCTATCTCTCAGCATGGGAACAATTAGTGACATGGAAGGGAAATACTTTTTCATGGTATATGTAATTAGCCTGTGGAACTCACTGCCACAGGATGCCTCTGAGGCCAAGGACTTAGCCAGACTAAAAGAGGGACTGGCCATTCTCTGGCTGCAGTGAGTGTAGTGAGTAACAGTTCTGGCAGGGATATTATATCGTCTCTCTTACTGCCCAGGATGAGACCTGGGGGGTAGGATTACTCTAACCACCTTGTGTTCCTGCACTGCTTTCCCTCTCCTGAGCCTTCTCTGCTCTGCCCCATGGGGATGGAGGCTCCGGATGGGGGCTGATCCCTTTTCTCTGCTGCCCCTTGCAGGGAGGCATGAGAGCCAGGAGCCCTTCCTGGCCTGGCTGCTGCTGCTCAGTAACATGTCCTCGGTGCCCTGGGTGCACTCGGTGAGCTACGGGGATGATGAGGACAGCCTGTCCGGGGCCTACATGAAGCGCCTCAACGTGGAGTTCATGAAGGCTGCTGCACGGGGCTTGACTGTGCTCTTCGCCTCAGGTACACGCAGCCTGCCAGCGCCTCTTGCCCTGGGCTGCCTTCCTCCCTGGGAGCGTGTGGATCCTGCTGGCGGTGCAGCATGGACTCTGCTGGGACCCAGGAGTCCCCGGTCACTCCCTGCAGCACTGGGGTGGGGAGATGGGTGCCTGGCCCCAAGAAGGGTCCAGGCCTCACGGGCCACCCATGGGCCAGGCTGATCCTGTACTCCTGCCTTGCAGGTGATGCAGGAGCTGGCTGCAGAAAGCTTGCTGGAGGGAGCCACACTTTCCGGCCCGGCTTCCCAGCCTCCAGGTAACGGGGAGAGGAAGGGCTGGCAAGTCTCGGGCAGACAATGCTGTAACCCTGGCCAAGCTGCCAGGGGACGGCGCAGTCTGTTACAGCTCCTGGCCCGGCTCTGCCCTGGGCTGAGTGCTCCTGGCATAGCCCCAGCCGGGAGGTTTGGGGCTGCTCTGGCAGAGATGTACCTGTTGGGGAGCAACAACACAGACAAGATGGGAGGGTGAGAGCAGGGGAGGTGGCGAGAGATGGCTGGATGGGGGCAGGCCGGATGGGGGGAGGCCAGGTGGGACAGGGCAGGCTGGCCGTGGGCAGGTCTGGAGGGGAAGGCTGGAGGGTTCCCCAGGGAATGGAAAAGGGTTTAGAGTCCTATGCAGACTGGTAAAGGTAATAATTGGAGATATGCCCATCTCCTAGAACTGGAAGGGACCTTGAAAGGTCATTGAGTCCAGCCCCCTGCCTTCACTAGCAGGACCAATTTTTGCCCCAGATCCCTAAGTAGCCTCCTACAAGGATTGAACTCACAACCCTGGGTTTAGCAGGCCAATGCTCAAACCACTGAGCTATCCCTCCCCCCTGACTGAGAACTGGGGGCCTGAGGGAGCCTTGAGAACTGCCGGCTCTAGGGGGCAGTGGGGCCTGCAAGGCCAGAGAAGTGGGGGCTCCTGCAGTATTAGTGTGTCTGTTAGTGGGAGCTCCTGGCCCCCAATGAGTAGTTCTCTCTGGTGGCTTGGCCAATGCAGCTCCCCTCACCTATCCTCACAGCCCCTATGTGACCACGGTGGGTGGCACAGCCTTTCGGAACCCCTTCCGAGTGACTTGGGAGGTGACGGACTATATCAGCGGCGGGGGCTTCAGCAACGTCTTCCCTATGCCGGACTACCAGGTGCGTGGGGCTGGGACCGAGGTGTGCGGTGTGCAGCGCAGTGGCTGGCAGGTTGGGGGCATGGGGGGAAGGGGCAGGATGGTGGCTGGGAGGTGGGTGAGGGGAAGGGGTGGGGCGAAGGGGCAGGATGGTGGCTGGGGGGGTGGAGGAGCAGGGCCCAGTTGTGAGGTTTCCCTCCCCATCTGTGTCTTCCAGGCTGCAGCTGTCAGGAATTTCTTGCGCTCAGCTCCAAAGCTGCCACCCCGCTCCTATTACAACAGCAGCGGCCGTGCCTACCCCGACCTGGCTGCCCTGTCTGACAACTACTGGGTGGTGACCAACCGCATCCCCCTGCCCTGGGTGTCTGGGACATCGGTAAGGAGCAGCCCTAGGCTGGGCCATGGGCTCTGAGCCCCACAACGTTCCCAGGGCCCTGACGCACCTTTCTCCCCCCCCCGCCAGGCTTCCACCCCTGTGGTGGGGGGCATTATGGCCCTGATCAACGACCGTCGTTTGCAGAAAGGTCTGCCGCCTCTGGGCTTCCTGAACCCGGCACTCTACAAACTGCAGGAGAAGGGGCCTACTGCTGCCTTCTACGATGTGAGTGGGGCTGAGGGGTGAAGTGTCAGCAGCTGTGGGCTCCATGCAAGGGGAGGACCCAGGCCTGGGGGCTGGAGAGACGAGCCCTGTCTAAGGGTGGAGGGAGAGGGGATCCCACCTGGTTTGCCCTGGATCCAGAGGAGGGGGCAGCCTGCCTGGGGCTTCTCCAGCTCCAGCCTTGGGGTGTCCTGTAGCTGGAACTCCCGCTCTGCGGGGCAGTGATCCCCCTCCCCCTGCACCTGGCTCTGTGCTTGCCTGCATGCGGTCAGGGCAGTTAGCGGCTGCAGCATGCACTTACTGAGCTCTCTGACTCCCCAGGTTACCCAGGGCTGCCACCTGTCGTGTCTGGATGCAGCAGTGGAAGGGCAGGGGTTCTGTGCTGGCCCCTCCTGGGACCCTGTGTCAGGCTGGGGCACCCCCAACTTCCCACAGCTTCTGAAAGCTCTGCTCAACCCGTGATGCCGGCAGCAGGAGGAAAGGGCTGGGGCTAGAGCAGAGTATGCAGCAGGCAGGACCACCTCCGTTCTCGCCCCCTCCCTACTACCACATCGAACCTGAGATGGGGCACCTTCCTCCGAGCTGTAGGACCAAGGGGCCAGGTCACTGCTGTTCCTTTACCTTACTGAGCAGGCAAGGATTCAGGGCCTCCTGGAAAGAAACGGCTCAGGCTTCCCCCTACCTCGCGCTCAGGCCTGCTAATGCCTCCCTCCAGTTATCTCAGGCACTGCTACTCTGCAGTCCAGTGCGGCAGCTGAGCACTGCATTCCTCTGCCTGGCCCCAGGCCCCCATGAGGGTGACACAGTGGGAGCTGCTTTGCGGGAGTCCCACACAGGGAGGGGAGATGCTCTCACATGAACTTTCCTCAGGGGAAGAAGTGGGAGCAAGGCTCACCCTGGCCCCCACTGGCAATAAAGGTCTTGGCTCTAGAGCAGGGGTCCCCAACCCCCGGTCCGCGGCCCGGTACCGGTCCGCGGCCTCTTACAAACCGGGCCGCGAACCGACCCAGTGCGGGAGGTGTACCCGAGCCGCAGGACGAGCGCTCCCTCCGCAGTCATGCCTGCGGGAGGTCCGCTGCTCCCAGGGCTCCGGTGGACCTCCCGCAGCCATGACTGCGGACGGTTCGCTGGTCGCGCGGCTCAGCTGGACTGCCCGCAGGCACGCCTGTGGGAGGTCCACCGGCTCCGGTTGAGCTGCCGCAGGCATGCCTGCGGGCGGTCCAGCTGAGCCGCGCGACCAGCGAACCGTCCGCAGTCATGCCTGCGGCAGCTCAACCGGAGCCGGTGGACCTCCCGCAGGCACGCCTGCGGGCGGTCCAGCTGAGCCGCGGGACGAGCGCTCCCTCCGCAGGCATGACCGGTCCCTGGTCCTGAAAAGGTTGGGGACCCCTGCTCTAGAGTGTATCCGGTGGTGCAGCGGGGTGGAGGGATGGGCTGGCTTGGGGGTTGGGTGAATAAAACCCAGCTGCTGCTATTTGCTGCTTCAGGAATTTTGGTCTGAGTTTTGGGATTCCTAGGTGTCCCTTCGTTTCCCTCTGTGCTGTGCCCAGTTATGGACAGTGTAAAACAGAGCTGGAGAGCTGAGGCCTTTGGGTGACTGTTGGGTGTTATGAATGGGTCATTAAAGGACTGGCTGAAAGGAGTCAGACACACAAGGGGAGCGGAAGGGCCGGGAGGTTCAGCCTAGCAGGTTTCCCCATCCCGGGCACAGCCTCCAGCTGGAGAACAAAGCGGGAAGGTGTCAGTGGCTGGCTTAGGGGCTGGCCCTTGGAGAGATGTGCTTGTCTACACAGTGGTTCTCCGGGTGTTGCAGGTAATCCACCTCCCCAAGAGCAGGTGTAGCTAGGGTGATGGGGATTTAGGGCATCTTAACAATGCCACTCAGTGTGGTGGGTTTTTCACATCCCATGTAGTTAAACTGAATTAATGTTCTAGCGCAGAGCAGGCTCCCAAAGGGACAGAGCCAGATTGCCAAGCTGGCTTTGACAGCAGCACAGCTCAGGAGACCTGGCCACATGTGGGCCTCGCTGAACACGACATTAACCTGGGCCTCTGTGTGCTAACCTAAGGGATCCGATTCAGTCGCCCAGGCGGATAACAATAGCAATTTGTTCCCTTGTGTGAAAAAGGCTGGGTGGGGCTGCTGCACACACTGAGTATTGTGCAATAAAAGCCTCCCCCGGCAGCCTGGCTTGACTGGATTTGCTGCAGGGAGCCCCAGAGCGAGATAGGGATTGCTGGTACCCAGAGCCCCCCCGGGAGCTGCATGGGTCTGTCCTCTCACACTGCACCTGGTTCACCAACCCCTGCCTGGAACAAGGGACCCTCCCCCTCACTCTTCTGGAACAGGGCCTGCGCAGGGACCAGGGTGCCCCCTTTCATTTCCACCTGCATGGGGGAGGGATAGCTCAGTGGTTTGAGCATTAGCCTGCTAAACCCAGGGTTGTGAGCTCAATCCTTGAGGGGGCCACTTAGGGATCTGGGGCAAAAATTGGTCCTCCTAGTGAAGGCAGGGGGCTGGACTTGATGACCTTTCAAGGTCCCCTCCAGTTCTAGGAGATTGGTATATCTCCAATTATTACCTTATTACCTTTTTTATTACCCTCCCTTTGATGAAGTGGGAATTTGGGGTAATATTTCTAGGATCCCTGGGTGTGCCTCAGTTTCCTCTGGATGTTTCATTGTTAATCCAGTCACCTGGACGGTGACACCTGGCACCCAGAGCCCCCACAGGATGACTCCCCACCTATCTGCGGGGAAGCTGAAAAGAACCCAGCTCAAGGAGCATGGCCTGGGGAAAGTGTGAGGGGGGATGGGAGGTGGGGCTCTCACCTCTGACCTGACCTAGGAGAGACTCAGGGCCTGGAGAAAGGGGTTCACTGAAACCTGGCTGGGCTCTGGGCTGGCCAGCATGGTCTGTGCTTTTCCCTTCAGCTCTCTGGGCTACCCTAAGGACTCCCAGAGCCTTGTGGCAGGTGTCTAACAAACCCCATTGTGTGAGCAATGCTGTGAGCATCGCTGCTCGGACCTGCGTGTCCTAGGCTCCCCCAGGACTCTCTGCTTGGACCTACTGAGCAGAGCTCAGCCTGGGATGTAGAGGTTCTGGAGGCCAGGAGGGTGTGAGGCCTGGCCTGAAGGGAGAGGGAGACCTCAGGGGGTCTGGCACATCACAGGGGCTCTTCCTAGGGACTGCTCTAAAGCTGGGGTATAGTGCCAATCCTGGGGATCCATGACACTCTGTCACGGAGTGTGGGGGACCCAGGGCCTTCACCCCCGGGCTCCCTACGATTCACCAGGACTCTCAGCCATCCAGTAAAGCAGAAGGTTTATTTAGACGACAGGAACACCGTCCAACACAGGTCTTGCAGGCACAGATAACCAGATCCCCCCCCCCCGGTTCGGTCCATCTTGGGGGGCCTCACAGCCCCCCCCCGGGGATCAGAGCTCGGTCTCCCTGCTCCTCTCCCTTCTCCAGCCCACTCTCGTCTCCCAGTCCTCTCCGGCCCCTCCTCTCTCCTCCGCCTCCTTCCTTTGTCTCCCCTGGCCAGAGGTGTCACCTCCCCTCCCCCAGGCCAAGCTCAGCTCACAGTTTGAATTCCTGACACTCATCTAAACCTCTGGCTCTCCCCTCCCCCGCACAGACAGTCTGTGCTTCCTACTCCTTCACACACTCCCCCTCCCCAAAACTCCCCTCAGGAACCAGGAGTGCCACCTTCAACCTTCCCCATCCAGAACAGTGCAGAACCCTTTTCCCCACTGGGAACAGGGTGTCCCCTCTTTCACCCTCCCCTGCCCAGGACAGAGAGGTCCCCCAGGAACAGGACACCCCCCTTCACCCTCTATCATTGGGAACAGCCCCCCAACGCAGCACACTGCCCACTTCCTCCACCTGGAGCATCCCACCCCTGCCTGAAACAGCCCCCCCCCCCCAGAACACAGCATTCTGCCACCTGGAACAGCCCCCCCTTGCCAACAGAGCATCCTGCCCCCCTACCGCAACCTGGAACTGCCCCCTACTCCCTCCAGACAGAGCATCCTGCCTGCTCCCTGAACACAGAGGCAGCCCCCCCCCCACCTGGAACGGCCCCCCCCCAACTGAGCACCACCACCCCGGAACAGCCCCCCCTGGACAGAACATCCTCCCCCCGCAACCTGAGCACCCCACCCCGAACAGCTCCCCCAGAACAGAGCATCCCCATACATGCACCTGGAACAGCCCCCCCCCTCCCGACAGACCATCCTGCCCCCACCTGGAACAGTGCCCCCCAAGCTGAGCACCCCACCGCTGCCTTGAACAGCCCCCCCCCCCCAGACAAAGGACCCTGCCCCCACCTGAAACAGCTCCCCCAGAACAGAGCATCACCACACATGCACCGGGAACAGCCCACCTCACCAGACCCTCCTGCCCCTCTCTACCAGCTGGAACTGCCCCCGCACAAAGAGCAGCTGCCCCCCCCTTCCTAACAGAGCATCCTGCCCCTCTTCTGCAACCTGGAACTGCCCCCCACTCCCTCCAGACAGAGCACCCTGCCTGCTCCCTGAACACAGCAGGCAGGCCCCCCCCTCCCCCCCTGAGCTGAGCACCCCCCACCTGGAACAGCCCCCCTGAGCTGAGCACCCCCACACATGCACCTGGAACAGCCCTCCCCCCAACAGAGCACCCCACCCCCACCTGAAACAGCTCCCCCAGAACAGAGCATTCTGCCCCCGCCTGGAACAGCATCCACCAAGCTGAGCATCCTCCCCGCCTTGAACAGCTCCCCCCCCCCCTCGACAGCACCCCGGCCCCACCTGAAACAGCTCCCCCAGAACAGAGCATCCTGCCCCCCCCGGAACAGCCCCCCCCGGCCCGACAGAGCACCCCGCCCCCCCCCGGAACAGCCCCCGACAGAGCACCCCGCCCCCCCCGGAACAGCATCCCCCAAGCTGAGCATCCTCCCTGCCTTGAACAGCCCCCCTGGACAGAGCACCCCCACACATGCACCTGGAACAGCCGCCCCCCCCCTCGACAGCACCCCGCCCCCACCTGAAACAGCTCCCCCAGAACAGAGCATCCTGCCCCCCGGAACAGCCCCCCCTGCCCCGACAGAGCACCCCGCCCCCACCTGAAACAGCTCCCCCAGAACAGAGCATCCTGCCCCCCGGAACAGCCCCCCCCTGCCCCGACAGAGCACCCCACCCCCACCTGAAACATCTCCCCCAGAACAGAGCACCCCGCCCCCACCCGAAACAGCTCCCCCAGAACAGAGCATCCTGCCCCCCGGAACAGCCCCCCCCTGCCCCGACAGAGCACCCCGCCCCCACCTGAAACAGCTCCCCCATAACATAGATTCCTGCCCCCCCCGGAACAGCCCCCCCCCCCGCCCCGACAGAGCACCCCGCCCCCCCAGAACAGAGCACCCCGCCCCCCCCGGAACAGCCCCCCCGGAACAGAGCACCCCGCCCCCACACATGCACCTGGAACAGCTCCCCCTAACCAGAACATCCTGCCCCCCCATGCACTTCCGGTCTGAGTCACGTGGGGCCTGGGCTAGCCCCGCCCGCTCAGCTACGGCGCCACTGTAGGTCCAGTCGCCACCAACTCTATGGTTCCGCGGGACGCCGCTCTGCTCCTGGACTCTATTGCGGGACGGGGAGCGGAACACGCATTGTCCAATCAGAGAGCAGCAGGGCGGGATTTTTTTTGTGTGGCAGCTCTCTTGGCCAATCAAGGCGGCAAAGCTGCGCAAAGCACGTAGCGCGGGTGACGGGCACCGCTACGCAATCGGCGCAGGCAGGGTGGCCCGCGAACCCCGGCCGGCCCCGCCATGAGCGGCAGCGCGGAGCCTGACCCCGCCCCCGCGGCCCCGGCGCCCCCCGCCCCGGCCCCCGAGAGCAAACCGAGCCCGGCCGCCGGGGGCAGCGCGGCCCCGGGGCCTCCTGTGCCGGCGGGGGGCGGCGCGCGGGGCGCCGAGGGGGGGGCCGGCGGCAGGGGGCCCGGTGAGCAGGGGGCCCGATCCCGTGAGGAAGGGGGGCGCGGGCTCCCGGCGGGGGCGGGCTCCAGAGGGGAGGAGCCCGGCGGGGGGCACCAATCCCGCTGGGGGAGAGGGTAGTCCGGGGTACACCGGGGGCGGGTTGCGGGGACCGGGGTTCCGGGGGGGGTCCCGGTGGGGGAGGGGGTAGTCCGGGGTACACCGGGGGCGGGTTGCGGGGTTCGGGGGGGGTCCCGGGGGGGAAGGGGGTAGTCCGGGGTACACCGGGGGCGGGGCGCGGGGTTCCGGGGGGGTGTCCCGGGTGGGAAGGGGGTAGTCCGGGGTACACCGGGGGCGGGGCGCGGGGTTCCGGGGGGGTCCCGGGGGGGGAGGGGGTAGTCCGGGGTACCCCGGGGGCGGGGCGCGGGGTTCCGGGGGGGTGTCCCGGGGGGGGAGGGGGTAGTCCGGGGTACACCGGGGGTGGGGCGCGGGGTTCCGGGGGGGTCCCGGGGGGGAAGGGGGTAGTCCGGGTACACCGGGGGCGGGGCGCGGGGTTCCGGGGGGGGTCCCGGTGGGGGAGGGGGGAGTCCGGGGTACACCAGGGGCGGGGACCGGGGATCCGGGGGGGGGTCCCGGTGGGGGAGGGGGGAGTCCGGGGCCTGGGCTCCCAGAGGTGGAGCGGGGAGTCCGGGGTACGCGGGGACCGGGCTCCCGGGGGGGGCGGGCTCAGTGGGCTCCAGAGGGGAGGAGCCCGGCGGGGGGACACCAATCCCGGGGGGGGAGGGGGTAGTCCGGGGTACACCGGGGGCGGGGACCGGGCTCAGGGGGGGGGGGGCTCAGTGGGCTCCAGAGGGGAGGAGCCCGGCGGGGGGCACCAATCCCGGTGGGGGAGGGGGTAGTCCGGGGCACACGGGGGCGGGGACTGGGGTTCGGGGGGGGGGGGCCCGGTGGGGGAGAGGGTAGTCCGTGGCCTGGGCTCCCAGAGGTGGAGGGGGGAGTCCAGGGTGCGGGGACCAGGCTCCCGGGTGGGGGGGGGGAGTGTCACTGCTTGTCTCTGGTCAGCCCTGACCCACGCTCTCTCTCTCAGGGCCCATCTCAACGGTGGTGGCTGCAGCCCCCTCCGACGGGCCCCTGTCAAACGGGGTCTACATACCTCCCAGCGCGGCCAACGGAGATGTCAAACCCGTGGTCTCCACCACTCCCCTGGTAGACTTCCTGATGCAGCTGGAGGACTATACCCCCACGGTATGGGGCTGGGGGCTAGGACTCCTGGGTTCCACCGCAGGCTCGGGGGGGCTGGGATCCAGGACTCCTGGGTCTGGGGAATTAGGTGTTTGAGCCTTGTTAGTGCCACTGTGTGAGTGGTTTGGGGTAAGGGCTTTACTCTTGGGATGGAGGGGTAGCTAAAAGTTTGTCCCCTTTAATACTTTCCCTTCTTCCCAGATCCCAGATGCTGTCACAGGCTACTACCTCAACAGAGCTGGATTTGAGGCCTCTGATCCGCGCATGTAAGTGATGCATGGTACTATTTGCACAATCCTCAACCACCCTGAGTAGGAGACCCCCTATGTCAGGTCTTGGTGCTGTGGGGTCCAGCAGGCACTTGTCAGCCCTGGCCGCCCATACTCAGTGTTCTGTCTCAGGCTGCTCCGTTGCTTTCTCTGACTGCAGCATTCGTCTCATCTCACTGGCTGCCCAGAAGTTTATTTCGGACATTGCCAATGATGCCCTGCAACACTGCAAGATGAAGGGCACAGCTTCCGGCAGCTCCCGCAACAAGAGTAAGGTGAGGGTCTGCCCTGGGAAGAGGCTGTGAGGGGACAGCCAGCAGGGCTGGGTAAGACCCTGTCCCAGGGGAGCTGTTCCTCTGGCTTGGGCACAAGGCCCTCCCACAGGGGTGGCCAAATTAAATTCAACATGGTTACATGCAGAGTAAAGCCACTGAAGAACTGAACTCCTTGTACACCTCACAGGGTTTAAATGAATTGTATTGGCTCAGGGAAGGGAGCTGGATATCAGTGCGAGCAATGGAGACCTCCACTCAGTCCACAACTGCAGGCAAAACAAGCAAACCATGTTTAGTAGTATAAGGAATAGGATGGAGAATATGCTAATGCCTTTGAAACAAGCAGTGATGTGGCCCTATCTGGATGCTGCAGGATTGGTCGCGTCTCTCACAGGGTAGGGCAGAACTAGAGGGGCTCAGACAAGGGCACCAGGAATGGTCAAGAGCCTGGAAAAACTCTTCTTTTGTAGTATGCAGTGTTGGTCCCAGGATATTAGGGAGACAAGGTGGGTGAGGTAAGGTCTTTTATTGCACCAGCTCCTGTTGAGAGGGTTGAGCTTCCACGGAGCTCTGCTTCAGGTCTGGGAAATCCAAGCCAGGCAAAGCTTGTATTTCGCCGTGCCACTTGGAGTGAAGGTTGGATTGTTGTCCTCAGGCAGGTTGGGATTTCTTGCATGATTTCCAGGTAACTTTCCTGACTGACTTTCTTCCAGTGTATGGGAGCACATGGTGATTGTGGTTCCTTAGCCTTTCTGAAGTCTGGCTGCAGAGGGGTCTGGCCACTGAGATCCCTGGGGAGGATGTGCTGTTTCTTGTGTTTGCTCAGGAAGTAGAGGTCACTGTTAAGAGCTCTTGAGCTCTGTGTAAGGGGGACAGCTTGTCTCCAACATAAGGTGGTCCAATTCCCTCCCCCACCTTGTCTCTTCAAGAGGATGGGGGGGGGGGGGCGGCCGGCAGCAGCTCCCCTGCTGTTGCTGATGCTGCCTCCTGTCCCTGCAGGATAAGAAGTACACGCTGACCATGGAAGACCTGATGCCAGCGCTTGCAGAGTATGGCATCAATGTGAAGAAGCCGCACTATTTCACCTAGCGTCCGAGCTGAGCCGCAGGCCCTGCCGTGGGCCTGGCCCCTCGATGGGTGAAGGGCGGGAGCTCTGCTCTGGTCTGTTATTAAACAATTGATGTTGGCTGGTGGTTTGTGTGTGAGGGGCTGTTTGCTGCCTCTGGCCGTGCTAATGCCCTGCCCTGGCCTAGGGTGCAGGGGCTGGTGTCAGTGGGACAGCCCCATAGGCTCTGCTCTGGGAATGGAGAATGTGGATTGGCGCAGGTGCTGTATGTCAGTGCAGGGGAGCTAACCTCATCCCCACACGCTTGGGGGGGGGGGGGTAGCAGGCTGGAGAACTCCCCCCTCTTGGGTTCTGTGTCTAACACTTTTTGGGGTTTGGAGCCTTGGGCTGGGAGGTGGGTGCATTTGACCTCTGGATCCTACAGATGGTGCTGCTGTTGCATGGGCCCTGCAGGCCAAATGGCTGAACCTTGGGGGCTCCCCATGCCCTGCTCTGAGGCCCTTCATTGCCTGTGCCTGGTATGAGGGGCTGGCCCCACCTCATAGTGGGGAGAGAACCATGCCAGCTGTGTGTGCATGCCCACGTGTTCCCACCTGGTCCCACAGGGGTAAGCAGTGCTCTAGGATCAGCGTGCAGCAAGAGCTTAGCTCAGCTCCTCCTTAAAACTCCTGCAACTCCCTCTGAGTTCTAGGCTGGGGAGGAATCACAGGCCAGGGGACACTGAGCTTGGGGCGCCCCCAGCTCTGGGGGCCACAGCAGGGAGAGCCCTGTGCCCCAGAGGACAGCTGGAGGATTTGTGCCCTCCCTCCCCCCCCCAGCCAAGGCCAGACAGGCTCATTGTGAACATGTAGCCTGACCCCCTCTCTAACAGGCCAGAGCCCTGTGCCCCAAGAACTCCTCGAGCTTCTCTTTGGGGACAGTGTTGTCGCTGGGTGAATCACACGGGGCTAGTTTTCATAACAAATGTTTATTTCAGATGCTGGCAGCTCTTCCGTGTGGCCTGGCTGGAAATTACTTTAAAAGGTGAAGCACAAAGCCAGAACTGCACTAGGTGCAGGCAGACAAGTGAGGCCCTGTCCTGGGAGGAGGGCACTGGGATGGGGGTAATTTATATATAATATAAAGAGGGGTGGGGTGTCGTTCTGTGCCTGTGAAAGTGAGGAGAGGCATAAGGTGCTGGGTGGCTCCAAGGCCTGACCTTAGCCTTGTGACTAATAGCCACCCTCACCCCTTAGCAGGTGCTGGCTCAGGCCAGGCCCCAGGGCCAGCCTGTACCCACAGTTGTGGGGAAGGGTGGAGGTGGCTGTTGTGCAGTGGGTCCTGGGAGCCTCAGAGTTGGTGGCTGGAGCAGGAAGCTTGCAGGGCGGCTCCAGGGGAGACAGCACCATCCGTACCATGTGTCTGTGGCCGGCTCAGGTTGCGGGGTCTGGGAAAGCACCAGCACCGCCTGCTGGGAAGGGCGGGGCACCTCCTGAAGGCACTTGGATGGGGTGGGGGGCAGCTTGGCAGCAGCAAGCAGCAGGGGGCTGGCCCCTATTTCTCCTGCATCTTCTCCAGGATGGGGACGATCATGTCGAACTTGGGCCGTTTTGCAGGGTCCTCATTCATACAGATCTTCATCAACTTGCAGATGTGCGGGGAGATGCCAGGTGGGATGGTCGGGCGTAGCCCCTCCAGTGCCACCTAGAGGGGAGCAGGATGAGAGCTGGGGACAGGCATGCACCAAGGGCCCCCCCGCTGGATCCTTCCCACCCACTCCCTGTGGGTGACACGAGGAGCTGGGCCTGTGGGCCACCCCAGCCTCTCTCCAGTGAGCTGTGGGGGGCTGGGCCCTGCCTCCCCACTCACCTTCATGCCAATCTCCATGTTGGACAGGTCTGCGAAGGGCACCTCGCGTGTCACCAGCTCCCACAGCAGCACTGCAAAGCTCCACATGTCCGCCGAGCGCCGGTTGATTTCCTCTGGCTTCTTCTGCAGTGCTGCAGGGAAGCCAGCGGAGGAGCTATGAGCGTAGTTGGGGGGAGGGGTCAGGGAAAGCACACCCCAGGAAGGGGCATCCAGCCACCAGGCCGGGAGGGACTAGGAGGTAGCAGCCCCCTCTTGGGATGGGTAGAGCTGTGGTAACACCTCCAGGTTCCTGGCACTCACCCTCAGGCGCCACCCAGGCTGGGGCATACATCCTGCCTGGGCACTGGAAGGAGAATTTCACGTCGGCCATGCTGATACGCGCCGTCATGTCCTCGTCGATCTGCGGGGAAGAGAGGCGGTCAGCCAGCAGCCTGGCCCCCTAGAGTGCTGAGAGCCCCATCCCCCTTCACTCACCATGATGCTGCGGCTGTTGAGATTGTGGCGTGGGATGAGGGGCTCCAGCGTGTGCAGGAAGGCCATGCCCCGGGCGATGTCCAGGGCAAACTTCACTGCTTGCATCTGATCCACCACAAAGTCTGCAGGGAGACAGTGAGCATGAGCGCGGAGGGGTGAGATGTGGGGCCAGCACTAGGGGAACGGAAGGACTAGGGGAGCCGGATGCAGGGCTGCTGCCAGGGGTATGGACGGACGAGGGAAGCGGAGCTGATTCCAGCACTGATGGGGACGGATAGAGGGACTAGGGGAGCGGGACGTGGGGCCAGCACCAGGGACGGATGGATAGGGGGAGCAGGGCCGGTACTGGGGGATGGATGGACGGATAGAGGGACTAGGGGAGCAGAACGTGGAGCTGGCACTGGGGATGGAGGGACGAGGGGAGCAGGACAAGGGACGGATAGAGGGACAAGGGGAGCGGGACGCGGGGCTGGCACCAGAGACGGATGGATGCGGGGAGTGGGGCTGGTACCGGGGGGACGGATGGACAGACGAGGGGAGTGGGGCCGATTCCAGCACTGATGGGGACAGATAGAGGGACTAGGGGAGCGGGACATGGGGCCAGCACCAGGGATGGATGGATGAGGGGAGCGAGGCTGGTACCGGGGGACGGATGGACAGATGAGGGACGGAGAGAGGGACAAGGGGAGCGGGACGCGGGGCTGGCGCCGGGGGACGGATGGACGGATGAGGGGAGCAGGACAAGGGACGGATAGAGGGACAAGGGGAGCAGGATGCGAGGCCGGCACCAGGGACGGATGGATGAGGGGAGTGGGAGGGACGGATAGAGGGACTAGGGGAGTGGGACGCGGGGCTAGCACCGGAGACGGATGGATGAGGGGAGCGGGGCTGGCACCGGAGACGGATGGACGGATAGAGGGACAAGGGGAGCAGAACGTGAGGCTGGCACCGGAGACGGATGGACGGACGAGGGACGGATAGAGGGACAAGGGGAGCGGGACGCAGGGCCAGCACCAGGGACGGATGGATATGGGGAGCGGGGCTGGTACCAAGGGACGGATGGACGGATAGAGGGACAAGGGGAGCAGGACGCAGGGCCAGCACCAGGGACGGATGGACGGACGAGGGACGGATAGAGGGACAAGGGGAGCAGGACGCAGGGCCAGCACCAGGGACAGATGGACGGACGAGGGACGGATAGAGGGACAAGGGGAGTGGAACGCGGGGCCAGCACCAGGGACGGATGGATGAGGGGAGCGGGGCTGGTACCAAGGGACGGATGGACGGATAGAGGGACAAGGGGAGCGGAACGCGGGGCTGGCACCGGAGACGGATGGATGAGGGGAGTGGGAGGGACGGATAGAGGGACTAGGGGAGTGGGACGTGGGGCCGGCACCGGGGACGGATGGATGAGGGGAGCGGGGCTGGCACCGGAGACGGATGGACGGACGAGGGACGGATAGAGGGACAAGGGGAGCGGAACGCGGGGCCAGCACCAGGGACGGATGGATGAGGGGAGCGGGGCTGGTACCGGAGACGGATGGACGGACGAGGGACGGATAGAGGGACAAGGGGAGCGGAACGCGGGGCCAGCACCAGGGACGGATGGATGAGGGGAGCGGGGCTGGTACCGGGAGACGGAGGGACGGATAGAGGGACAAGGGGAGCGGAACGCGGGGCTGGCACTGGGGGACGGCTGGATGAGGAGTGGGAGGGGCAGGTGCAGGACTGAGGCCGGCGCTGGGGGAGATGGCGAATGGAATGGGGGGGGTGTCTGTGCTGTTTGGGTAGAACACAGGGTGAGGGATGCTAGAGGCTGGGACTGACTAAGGCAATTGCAGAATCGGACTCCCCCAGCCCCCGAGTGCCGAAGGCCGGGTAGGACAGGCCCCAGGGGTGAATTCTGGGCCAGTTCTAGTACCAGGAGGTGTCATGTCGTGTCCCACCCACTCTGCAGTGGTTTTCCTTGGCCTAGGAGCGCGCGGCACGTTCCCTGCCCTGACACTCACTCGTCCCCTCGTGTAAGACGTTGTAGAGGGAGCCGTAGGGCATCCAGTGCGTGATGATGATGGGGTGCGGGGCGGGGGGCGACTGGCAGGCCCCCAGCACTGGCAGAACATTGGGGTGTGAGAAGATCCTGGAAGAGAGAGGAGTGTGAGAACAGTGGGCTCCCCACCCCTGCCAGCCCCAGGGTCCCCAGCACCTACCGGAGCTTGGGATGCTCTTCGTTGAAGTCTCGGCTTTTCCGCGTTGTCCAGTCCCGAATTTTCATCACTTTGATAACGATGTCGTTGCCCTGCCAGCGCCCCTTCCACAGCTGCAGGGAGACAGAACAGAGTCAGCCGGGGGGGGCAGGGCAGAGCCAGAGACAGGGTCAGTCGGGGATGGGGGGAGCCGGGCGGAGATGGGGACAGAGCAGCAACAGGACAGGGTCAGTCGGAGGGGCAGGGGCGGGGTTGGCTGGGCACAGAGGCAGGGGTGGGTGGAGACGTGTGTCAGGGTCAGCCGGGGGCAGGGCAGGGCAGGGACACAACCTGACCGGTAGGTACTTACATGCCCCATCCCCCCACTGCCAGTGGCCATGCCCCTCATTTGTTAATGGAGTCTCCTCTCCCACCCCCCAGGGGGCAGGGAAGGGCTCCTACCCCATGGCCCAGAGGGGACCTGGGCAACAAGATGCTGAGGGACGGTCCCAGGCCCCACAGCATCCAGGACCTGTGCAGGGAGCAGCCCCACTGTGGGGCTGGCCCCCTCTCCCTGGCCAGGCAGAGGCTCCTACCCCCCGCCCCCCGGGGCCCGGCACGGATGCCCCCCCCCCACCTCTCCTGACTGGTTCTCGTTGAGTTTGTGGCCCAGGCTCAGCTGCTTGAAGTCTATGCCGGCCAGTTTGTTCAGGGTCCCGTTTCCTGCCATGAGAAAGGGAGACACTGTCGCACCCCAGGGACCCCTGCACGCACCCCGCCCCCTGCCATTCTCTGCACCAAGAAGAGGGGGGGCTGAGCACTGGGGGATCCCCACACTCAGTCTCCCCCACCCTGGGGCTCCCTCCCCATGGAGGGACTTTGCCCTCCTCCCCCCTACACAAACCCACTGGAGGTGCCCCAAGCCGCCTCCTGGGGGACACCCACACGTTCCTCCCCCCTCCCAGCCGGGGCCCGGGTACTTACGGGGCCGCGTGCGAGTGGTGCCCTTCCAGAAGGTGTCCTTGTAGGGGATCTTGGTCAGGCTCTGGCCCAGCTTCTCTGCACGCTCTGGGGAGATGGAGGCATTGAGCACTGGGGGGCTGGGCGGGGCGGGCCAGAGCATCCAGAACTGAACCTCAGGGCTCTTGTGACCATTGGGCCAGTCATTTCTGCCTGCTGGGGAACTAACTACAGAAAATCGGTCGAGTAGTTTTCCTATGGACTGTTGAACCAGATGCAAGAGCAGCACCCAGTCTGCACTGGGCCGGCCAAGGGGGCTTAGCTGACATGGCTTAAGGGCCGTGAGGTGCACTTAACGTGAGAACGAAGCTCCCTACGTCAAGTCTGGCTGCACAGAGGTGGGTTTAATTAGTGAACGAAATAATGAGCTGAACTATGCTGGCCCTTTGCCATCTTCCTGTTTGGGGTACAGAAAAACACTCAGCTCCTTGTTCCTGCCCCCAGGCCGGGAGATGCAGGCCAGCCGGCAGGGTCTCTCTTGAGGCGCCTAAGAGCCGTTCTGCCCCCCGCTTCCTTCCTCCTATCCCCTCTCTCGCTTTTCACAGGATCCTGAAATCAACTGTACGGTGCACACAGCCCAGGGAGATGTGGCGGCCCACCAGTCCTGCCCTGTCCAAGGAGAAATGACCCAGCGAGGTGACATTCCTCACAGGAGCCAGGCTCCAGAGCTACATGGGTCGTAGTCAGGAGCCACTTCCTCACTGTTCCATTGTCCTACTGGTCTTATGGAGGCCTCGGGAAGTCATGGGAACTCCTTGGCTGGAGGTTTCCAAAGGAGGCTGGGATAGGTTAGACCCAACAAATCCTGCATCATGGCGGGGGTCAGACCAGCTGACCCTAGTGGGTCCTTCTAACCTGCCATCCCAAAGCATCCAACAGCCGCCCAGTGTTCCACGAACCCCAACGAACGCTGTATGCCCCCCACCTTTTCTATCCTTTCTTCTCCATGCTGGGTCTGTTTCTAACAAACAGAAGTGGATCCCTTCGCACAGCAGGACAGAGTAAAATTAACCTCTTCCTTTCCCGCAAAGACAGGCAGATGGTAAAACGAGGCTCTCATAGTCTGCCTCCAAAATGACTCAGGGTTTGATTATGCAAAACAAACACAAGGCCAGTTTGGCTTGTTTTGGTTTCTTGTTCTTTCTGGGTTTTGATCAACAAACTTCCACCGTCGGAATGGATGCATTGGCGTATCTGCTAAGAAGAGCAAAGCCCCAAGCCTGGGTACTGTTCCCAGGTCCGACCGTGGAAGAGTTTCACACCTTTAACTCTTGGAGAGCAAAACAACGGAGCCCTGGGCTAGCAATAGAGCTGAGGGAGCATGGTGGGACAGGGGTGGCAGGATCAGAAATGAGGGGGGAGGTTGGAGACGGGATAGTTGGGGGGGTAACTTGATGGTGTGGTTGGGGCAAAGGGATTAGGGGGTGGGGATCATTGGGGCAGGGGGAGCAGAGGTAGGGGGTTACCAGGGGGTGGGGATGCAGGGTGGGATGAGGGGGTCACCAGGGGGTGGGGATGCAGGGGCAGGGTGGAGCAGGGTGGGATGGGGGGGTCACAAGGGGGTGGGGGTGCAGGGCAGGATGAGGGGTGCAGGGTGGGAAGCTCCTACCTTTCAGCAGTTCACGCAGTGGTACCTTGGCCTTGTCCACAGGCATCTCGCCATATTTGTTGGAGATGCTGACGAGGGCCCCGCTGCTCACCAGGTCCTGTGGGGGCAGGGACAGGGTGAGAACCCAGTGCCCAGCCCCCCCATTCCACCCTGACCCCTGTTCATGGAGCCCTGCTCACCTCGGCCACCTGGTCGTGCCCCCAGAAGCAGGCGTAGTGCAGCGGCGTGTTCCCATGCTCGTTCACTGCATTGATGTCTGCCTTGAACTGGATCAGCTGGGAGGGAAGAGACAGCAGCCTCAGCTAGGGGGGGACGGCGGGGACACACACACACTCCCTCCAGACACCACCACCCCCTGCCTCCAGACACCCCAGCTCCAGCATCTCCATCCTGAGGGAAAGGGCAGGGTGCTGGCTGGGGGGGAGGGGGCTGCCAGCAGGGGGCAGGACCAGGTGCTGCCTGTAAAGTGGATGCTTCCAGTAGGGGGAGCTACAGGGAGGGGCCAGGGCACTGGCTGTAGGGGCAGGCAGCGTATGGGGGGGGGAGAAACTATCCCCATAGGGGGTACTAGCTGTGGGGAGCCCTAGCACAGGGGTGGGGGGAGCCCCTGCACAGGGGCAGGGAGCTGGCTGGGGGGCTCAGCGGGGGGAGCCCCCTCACAGGGGTGGGGGCTGGCAGGGGGTAGCCCTAGCACAGTTGCAGGGGGCTCGGTGGGGGGCAGCCCCACCCAGTACCTTCTGCACAATGTCCCGGTGCCCGTGGCTGGCCGCCAGATGCAGCGGGGTGTCGTCCCCGCGGTTCATGACGTTGATGCGGGCGCCCCGCATGATGAGCATGTCCACCACGGTGGAGCGGCCCTCACGGCAGGCCCAGTGCAGGGGGCTGAATCCATGGTCATCCCTAGGGAGGGTGGGGGGTGAGTTCTGGGGGGGGCAGGGCCAGCACCATGCCCCAGCAGCCCCTCCCCTGCCTGGGCTGGTTCAGGGACCCCCAAGGCATGTGGGGCCATGGGCGCCGGGAGCAGGGAGGCAGCTGGCCTGAACCCCATGCATGTAGGGTGGGGCTGGGCTGGGGGACAGGGAGCAGCCAGAGAGGGAAGGGTCACAGGCCAAGGGGGACGGGAGGGGTAACAAGGCAGTAGTTTGGGGAACCCCAAGCCCTGGCAATGGGCTGTGGGAGTGAGGGGCCTGGGGGGGGGGCTGTCTCCAGTCCTCTCCCGACCACCATGTACAGGGGGACCCAGCGGCCCTGCTCCAGTCTCAACTGCTCCTGGCTGAGTCTGGCCTGGAATCCCTCCCCCCACCCCCCTTCCTAGTGAGGGAGGCTGAGAGAGGCCAGGCCTTAAAAGGAGATTCCCGCCTGGCAGGGGGTGGGGGGAGAGAAGGGGGAGCTCCCCGACCTGGCTCAACCCCCCCACAGCCCCAGGGAGTGCACCCTCCACCCAGCCTGGCCCCACAGCCCCAGGGACCCTCCCCGCACCTGTCCAGCCCCACAGCCCCAGGAAGTCCCCCCCTCCCCCGACAGCACAGCCGCACAGCCCCGGGGAGCACCCCCCATCATACAGTCCAGCCCCAGAGAACTCCTCCTCTCCACCCCACCCACCCCCACAGCCCCAGGGAGCCTCCCCCAACCAGTCCAGCCCCATAGCCTCAGAGAGCCCCCGCTTCACCCAATCCAGCTCCAGGAGCAAGTGCCCCACACTGTCCTGCACACAGCTCCGGGAGCTCTCAGCCCCAGCCCCCCTTCCCCCCGCCACCATGGACACAGCACTGGTGACCTGTCCACACTCCGCAACCTCCCCTGTGGCTCCCCATTCCCCACCACCACCACCAGCAGGCTGCCAGCCCTGGCCCTGGCCCTGCTGTGGCACCTATCCTGCCAGTGCCCGTCCCGCCAGCCCTGGCCCTGCTGTGGCACCTATCCTGCCAGTGTCCCCCCCCCCGCCAGCCCTGGCCCTGCTGTGGCACCTATCCTGCCAGTGCCCATCCCGGCAGCCCTGGCCCTGCTGTGGCACCTATCCTGCCAGTGCCCCCCCCCAGCCCTGGCCCTGCTGTGGCACCTATCCTGCCAGTGCCCCCCCCAGTCCGGGCCCTGCTTTGGCACATCTCCTGCCAGCACCCACCCCCCGCTCCAGCCCTGGCCCTGCTGTGGCACCTATCCTGCCAGCACCCCCCCCAGCCCTGGCCCTGCTGTGGCACCTATCCTGCCAGCTCCCCCCCCCAGCCCTGGCCCTGCTGTGGCACCTCCCCCGCCAGTGCCCCCCCCAGCCCTGGCCCTGCTGTGGCACCTCTCCTGCCAGCACCCACCCCCCGCTCCAGCCCTGGCCCTGCTGTGGCACCTATCCTGCCAGGGCCCCCCCCCAGCCCTGGCCCTGCTGTGGCACCTATCCTGCCAGCACCCCCCCCAGCCCTGGCCCTGCTGTGGCACCTATCCTGCCAGCACCCACCCCCCGCTCCAGCCCTGGCCCTGCTGTGGCACCTATCCTGCCAGTGCCCCCCCCAGCCCTGGCCCTGCTGTGGCACCTATCCTGCCAGCACCCACCCCCCGCTCCAGCCCTGGCCCTGCTGTGGCACCTATCCTGCCAGTGCCCGTCCCGGCAGCCCTGGCCCTGCTGTGGCACCTATCCTGCCAGTGCCCCCCCCCAGCCCTGGCCCTGCTGTGGCACCTATCCTGCCAGTGCCCCCCCCCCCCCAGCCCTGGCCCTGCTCTCGCACCTATCCTGCCAGTGCCCCCCCCCAGCCCTGGCCCTGCTGTGGCACCTATCCTGCCAGTGCCCTCCCCCCCGCCAGCCCTGGCCCTGCTGTGGCACCTATCCTGCCAGTGCCCCCCCCCCCAGCCCTGGCCCTGCTGTGGCACCTATCCTGCCAGTGCCCCCCCCCGCCAGCCCTGGCCCTGCTGTGGCACCTATCCTGCCAGTGCCCCCACCCCCAGCCCTGGCCCTGCTGTGGCACCTATCCTGCCAGCACCCCCCCACCCGGGCCCTTCCACCAAGGGGACCGAGTCCTGGGACAGAGCGACAGAATGGAACCTGCCCCGCTTGGCTCAGCAGTGGCTCCTGAAGGGCTGAGTCCTGGGTGTGAGGAGTCTCCGGGAGCTCGGGGCAGTGGGACGGATGTGGTGGGGCAGCCCCTGCGTGCACGGCCAGGCAGAGCTCTGATGATGGGGTGGGCTGGCTCGGGGGCAGAGATGGAGCAGGTGGACCCGAGAGGTTCCCCGCAGGATTCGCAGCGCCAGCAACTCAGTCCCTCCACGTCAAATAGCCCAGCCGTGCTCCTGGGGCCGGCAACACTACCAGGCAGGGACGCAAGAGGGAGACCACTGCGCCCACTGCCTGGCCCAGGGGCCATCGCTCCGGCTTGGGCATAAAGAGAACAGCGATTCCCTTGGGCCCCAGCCCCCTAAGGGCCCCACAGAGCCAGAGAAATGTCTCTGCCATGCCTGGGGGCCGGGAGCCAGCTGCTCCTCCTGCGGCCCCAGCTGCAGGCATGTGCTGCTCAGCCCATGCCTTAGCGATGTCGTAACTTCCTGCTCCGGCAGGAGCGCCGAATTCCTCCCCGCCCCGCAGGCCGCAGAGAGTTCATGGGACGCAGGCTGCCGAGCAGCAGGGTCATCAACACCCCCGGAGGGCCCAGCTGAGCCCCCCGTCCCCAGCAGGGTGCCCAGACCTAACGCCCCTCCCCCGCAGGGTGCTCTCACCCGACCCTCGCAGGGTGCCCCGCCCACTGCCCCTCCCTGGCAGGGTGCCCTCCCCCACCATCCCTCCCCCACAGGGTGCCCTCCCCCACCACCCCTCTCCCACAGGGTGCCCTCCCCCACCACCACCAGGGGGCCCTCGCCCACTGCCCCTCCCCCACAGGGTGCCCTCACCCAACCCCCACCGGGTGCCCTCGCCCACTGCCCCTCCCCTGCAGGGTGTCCATCCCCATCTCCCACAGGGCGCCTAGCCTGACCCTCAATGCCCAGCAGGGTGCTCACACCCACCGCCCCTCCCCACAGGGTGCCCTCGCCCGCCCCAGTCACCCCTGGTTGAGGTCGTTCTCAGTGTTGTCCAGCCAGAGGCGCACGGCCACGGCGTTGCCCTCCCGGCACTGCGTGAAGATGTCATCCATCCCGGCTCCTGCAAGGGAGAGGGGCCCCGTCAGCAGAGATGGGGGCTGGGCCCCTTGGACCATCCCAGGGACTCTGAGCCCATTTCCTGCCCCCCACCAGGCATGGCCCTGCAGCCCATCCCCTGGGCTCTGACCCCCTTCCTCCCACACTGCCCTGGGCACAGCCCGACCCACAGCCCATCCCCTGGGCTCTGACCCCCTTCCTCCCCCACTGCCCTGGGCACAGCCCATCCCCTGGGCTGACCCCCTTCCTCCCCCACTGCCCCGGGCACAGCCCGACCCACAGCCCATCCCCTGGGCTCTGACCCCCTTCCTCCCCCACTGCCCCAGGCACAGCCCGACCCACAGCCCATTCCCCCCTCTGCAGGACCATCCCCCAACTCAGTGCAACCCTGAGCACCTGGGCTCTCTGAGGAGCCACCTCCCTTGTGTTGCTGCCAGCGAGAGGCTGGGGGCCCAGCAGCCCCCTCCTCTGCCTCACGCTGGTTCAGTGCAGCGGAGCAGGACCAGGGAGGCTCCGTGTGAGGGCTGGCAAGTGAAGAAGGGAAGTTTCTGGCTGACACCAGTGTCACGAGTGGCTGTGCTAAGCCCCACGGTGAGCAGCTTCCCTTCCACAGGCTTATCTCTGCACAGAGCCAGCCACTCGCAGCCACAGAGGGCGGGGGGGGAGGGGGGTGGAGGAGAGGATGTGTGAGGCCTCGGGGGCGGGAGAGTGTGGGGACACTTCCTGCTGTGGTGGCCACCCCCCTTCCCAGCAAAACCACAAGAGGCCTCGCAAGGCCACAGGGCGAGGGGCTGGCACTAGGACACAGTGAATGCAGAACCCAGGAGTCCTGATCCCCATCCAGCCCCCATGCCCTCCCAGAGATGGGGAGGGAACCCAGGAGTCCTGGCACCCGGCTTTTCATTGCTTGACCATGCTCCTCCTTGCCCTCAGGACATGGTCAGGCGCCCCGCCTGCGACGCATGCCAGTGGGGAAGCACCACCTGAGCAAGGGCTCGTGCCTGGCATGCCCTGTTCCTGCCCAAGCCAGGGAGACTGGACAGGCTGGAACCAGTGCCCTGCAGAGGGGAGTAAGGGGGGGGACTGCGGCGGGCCCTGGGTGGGTCCAGTGCCTGCGATCAGCCCTCTGTTAGCCAGGACCCTTCCCCAGAGGCAGTGCCGTCGAAGGGCTACTTCCAGGGGTGGGGGGCTCAGCCTGGCCCAGCTGGCACCCAGCCCTTCCATCTTCCCGGGGTTCCAGCTCTGTTTCCATTGACAGGAGCTGGGAATATTTCACATCCCTGCTCTGGCAGCCTGTGCTGAGCCTCTCCCCTCCGCCAGGCGCAGGGTCGAAGGCACCCATGGGAACGTGCCCTTGCACCGGGCCAGGGGCAGGGTGCTGCCGGGAGTGGGTGTGGCAGGAGAGCACCCAGTGGCTCAGACAGGGTTCAGCATGTGGACACCAGAGCAGAGGCTGTGGCTCCAGCAGTGAGCAAAGCACTTCCATAGCTAAAACCGTGGGGTGCAGGGAGTGGGGTGGGGCACTCTGCCCTCGCAGCCACTGCCGGTGCTGGGGGCACTGTGCAGGGCAGGGGTGACTGAGGGCTGGCCCTCTGCAGGGGGCACCCCACAATACATGCTAACAGACGCTCTGGTTTCCTGTCCCGGGGACAGCTCCTAATGCAGAGACACAGGGAGTGCCAGGCACGGAGGGGAATCCAGGGGCTTTTTATCCCCACAGAGCAGGGACCCCACAGAGACTGGAACCAGAGAGAGGGGAGCAGGGGGTGCTGGGTCACTGATCCCCTGGGCGTGACAAATAGCCTGGAGCCCCACCCAGTCACCCTGTGTCAGAACTCATCAGCAGCCGCTGTGCCTTGGCCAGCAGCCTCCCCACCCCAGTTCTCCTGTCTGTGCCCACTCAACCATGCACCTGCCACTCGCTTCCCCCGGGCCCACTGTGCTGCGCGCCTCCAGCTCCCCCCGCCCGCTCCACCACGCGCCCTCCTCGCCTGGGCCCGCTCCACCGTATGCCCCCTCTCCCCCCGCCCGCTCCGCTGTGCGCCTGCAGCTCCCCCCGCCCGCTCCACCACGCGCCCTCCTCGCCTGGGCCCGCTCCACCGTATGCCCCCTCTCCCCCCGCCCGCTCCGCTGTGCGCCTCCAGCTCCCCCCGCCCGCTCCACCACGCGCCCTCCTCGCCTGGGCCCGCTCCACCGTATGCCCCGCTCTCCCCCCGCCCGCTCCACCACGCGCCCCCCCACTCGCTCCGTCACATGCCCCCCTCACCTGGGCCCGCTCCACCGTATGCCCCACTCTCCCCCCGCCCGCCCGCTCCACCACGCGCCCTCCTCGCCTGGGCCCGCTCCACCGTATGCCCCACTCTCCCCCCGCCCGCCCGCTCCGCGCCCCCCTCACCTGGGCCCGCTCCACCGTATGCCCCGCTCTCCCCCCTCCCGCTCCGCCGCTCCCTCCTCGCCAGGGCCCGCTCCACCGTATGCCCCGCTCTCCCCCCGCCCGCCCGCTCTGCCGCTCCCTCCTCACCTGGGCCCGCTCCACCGTATGCCCCCTCTCGCCCCGCCCGCTCCGCCGCTCCCTCCTCGCCTGGGCCGCTCCACCATATGCCCCCTCTCCTCCCGCCCACTCCGCTGTGCGCCTGCAGCTCCCCCCGCCCGCTCCGCTCCCTCCTCGCCTGGGCCGCTCCACCGTATGCCCCGCTCTCCCCCCGCCCACTCCGCGCCCTCCTCGCCTGGGCCGCTCCACCGTATGCCCCGCTCTCCCCCCGCCCGGTCCGCGCCCTCCTCGCCTGGGCCGCTCCACCATATGCCCCCTCTCCTCCCGCCCGCTCCGCGCCCTCCTCGCCTGGGCCGCTCCACCATATGCCCCCTCTCCTCCCGCCCGCCCGCTCCGCCGCTCCCTCCTCACCTGGGCCCGCTCCACCATATGCCCCCTCTCCTCCCGCCCACTCCGCTGTGCGCCTGCAGCTCCCCCCGCCCGCTCCGCGCCCTCCTCGCCTGGGTCGCTCCACCGTATGCCCCCTCTCGCCCCGCCCGCCCGCTCCGCCGCTCCCTCCTCACCTGGGCCCGCTCCACCGTATGCCCCGCTCTCCCCCCGCCCGCTCTGCGCCTCCTCGCCTGGGCCCGCTCCACCGTATGCCCCGCTCTCCCCCCGCCCGCTCTGCGCCTCCTCGCCTGGGCCCGCTCCACCATATGCCCCGCTCTCCCCCCGCCCGCTCCGCTGTGCGCCAGCAGCTCCCCCCGCCCGCTCCGCGCCCTCCTCGCCAGGGCCCGCTCCACCGTATGCCCCGCTCTCCCCCCGCCCGCTCCGCGCCCTCCTCGCCTGGGCCGCTCCACCGTATGGCCCCCTCTCCCTCCTCGCTGCCTGCCCCCTCTGCCCCTGCCTGCTCTGCCGCACGCCCTCCTCACCTGGGCCCGCTCCACCATATGCCCCCTCTCCCCCTTCTTTCCCCCCGCCCTGCTGCGCACCTCCAGCTCCCCCCCTCCTCCGCATGCCCCCCTCTGCCCCAGCCCGCTGTGCTGCCCACCCCCCGGGCCCGCTTGGCCCCACTCCTCTTTCCCAGGCCCACTCAGCCATGTGCCCCTCTCTCCCCCTTCGCCCCCAGCTCCCCGGGGCCCACTCTGTGTCCCCCTCCCCCAGGCTCGTTCCAGGCCCCCATCTCAACCCCACAACCCATCTCTCCCTGTGCCAGCTCCACTGGACGGCCCCAGGTTGCACTGTGCCCCCCGTTCGCCCCTTGACCCCCCAAATCGCTACATGCCCCCATGCCCCCCCCGCGCTGCATCCATGGGGCAGCGGCTCGTTGGTCGCCCCCCGGCCCAGAAAGCAGGAAATGGCCCGGCCCGTGGGAGCCGCCGGGCCCGTGAACTGCCCCGCAGCGCCGGACGCAGAGACTGCGCCCCCGCCCCCCCGCCGCTACCCGCCCGGTCCCAACGGACCCCCCCCCCCGGCTCTGCTACCCGCCCGGCCCCACGGCCCCCCCCCCCCTCCCGCTCCCCGCCCGGCCCCACGGATCTCCCCCTCCCGGTCCGCGCCCCGCCCTATGCACCCCCCCCCCCGCCGCTACCCGCCCGGCCCCACGGACCCCCCCCCGGCTCCGCTACCCGCCCGGCCCCACGGACCCCCCCCCCCCGGCTCCGCTACCCGCCCGGCCCCACGGAGCCCCCCCCCCGCCGCTACCCGCCCGGCCCCACGGACCCCCCCCCCCGGCTCCGCTACCCGCCCGGTCCCCCGGACCCCCCCCCCCGGCTCTGCTACCCGCCCGGCCCCACGGATCCCCCCATCCCGCTACCCGCCCGGCCCCACGGACCCCCCCCCCGGCTCCGCTACCCGCCCGGCCCCACGGACCCCCCCCCCCGGCTCCGCTACCCGCCCGGCCCCACGGACCCCCCCCCGGCTCCGCTACCCGCCCCCCCCACCCCCCCCCCCCCCCCCCCGGCGCCGCTACCCGCCCGGGCCCTCGGACCCCCCCCCCCCGGCTCCGCTTCCCCCCCGGCCCCACGGAGCCCCCCCCCCCCGCCGCTACCCGCCCGGCCCCACGGACCCCCCCCCGGCTCCGCTACCCGCCCGGCCCCACGGACCCACCCCCCCCCGGCTCCGCTACCCGCCCGGCCCCACGGACCCCCCCCCCGGCTCCGCTACCCGCCCGGCCCCACGGACCCCCCCCCCGGCTCCGCTACCCGCCCGGCCCCACGGATCCCCCCCCGGCTCCGCTACCCGCCCGGCCCCACGGAGTCCCTCTCCGGAGCCCCCCCCCCCCCACTGCCCGCCCGGCCCCAGAGAGTCCCCCACCCCACGGGCCCCGCCCCACGCACCCCGCTGCCCGCCCGGCCCCATGGACCCCCCCCGGGCCGAGCCCCGCTCCGACCCCCCCTCACCGCTCCCGGCCGCTGCGCTCCGGGCGGCTCCGAGTCCGACTCGGGGAAGCGTCGGGACCCGGCCCCGCCCGCGGGAGCGGCCCGAGCGCAGCGGCCCCTGGCGGCGGCTCTAGGATTTGCAGGGAGAGACCGTCGGGGGCCGCCCCCAGCCCCCAGCCCCCCCCAGGTCCCGCCCCCTGGTCCTGCCCCCCCGTCGGCCCCTCCGCCGGCCCCAGGTCCCGCCCCCAGCCCCCCCCGCCGGCCCCAAGTCCCGCCTCCAGCCCCCCCCGGTTCTGCCCCCCCCGCCGGCCCCCTCACTGGCCCCAGGTCCCGCCCCCAGGCCCGCCCCAGGCCCCGCCCCCTGACGGTCCCCGGACCCAGGTGCCCCCCCAGCCCCTCAGTGCCCGGCTGGGAGGAGCCGGCTCCGCCCCGCCCCCAGCTCAGGACTTCCGGCCTTTTGGCTGTGGGGAGGCCGCTCTAGCCCCATGTTTCCGCGGCTCTATGGTGCCCGGCTGTGGCGCACGTGAGCGACGGACTGAGCAGGTCGGGAGTGAGGGGCACCAGCAGGGCTGGGGGGAGCCCAGGGGGCTGCAGGTCGGGAGTGAGGGGCACCGGCAGAGCTGGGGGGGGGACAGGACAGGGCTGGGCAGCAGGGGGCTGTGGGTCGGGAGTGAGGGGCACCGGCAGAGCTGGGGGGGACAGGACAGGGCTGGGCAGCAGGGGGCTGTGGGTCGGGAGTGAGGGGCACCGGCAGAGCTGGGGGGGTACAGGACAGGGCTGGGCAGCAGGGGGCTGTGGGTCGGGAGTGAGGGGCACCGGCAGAGCTGGGGGGGGGTGCAGGGCTGGGCTAGCAGGGGGCTGTGGGTCGGGAGTGAGGGGTACCGGCAGGGCTGGGGGGAGCCCAGGGGGCTGCAGGTCGGGAGTGAGGGGCACCAGCAGGGCTGGGGGGAGCCCAGGGGGCTGCAGGTCGGGAGTGAGGGGCACCGGCAGAGCTGGGCGCTCAGGGCTAAGCTAGCAGGGGCTGTGGGTCGGGAGTGAGGGAACTAATTTAATGCTCGCTGGTTCCAGGGTGTGAGATTTCGCGGGATTGTGTCAGATGTTGGTGCAATCCCAATCACCTGGATAAACCTTAATAAATAGGTTTAACACCTTTGGGTCCATTGTATTTAAAATGTGGCTGTGTATGTGGAGACCCTTGGAGGGGGTGAAGGGTGGCTCCTGCCAGAGCCCAGGGCAGAGCTGAGCTTGTCAATGAGCGCATAGGTTCTTGGAGTGTCATGGGGTGACCCGCGAAGGAAAGAGCTTGGGTCCTCTCTCGCTGCCGACAGTCGCTCTGTGGCCGGCAGCCTGTCGCTGGGAATCGCAGGGACCTGGGCAGCCGGCGCAGGCGGGGGAGATGTGGGTCTCGCCCACGAAACGCAGCGGCTAGGAGCTGCTGGGGCGCTGAAGGGAAACACAGGAGCTGTTGGCCCTGACGCTCCAGAGAAATGCAGCTTGGAGGCCTCACCACTGTTCTTCTGTTCTAGGCCAGTGGGAGTCGCCTGGAGAGACGGCCGGGTTCCTGGCAGCCGTGCCATGTTTGACGAAGGGGGGTGGAACAAGGAGGATGGCGGGGAGGCTCTCAGCCAGGCTCTCCTGCACCCTCAGCGCTGCCCTGCCCAGCACTGCCCCCCGGTGAGTCCCTCCAGAGACATGGACTCACCTGGCGGTGGCATGGGCCGTGGTGCAGGCGGGGGGCTGGAACTGAGCGGGGTGAGCTCCGTGGGCGGGCGAGAGGGATGCCTTTTGCCTCAGGTGGGGGTGGGAGCAGTGCAGACCCCTTGGGCTCCCGTAGCTCTGGGGGCAGCACTGATGCCCCTGCTGTCTCCAGGCTCCCAGAGGCTCCTTGCAGAAGCAGCGCAGACGGCTCCTCGCAACCCTGCAGCGCCTGGAGGCCTCAAGCTGCACGGAGCCTCCTCAGAGCCCCGGGCCCCTGTCTGGGGACAGCGAATCTGAGTCTGACTCTGCGGACCGGGCGAGGAGGAAACAGCCCAGGAAACAGAGACGGGGCCTGAAACCCAGAGCTGCCTCCTCTCCCCATATCGCCCCAGGGGCTCCAAGCGGCTCCGGCGCTCCCCAGGCAGAGCCAGCTGGCAGGAGACGGAGGAAAGGTACAGAGTGGGCCGGCACAGCTCCCCTCCCAGAGGGACTGCGGGGTGGGGGGTGGGGGTTTCCATGTCGACTCTCGGGAGCTTCCTGCAGGGAGATGCACCTACCTGGGTCACATCTCAGGAGGTGGGAGTGATTGGCGCTGGGCCTGGGATTTGCAGGCAGGCCTGCGTGGAGCAAGCCAGCTCTGGAGCAGGAGGGCTGGATGGACTCTACCCTGAATCCCTTGAGCTGTGTGCACTGAGTGGGTGTCTCACACCAAGGCCAGGCCTCCCAGGCTCATCCCGGTGTTGCTATGTTGCTCGGGGGTGAAAAGTCCAGGCAGTGGGACCGACGTGACCCCTGTGTAGGCAGCACTGCCGGCGAGACGGCTGCTCCCCTCAGGGAGGCAGGCTGAGTGCATCCTCGGAGCATCCTCACCAGAGCTGAGTGGCGTGGGGGCCGCTGGGTCAATGCAGTGGTTAAGCGTCAACCTGCCTCTCTCTCCCCCTAGATTGTGCAGCAGAGGCCCCCGGGGACAAAGCACACACGCCCAGCAAAGAGCCGCCGAGCGGGGAGCCGGGCGCAGCCACTGGGGGGCCTGGGCCAGTGCTGAGCAGGAAGCAGTGGAGGAACAAACAGAAGAATAAAAGGCGACAGAAGAACAAGTTCAAAGCAGGCGTGGGACAGGATGTGGGGCAGAGCCTGGGCATGGGGCAGGATGTGGGGCAGAGCCTGGGCGGGGGGCAGGATGTGGGGCAGGGGACCTCGGCACTGCCCCCGTCGGAGCTCTCGGGGGCGCTGAGGGCCCGGATGGAGGAGCGGCTCCAGTCAGCCCGTTTCCGCTACATCAACCAGCAGCTCTACACGTCCAGCAGCCAGGAGGCAGCCTGGCTCTTCCAGCGCGACCCTGCTGCCTTCGCCATCTATCACCAAGGCTTCGCCCGGCAGGTGGGGCGCTGGCCTGAGAATCCGGTTCACCGCATTATCCAGTACCTGCGGGGGCGGTGAGTGCAGGGGCCAGGGTGGTGCTGCTGGGGGACCTCTGGCCCTGCGTAGGGGTGGGCACGGCTGAGCCCTGGCGGGGTCCGTGGCCGGGCACCCATTCTCTGCTGCCCCCTCAGGCCGGCCTCGCTGGTGGTGGCAGATTTTGGATGCGGCGACTGCAAGATTGCGACCAGCGTCAGGAACAAGGTTCACTCGTTCGACCTGGTGGCTCTGAGCCCACGTGTCACTGTGTGCGACATGGCCAAGGTAGGGGAGATGGGCGGGGGGGCTGAGGCTGGGTATGGGCCTGCAGGGAGCAGGTACAGGTGTGTGTGGGGGGGGGTCTCCCTGTGTTACATTCCCCCCGGGGCTCATGCTGCTGGGTGGCCTTGCAGGTGCCGCTGGCAGACGAGTCTGTGGATGTCACCGTGTTCTGTCTGGCGCTGATGGGCACCAATCTGCGGGAGATCCTGGAAGAGGCCAACCGGGTGCTGAGGCCAGGGTAACGGGGACCTGGGAGAACCTGGGGGAGCCGCGTGGCAGCACAACGCTGAGGGGTGGAGGCATAAAGCAGGAGTGTGAGGCCGGGCCGTGAGGCACCAGGGCACAAACCCAGGAGAGCGCGTCTCTGACAAATGGGCCTCGCCCCCCGAATCACTGAAGGGCGCCAAGAGGGCAGCGTGTTGCTGGGGGACCTTCCCCACCCCTCAGGGAAGGGGCTTGAAAGCTGGTCTCCCAGACCAACAGAAGTGGGTCCAATAAAAGTTCATGATGCCCCGGGACCGACAGCCGCAGCTCCCCGCATGCAGCAGTAGTCGCGTTACTCCTCAGCCTGTCACCTACCCCAGGTCAGCTGCTCTTTGGGTTTCATGCCAAAGAAAATGCTTGTAGCCAGTCCTGGGATAGACTCTCTCCGGAGGTTGGAGCAGCCAGCCAGACGCAAGAATGTATTACAGGCCTCTGTAACCAGCAAGCTCCCTTTGTCCTTCAGGACTAACCCGGCCTAAGCAGCTGGGGATCCCGGCTCATGCCGAGACACCCCTGCACCCCGCATCCAAGCAGCAATGAGCTACTTAGTCTGATTGGTTTGGGATTTTTACCCTCCTCCTGCCGTGCGCTCAGAGGGGGGAAACTCGGCTGTTGAGAGGAGTCCACTCTTCACAGCAGCATGAGTCCTCTTGTTGCTGCTTCCTGAGCCCAGATGTGGGGAGTTTCCAGCTGTAGGATCACCCCAGAGCCTGTTTGGCTGCTCATTGCGGGGGTGGGGGAAGGGGTGAGGGTGGAGCCGCAGCTGGTCCCACAATTCCCACAGAGTTGAAATGGACCACTCTCATTACCACTTCAAAAGTTATTTATCCTACTGTTAATTGAATTGTCTCATTAGACTGTCCTCACACACACATCTTTTCATGTATTGATACCTGCTCCTGTATTTTCCACTCCATGCATCTGATGAAGTGGGTTCTCGCCCACGAAAGCTTTTGCCCAAGGTGCCACAAGGACTCCTCATTGTTTTTGCTGATACAGACTAACAGGGCTACCACTCTGAAACTTGTATACATTTTCCAGCAGCCTCTTGGCCTGAGAGAATACACTTAATCTTCTGTCTCCCAAACATCCTGGCAATTAGCATAGTGTAAGTTATCCATTAAACAGTTCAGATACAGTTTATCACAACCTTCAAAGAGACAGATAGACAATAATACTATTTCTTTCAAGTGTCTTCCTAAATGTTAATATTCCAATTTTGATCTTTGAATCAAAGCTATAGCAATAGACAAGACTTGTTTGCTCACATCCCGAGACCTGAGCAAACATCTCCCCTTCTACCTCTAACAATGCAGGCTGCATTTCAAAGCTCTGTTCATTTACAGATCTTCCTAACAAGTCTTTAATGTTTGGCCCTGGGTCAGGTCAGTCTGTGAGTTAATTAACTCTTTCTGACCCTATGTCACCTTTAAGAACATAAGAGAGGCCGTACCGGGTCAGACCAAAGGTCCATCTAGCCCAGTATCTGTCTACCGACAGTGGCCAATGCCAGGTGCCCCTGAGGGAGTGAACCTAACAGGCAATGATCAAGTGATCTCTCTCCTGCCATCCATCTCCATCCTCTGACGAACAGAGGCTAGGGACACCATTCTTACCCATCCTGGCTAATAGCCATTTATGGACTTAGCCACCATGAATTTATCCAGTCCCCTTTTAAACATTGTTATAGTCCTAGCCTTCACAACATCCTCAGGTAAGGAGTTCCACAAGTTGACTGTGCGCTGCGTGAAGAAGAACTTCCTTTTATTTGTTTTAAACGTGCTGCCTATTAATTTCATTTGGTGACCCCTAGTTCTTGTATTATGGGAATAAGTAAATAACTTTTCCTTATCCACTTTCTCAACATCACTCATGATTTTATATACCTCTATCATGTCCCCCCTTAGTCTTCTCTTTTCCAAACTGAAGAGTCCTAGCCTCTTTAATCTTTCCTCATATGGGACCCTCTCTAAACCCCTAATCATTTTAGTTGCTCTTTTCTGAACCTTTTCTAGTGCTAGAATATCTTTTTTGAGGTGAGGAGACCACATCTGTACACAGTATTCGAGATGTGGGCGTACCATGGATTTATATAAGGGCAATAATATATTTTCAGTCTTATTCTCTATCCCCTTTTTAATGATTCCTAACATCCTGTTTGCTTTTTTGACCGCCTCTGCACACTGCGTGGACATCTTCAGAGAACTATCCACGATAACTCCAAGATCTTTTTCCTGACTCGTTGTAGCTAAATTAGCCCCCATCATGTTGTATGTATAGTTGGGGTTATTTTTTCCAATGTGCATTACTTTACATTTATCCACATTAAATTTCATTTGCCATTTTGTTGCCCAATCACTTAGTTTTGTGAGATCTTTTTGAAGTTCTTCACAATCTGCTTTGGTCTTAACTATCTTGAGTAGTTTAGTATCATCTGCAAACTTGGCCACCTCACTGTTTACCCCTTTCTCCAGATCATTTATGAATAAATTGGATAGGATTGGTCCTAGGACTGACCCTTGGGGAACACCACTAGTTACCCCTCTCCATTCTGAGAATTTACCATTAATTCCTATCCTTTGTTCCCTGTCCTTTAACCAGTTCTCAATCCATGAAAGGACCTTTCCTTTTATCCCATGACAGCTTAATTTACGTAAGAGCCTTTGGTGAGGGACCTTGTCAAAGGCTTTCTGGAAATCTAAGTACACTATGTCCACCGGATCCCCCTTGTCCACATGTTTGTTGACCCCTTCAAAGAACTCTAAGACATGATTTCCCTTTACAGAAACCATGTTGACTATTGCTCAAGAGTTTGTTTTTCTATGTGTCTGACAATTTTATTGGGATGTTACTGTATATTACACTCATAACTCACAGGCAGGGGCAGAGGGGAGCTGCGCAGAGTAGGAGTTGGGGGGGATGCGGGCAGTGGCTCAATAAACCAGCTCTCACCTGACATCTCCCCAGGGGCATGCTGAAGGTGGCAGAGGTTGCCAGTCGCTTTGCAGACATCCGGGCCTTTGTGAGTGCCGTGACTCAGCTGGGCTTTCAGATTGTCTCCAAGGTGCGTCCTACCCCCTCTCCCCATGCTGCGGGCAGGATGGGGCCCCAGGGGTGTGGGCTGCTGTGGGCAGGGTGGGCCTGCCTCTGCCTCTAAGCTACTGCTGCCCCCAGTCCCCCAGGACAAGGCAGGGCAGGGCAGCTTGCGAGGTTGCTCTTGGCCTGTGTCCGGCTAGGAGGCCCACTGGCAGGGCTGGGCTGTGGTGGCAGGTGCAGGGGAGAGGAGAGGTGGTGGTGGCGGCAGGTGCAGCAGGAGCCAGTGGGTGGGTAGCAGGTGCAGGGGGAGTCTGGGGGCTGGCAAGGAGCAGGCATGGGGGGTAAGATGGGCTGAGGGGTGCAGTAGAGAGGTGTAGAGGGAGGGGTGGTAGGAGCCAGTGGGCGGACGGCAGGTGTGTGTGTGGGGGGGGGGGGGGGGCTGGTCTAGCTCCCATCAGCTGTTTCTCCCCTTGCAGGACCTGGACAATCCGTTTTTCTACATGTTTGATTTCTCCAAGACGGGGCCCCCCCGGGCTGGGGGGAAGCTGCCGGGCCTGGTGCTGAGACCCTGCCTCTATAAGAAGCGCTGAGGGGCCCCTCAGCTGGTGTCTGCCCTGGGGGCCCTGCCCCTGCCCCTGCCCCGCCCTGGGGGCCCCACCCTATCTGGGGGCCCTGCCCCGCCCCGTTGGGGGTGTTTAGTCTCCTGGACCCGGCTGTGGGGGGCAGTGCTGGGGGCGGGGGGGCGGCCTATGTGTGTCTCCTCCTGCGCCCCCGGGGGGCGTTGTAACATCTTTTTTATATATATCAATAAAGTTTTTGTTCAATCGCCTCGCGGTGCCTTGTGGGAATTGTAGTTTGGGGACGGACACGAGCCGTGCCGGTTGCGCGCATGCCCAGGCTGGTTGGCGGCTGCTCCCTTCGTCGGCAGGGGCTGGGCAGGCGCGTGCGCAGTGCGGGTGTCCGGGAGGGCGCTGGGCGCGTGCGCAGTGCGGTCGGGCCTGCGGGGCCGCGGTGTTTCCTGCCCCGGGATGTCGGGTCCGGGGGGCCCGGGCCCCGGCGGGGGGAAGCTGGACATCAACCGCGCCGGGGTGTCCGAGCTGGAGGGGGCGCTGAGCGGCATCGGCCGGCGCCGGGCCCGGGGCATCGTGCGCAAGAGAGAGGTGCGGGGGGGGCCTGTGGGGAGCGGGGGTTGTGGGGGGACGTGGGGCAGAGCGGGGCGGGGGCTGGATTGGGGGGGTGTGGGGAGCAAGTGGCTGGGTTGTGGGGGAACATGGGGCGGGGTGTGGGGAGCGGGGGCTGGGGGGGAACAGAGCGGGGGCTGGGCGGGGGGTCCCGTGACGCGGGGTGTGGGGAGCGGGGGCTGGATTGGGGGGTGGGGAGCAAGTGGCTGGGTTGTGGGGGAACATGGGGCGGGGTGTGGGGGGCGGGGGCTGGATTGGGGGGGTGTGGGGAGCAAGTGGCTGGGTTGGGTGGGAACATGGGGCGGGGTGTGGGGGGCGGGGGCTGGATTGGGGGGGTGTGGGGAGCAAGTGGCTGGGTTGTGGGGGAACATGGGGCGGGGTGTGGGGAGCGGGGGCTGGGCGGGGGGGGGTCCCGTGAGGCAGGGTGTGGGGAGCGGGGGCTGGATTGGGGGGTGTGGGGAGCAAGTGGCTGGGTTGTGGGGGAACATGGGGCGGGGTGTGGGGAGCGGGGGCTGGATTGAGGGGTGTGTGGGGAGCAAGTGGCTGGGTTGTGGGGGAACATGGGGCGGGGTGTGGGGAGCGGGGGCTGGATTGAGGGGTGTGGGGAGCAAGTGGCTGGGTTGTGGGGGAACATGGGGCGGGGTGTGGGGAGCAGGGGCTGGGCGGGGGGGTCCCGTCAGGCGGGGTGTGGGGAGTGGGGGCTGGATGGGGGGGGTGTGGGGAGCAAGTGGCTGGGTTGTGGGGGAACATGGGGTGGGGTGTGGGGAGCGGGGGCTGGGCAGAACGTGGGGCAGAGCAGGGGCTGGGCAGGGTATATGGTACAAGTCATGGACAGGTCACAGGCCGTAAATTTTTGTTCACTGCCCCTGACTGATCCATGACTTTTACTAAAAGTACCTGTGACAAACCGTAGCCTTAGTTATCGGCCTTGAGTTCCCCCCTTGAGTTCCTCCCATCGGCCAGGGGCCCCACTGGTTGTTAGCAGCTTCCTGCTTCTGATGTACTTACACATTGTTTGCTGTTACTTTTTGAGTCTGGCTAGTTGTTCTTCAAATTCTTTTTTGGCCTTCCTAATGATAGTTTTACACTTCACTTGCCAGAGTTTATGCTCCCTTTTATTTTCCTCACTAGGATTTAACTTCCACTTTTTGAAGGATGCTTTTGCCTCTCACTGCTTCTTTTACTTTGTTGTTTAACCACGGTGGCTCTTTTTTGGGATTTCACTTTTGACACCGTACCTTTTAATTTCCATTTCACAAACCTCCTCACTGTCTGTAGTTCCCCTTTCTGAACTGTGGTGGGCTTCTCTGGTGTCCTCTCCCTTCCCGGTCCTCAGGGATGGTTTTATTACAAAGCGGTTCAGCTATATTCACCTCTTGGACCAGATCCTGTGCTCCATTTAGGACCAAATCAAGAATTCCCTCTCCTCTGGTGGGTTCCAGGACTAGCTGCTCCAAGAAGCAGTCGTTTAAAAGTGTCAAGAAACTTTCTCTCTCCATCCCGTCCTGAGGAGACATGTACCCAGTCAATATGGGGATAGTTGAAATCCCCCATTATTATTGAGTTTTTATTTTTTCTAGCCTCTCTAATCTCCCTGAGCATTTCACAGTCATTATCACCATCCTGGCCAGGTGGTCTGTAATATATCCCTACTGCTATAGTCTTGCATGGAATTACTGTCCATAAGGATTCTATGACACAATTTGGATATGAGCTCAGGTGCGGGTTTAAACTACTCTAGTTATACCGGTCTAACCCCCGTGTGTAGACTCTCTTGTTCCAGTATAAGAGAGCCTGTTTTCAACACTGATTTTGTCACCTAGGAAGTAGTTCAAGGTAAACTGAATAAAGCCACCTTTGTACTGGAATAAGAGTATACCTATGGGTGTTTAAACTGGTATAACTAGATCATCTGCACTGGTGCAACTGGTTAAACTTTCCTGTGCAGATAAGGCCTTAGGCTCCCCTCCCTGCTGGATGCTCATCCCCCTCTCAGAGACTCCCAGAAATGTAGGGCAGGATCGACCTCGAGAGGTCATCTCGTCCAGCCCCTTGCACATCCTTAGTGTCCGCCAGAGCTCTTGGCCATTCCCTGGGAGCTGTGGAAGGCCTGCTCTGCCTCTCTTCCTCCCACAGCTACTGTGGCTACACGGCCCTTCCGAAAGTCAGAGGGGCAGGCCGGAGGTGGGCTGTGTTGGGATTTGGGTCTGATGTGCCAGGTGTGGAGAATGCACAGCAGAGAGCAGCAAGGTGGTGGGTGGGTAGGCTGGGGATGGGGGCTGAGTATTCGCGGGGTGGGGGGAAGCCAGTGAGATTAAGGATGGTCCTGACTGCTGAGGTTGGGAGCAGAGGGACTGACTGGGACAGGTGGGGAAGCTGTCATTGGAGGCGAGTGATCAGGGCTGCCCTGTGGGGTTTGGGGTCCCCAGTGGGATGGGGAAGGCTCTGTGTGGGGTTTGGCTTCCCGGAGGGGGTGGGAGGCTGGCACGCCTTGGGGGCAGGTATGGTGGTTTGGCTGTGGGTGTGGGGAGAGCGTGTGTATATACGGAGCTGGTGACAGTGGGAAAGCTGCTGGTGCCACTGCCTGCTCTGCCAGGTGCTCAGTACAGTTCTCATCTCTCCTTGCGGGGTGGCTTTCAGTGTCTGACTGGGATTGGCCCTGCTGCGCATGGGACCCACCCTGGAGCTACTTTGGGCTTATGCTGCCATCACTGCAAATACGGCCTGGCCAGAGAGAGGCGGTGTCCCACTGAAATCAGTGTGCAGTCCTCTTGTTAGACTGCACTTGTACCTGGGGGCAGAGCTGGGGCCATGTGTGACCAGGCGCAGTTCTAGCTGCATGGGCAGCATTACCACTGACACTCCCTGGCATGCCTGGACCTCGCTTTGCAGCCTGCTGTGTGTGTGTTTGAAAAGAAACCGATCTTAGAACACGAGCGTGGGGGTGGGACTAACACTGTGGCGTGGTCCCCCAGAATGGCAAGAGGGGTTCGTTCCTGCGTGCTGCCAGGGGCCCGCTGTACGGTGCAGGGCTCAAAGACCCTGTAGCCAAGTGAGAACTGTGAATGATTGTTCACAGTGTCTGTGACGGTGCTGCCCGTGGGAGCCAGCTGAGGTCACTCAATCAGGGTGAACTGCAAACCAAACGGGACAGAGAAACCCCAAATGCTGGTGGTTATTTCAATACTTAGATTTACCAACCTGCACAGAACAGCTTCTATAGCACCTCACTGGTCACTTAGAGTCCAAACCCCGCAGTTCCCTTAAAGTACCCAGCCTCAGGCCTCCGTCCAGACACACCTGTCAGATATATGATGATGATTCCTGAAAATCTGATCTCATCATATAAAAGAAAAAGTTCTTCCAATCCCAAAGGATCAGCCACACACCCAGGACCAATTATAACTTAGATCTTACCCAAAATACACGCTATAGCCAATTCTTAGTAACTAAGCTAAAATTTATTAAAAAAGAAAAGCGAGAGAGTGTTGGTTAAAAGACTTGAATTCAATTCTTGAGGTTCAGATACATAGTAGAGGTGAGCTTGTAGTTGCCAAAAGTCCTTTTAGAAATAGTCCAGAGGTTATAGTCCAATGTCTATATTCAGGGTGGCTCCAGTCAATGACTGGGGATCTCAATCCTTGTGGCTTAAGGTTTCCCCCTCTTGAAACCCAAAGCAGATCTGAGATAATTTAGGATCGTGTCCCAGGGTTCTTATACATTTCCAGCAGCCTTTCGGCCTGAGAAAACAATAGACTTAACTCCTTCTCCCAAACATCCTGGTAATTAGCACAGAGTAATTTATCCATTAACAGTTCAGATACAGGTTACCACAACCTTCAAAGAGCCACATAGACAATAATACTATTTCACTCAAGTATTATTATAAATGTTAATATTCCTTTTTTGATCTTTGAATTAAAACTATAGCAATGGACAAGACTTGTTTGCTGACATCCCAAGACCTGAGCAAACATCTCCCCTTCTACCTCTACCAATGCAGACTTGCATTTCAAAGCTCTGTTCATTTAGTATCTTCCTAACCAGTCCTTAAGGTTCACCCATGGGTCAGGTCAGTCTGTGAGTTGATTAACTCTTTCTGGCCCTGTCACCTTTCAATGAGATATTATATCACAGTCATAACGTCACAGTGTCACACACTGTCACTGAAAGAATAGGAGCTTTATCTTCTGTTCTGTGGGCGGGGAGCTCCCCCAGGGGCACGCTCTTCCAGAACTGCCGGTGGGGGCGCTTCTGCCTCTGAAGCATTAGGGGCTTGCCCCAAGAGAGGCAGGAGGCTGGGCTGGATGGGTCCCTGGGTGGATCCTGGCCAGCCACTCTTGCGGGGACAGACCTGCTACCAGGAGACCCCAGCTGATGTCCCTCAGCCATAAGAAAGGGCAAAGAGCCAGGCTTTATTTTCCCTCTAGCAGGGACCCTTCCCGTTTCAGTCCCTCCCGACCCCGGCTCTCCACTCTCGGTACCCTGCCTAGAGCATGGGGGCCAGCACCAGTGACAGGTGGTATTTGGCAATGAACAGCAGAGTCTGGGCTGCTGTCTGAGGGGTCAGCGAGGGACCTCTCTTAGCACAGCTTACCTGGCCAGTGGCCTCGTGGGAGGGAAGTCCCTGCAGGCCAGGGCACAGTGGGTGAGCAGTGCAGAGGATACTGTCTGCAGCTGGTGAGCCAGCGCTGCTCAGTAGGTCCTTGCACTCCCTCTCTGGGTGGGGGAGGATGAGGAGGGCTGGCAGTGGTGCTGGGCCAGGCTGTGCACCCTGGCTGGCAGGGCCTCACATGGCATGCGGCTCTGGCTCCATTTGCTGTGACCGAGTGGCCCTGGAACAGGTCATGTGAGTGGGAGGTACCATGAAGGGGGCTTGCTTGGCCGTCAGCTTAGGGAGCCCCTGGCCCAGTCCCTGCTGGTCCCTGGCAGAGCCAGCCTTGAAGGCAGATTCTGTTCAGTGCTAGCCCCTGGTGGAGCAGTTTATAAATCCGGGCTGGCTTGTGCTGGCTCTGGGGCTGTGCCCCTGACTCTGTGCCGGGCGGGGCAGGGGGAGGGAAGGGACCATGTAGGCCATGGACCCTCCTACCCTGGTGACACCAGAACAAGGAATTTGCAGCATGCTCCTCACCACGGTGCCCTCGGGCAGATGGTGTCCTCGTCTTCAGGGTATCGGGTACCACGAAGGACTCGGGGGCCCGTAGCCCCCCTCTGTCAGTCTGTTGTCCTGCCTGTGGACACCTGGTGAGGAAGGTAGCCTCCTGCTCCCTCAGTGCCCTCTCCACAGAGACCATAGGCCTAGCCTACTGTGCAGCCAGGTGCAGGGCCTTGGCATGGCGTGCAGAGAGCTGGGTCCCCAGCATGCAGTGTGGCCCCAGTCCTGGTTCCAGGAGACCTGTGTTCCTGGCATGCCGTGCAGCCCATAGAGAGCCAGGCATGAGGGTTTGTGTGAGGCGCAGGTGCCCTGGAGTCAGAGCTTGGGCCTGTCTCCCTCACTTTCCCAGCGAAGACGCTTGAGCCTGAAGGGGGTGTGGGGGGGTGTTCAAAGATGCTTGCATTACAAACTGCCTTGTCTGGGCGCCCGGACGGCACCTGTCAGCCACCAGCTGCCTAGAGACGAGCCGGCTGGGAGATTCCCCCTGTATCCTGGGAGTATGTCCCCTCCCCAGGGCAGGCCTCTGTCTATCTGCGAAGTAGACATCTTCTTCCCCAGACCCCCAGGAGATCCCCTCTCCTCAGCTCCCTGTCTAGGCCTCTGCTGCTGGGTGCCTGCTGTGCTCAGCGTGGGCGGGGCTGGGGAAGGTGCTTGTACCCAGCAGGGCTCAGTGTGGGCCCCAGCCTGGAGGCTCTTTCCACTTCCCTTGGGGGGGTTAGTTCCTGTCCCCAGGAGTGGGAGGGGTAAGGGGGCAAAGAGACGTGGGGCAGAAGATCTGGGGTGGGGTCAGGGTCTTGTCAGGTAGAGAGACAAAATTCCTCTTCCCAGGTGTTTCAGCCCCTCCTGTGCCCACATCCCCACCACGGTCCCAGCTCAGGGCCCCTCCCCTGGAGGTGTACGCGGCTGGGCTCTCCTAGGCACTGTGAGGGCCAGGGAGGGCGTGGGCATGGCAGGCTGGTTCTGCAGGAGGGCAGCTGGGCATCAGGGCCTGTAACGATGCTGCCTCTGGCGGGACCCAACTGAGAGTATCAATTCAGGACAAATTGCTCAGAGCAGGCCAGTCACAGCCCCAGGCTGGGGGTCATTTGCACACCAAGGCAAACCAAACCAGCCAGACAGAGAGGACTTTCGTCTCACCCCACTGGCTAACCACAAGTCACACAAGCAATTCCCTTAGACACTCCAGTTTCCCAGTATCACCACCAGTCCCACTCGTCCTGGGGATGAATGGTTATGAAAACCAATGCCCCAGTAAAAGAAAAAGGGTTCTCCTGATCCCAAAGGACCAAGCCCCAGACCCAGGTCAATATACAAATCAGATCTTACCCACAAATCATGTGGTTGCCAATCCTTTAGAATCTAAAATCTAAAGGTTTATTCATAAAAGGAAAAAAGATAGAGATTAGAGCCAGAATTGGTTAAATAATAATAGGAGATATACCAATCTCCTAGAACTGGACGGGACCTTGAAAGGTCATTGAGTCCAGCCCCCTGCTTTCACTAGCAGGACCAAGTACTGATTTTTGCCCCAGATCCCTAAGTGCCCCCCCGGATTGAGCTCACAACACTGGGTTTAGCAGGCCAATGCTCAAACCACTGAGCTATCCCTACCTCCTGGAATCAATTACATACAGTAATAGCAAAGTTCTTGGTTCAGCCTTGTATCAGTGATGGAGTAACCTGCAGGTTTAAATCAAGTCTCTGGAACATCCCCTGCTGGGATGGGTCATTCAGTCCTTTGTTCAGAGCTTCAGTTTGTAGCAAAGTCCCTCCAGAGGTAAGAAGCAGGACTGAAGACAAAATAGAGGAGCTGCAGCAGCTTTTTATAGTCTCTTGCCATGTGGCCTCTGCTTTCTTTGTCCCAAAGACAATCATTCCAGCACATGGCATGGAAAAACCTCAGAGTTCTGTCCACAGGCATGTCCCTGCATGCCTTGATGAGTACAAGGGTATCTGCCTTCCCTCAATGGGTCAGTTGTGTCGCTGATGGTCCTTAATGGGCCGTCAAGCAGGCTAGGCTGAGCTGACACCAAATTGTCTGGGGTGTCACCCAGAAGCACAGCACAAGTTTGAACTACAGACAGTCAAGAGCCAATACTTATAACTTTAAATACAAAAATGATACACGCATCCAGACAGCGTAATTGTAACCAGCAACCCAGAACTGTGTCTTAGACACCTCATCTCACCCCCTTTGTACAAGATTTGGTGCCACTACAGGACCTTGGTTGCAACAATGATCTATACAGTCCCAGTTTGTGTCAATACCATCACAGGGCCCATGGATGACCAGAAGATGTGAGCTGAGCTGTGCTGGCCAGGGGTAAGCAGGGTGACTGCAGGAGAATCTCTGGGGAGCACCCCGCAGAGAGAGGGCCCCAGCTGGGAAGTATCTTCCTAGGAGGGACAGAGAGAGCCCTGGGGGTGGGGGGACTCCGAGTCTGCCCTGGTGCAGGGCTGCGCAAGCTCTGCCCAACACCGTGCTGAGTCCTGCATGTTCCCTGGCAGGAGCTGAAGGGCTTCAACTCGCTGGATGACCTGCTGCACGTCAAGGGCATCACCACCCGCATCCTGGAGCTGAACAGCCAGCGCATGACTTGCAGGCGGAGGCCGAGCAGCGAGGAGGCCCCTGGCGAGAGCCCAAGCCAGCAGGGGCACGATGCTCCTGTTCCTCAGGTAGGGAGTGATGGGCCATGGGTGACCCTGGTTGGGGGCGGGTGTCTGTGGCTCTCTGAGTGGGAGGGGTCCAGCCATTATTGTAAAGGGAGGCAAATACCCAAGAGGAGAGGGCTCTATCTTAGACTTCGGGGGTGGGGGGGGAGAGCGGGGAGGCACTGAAAGGTGCAGAGACCACGGATCCATCTGTAATATCCCTGTTAGCCTGCCAGGGACGTTACCTTCCTCTCTGATGTGGTGCCCCAAAGAGAGCGTGCCGCTGGCATTACCGGGTGGGGGGCTGAGCCACGCTCTTTGGCAGCAGAGCGCACAGGCTGGCTCCTGGCCTGCCAGGTGCTGTGGCTTGTGAGTGTCCTGCCCCTGGCTGCCTCTGGCAGGGATGACCCATGGCAGCCTGCTCCACCCTAGAGTCCCTGTCCAAGGCTGTGCTCTGGCTACAGAGAGCGCTTCTGGCCCTAAGACCTGGCACTGCAGCACTGACCCGAGAGCAGCTGTGCCCTGCTTTCCCGAGGCTGGTGCCCAGACCAGACCCTGCCCAGGCTAGTGCACAGGGCCAGGCGTGCCAGCTCTGTGCAGCAGCCTGCTCAGGCCTGGAGCAGTCTCGGCTGTGCAGTTGCTCTCTGATCCAGGCACCACTCCCCTGCGGGAGGCTGAGGAAACGTTTCCCCAGAGCAGAAACAGCCCTTCCAGTTTGCCCTGTGAGATCCCCCGCCCCAGGGAGGGCAGGCTTGGCCGTCCAGACTGGAGCCATCCTGCTGCCACTCAGAGCAGCTCACAGAGAGTCTGCACCCAGCTGGCATTCCCCACCGCCTCGCTCTGGGAGCTCCTTGGGGCAACGTCTCCCGCAGCCTGCTCCTGGTGCCCAGTGGGAAGAGAGGGTTCCAGCTGGGGCAGCCACTGGTTGCTGTGCCAAGCGCTCCTTCACCCCAGAGCTGGCAGGCGGTGTTTGGGGTACACCAACGCTGACTTGGTGTTTGAGCCCCGGGGTTCAGCAATGGCTCCCCTTCCTTGACCCGCCTTGGCAGGCTTGGCCTTCCTCTGGAGGCAGCATGTTAGAAAAGGGGGCTGGGATCTTTGTGTCCTGTGCCCTTTCCTCTCCCTGTGCAGGCACAGCTCTTTGAGCCCCACTGCATGCAGGAGCCCTGCAGCCTGCCCTCCTGGTGCAGTGGGGTCCTGAGCTGCAGCCCCTTCACCCTCCAGCCGCCGAAGTGAGGGGCGGGGTGATGGGCTGGGAACACCTACGTCCTTTCTCATGGTCGGTCTCTGTTAGAGCGCAGGGCAATGCCCTCCCACAGTCTGCCTGGTATTCGCATGGAGGAGCCTGCACTGAGCCAGAGATGGCAGCCAGACAGCAGAGTACGCCGGGCAGGCGGGAGGCGCTGCCGTAGTATATGCACTGAGAGGGAGGGGAGTAAGGGCAAATTCATAGATTCAGGTCCAAAAGGGACTATTAAATAATCTATTCACCTGAGGCAAGAGGTCAGAGTGGCATTCTGCACATGCGGAGCCAGAGGAGCATGGGCAGGTTGTGAGGATCAGGAGGCATTCCATGCAGCTAGAAGTTTGAGATTGATAGCAAGTCCTCAGCATGATTACTGCTGAAGAGATCTGTGAGAGTCTAGCTCGGTGACAGACATGGTGAGGTGTACAGGGCACACCTGTGGATGACTGCCCAGCCCAACCTGCAAGAAAATCCAGTGTGCCCACAAAGAGATCTCCAGCTGATTAAGGAAGACTGCTGCTCCTTTTGGGGAGTCAGGAGGGTTTTAAACCAGTACTAGAAGGGGGAAGGGTAAAAAGAGGGAAGATCTGACCACTCAGCAGATGATAATGTAGAGAGCAAAGGACGCAAAGAGAAGAAAGGATTGAATTGTCTATATGCCAATATTGGGAGCCTGGGAACAAGTACAAATAATTGGAATTGGTCATTCATGAGCATGAATTTGATCTAGTTGGTGTTACGGCAACTTGGTGGGATGTTAAAATCAATGGGACCAATAAAGAGAGGATGGGGTGACACTTAATATAAAAAATGGCATTATCTGTTCCCAAATCATTGACAGCTAGAAAGAAAATTATCTGAAATGCTCATGGATCAATGTCCTAATAGATAAAGCACAAGATAGGATACTAGCCGTGACTCTGAGAAAAAGTTGGAGAGGACATAGAAATATTAAATGGTAGAATCGGAAGGGACCATGAGAGGCCATCTGGTCCAGTCCCCTGCAATCATGGCAGGACTAGACCATCCCTGATAGGTGTTTGTCTAACCTGTTCTTAAAAATCTCCCATGGTAGAGATTCCACAACCTCCCTAGGCAATTATTCCAGTGTTTAACCACCCTGACAGTTGTGAAGTTTTTCCTAATGTCCAACCTAAACCTCCTTTGCTGCAATTTAAGCTCATTGCTTCTTGTCCTATCATGAGAAATTAAGAAAAATAACTTTTCTCCCTCCCTCTTGTAACAACCTTTTATGTACTTGAAAACTGTTATCATGTCCCCTCTCAGTCTTCTCTTCTCCAGACCAAACAAACCCAATTTTTTCATCTTCCCTCATAGGTCATGTTTTCTAGACCTTTAATCATTTTTGTTGCTCTTCTCTGGACTTTCTCCAATTTGTCCGCATCTTTCCTGAAATGTGATGCCCAGAACTGAACACAGTTCTCCAGTTGGGGCTTAATCAGCGCGGAGTAGAGCGGAAGAATGACTTCTCGTCTCTTGCTTACAATACTCCTGCTAATACATCCCAGAATGGTGTTTGCTTTTTTTGCAACAGTGTTACACTGTTTAGCTTGTGATCCACTGTGACCCCCAGATCCCTTTCCGCAGTGCTCCTTCCTAGGCAGTCATTTCCCATTTGTATGTGTGCAACTGATTGTTCCTTCCTAAGGGGAGTCCTTTGTATTTGTCCTTATTGAATTTAATCCTATTTACTTCAAATCATTTCTCCAGTTTGTCCAGATCATTTTGAATTTTAATGCTGTCCTCCAAAGCACTTGCAACCCCTCCCAGTTTGGTTTCAGCCGCAAACTTTATAGGTGTGTTCTCTATGCCATTATCTAAATCATTGATGGAGACACTGAACAGAACCGGACCCAGAACTGATACCGCATGGTGGATAATCAGCTGAGCATGAGTTCCCATTGCAATGCTGTGGCCAAAAGGGCTGATGTGCTCCTTGGACGTAGAAACAGGAGAATCCCATGTAAGAGTAAGAGGTTTTGTAACCTGCCACTCAAATATGGTGTCCAGTTCCGGTGTCCACAATTCAAGAAGATCCACTAGAATTACTGCAGGATTGGAAGTCCTGTCTTCTAGAGAGAGCACTCAGGATCTCAATCTGTTTGGCTTGATAAACAGCAGGTTAAGGGGTTGTGAGAAAATGGGAATTTTCTGTAGTGTTTTTATGAGTCCTATGCGTGCCTCAGTTTCCCTTGTATGTTGCTTGGCTATCCAGTGGGTGGAGGGAAAGGATTAAGTTTGCTCTCAGGCCAGATGAAGAGACAGGTGTGTGTGTTTCACCTCCCTGTCTGGGTGGAATTCAGTGTCATTAAGGACCTGGTTAAAACCAACCCAGAGCAACAAGAGGCCAGAGAGATAATGTGAGCGCCAGTGACTCCTGGATTTCCCTGCCTCTCAGCACGGATGCTGAGCAAGGGCCCCTGCTTGAGAACAAAAGACTGGGCAGTGTGAGCTATGGGGTAAGTGTGAGCTCTGGAAGAAGGCTGGGAGCTCTCTCACCTGGGAACTGATCAAGGAAGTCAGACTGAGCAGGAAACTGGAGTCACTACGGCTTGGCTGGCCTCTGGGCTGACCAAGATCGCCTCTGTTTTGTATTTCTCTGTGCTGACCTAAGGGCTTCATGTGCTGTGTGCCAGATGGCTGATAAACCCAACTGTTTTGAAAACGCAGCTTGAGTGTCACTGTAAATGCTAGTGCGGTGCATTGATCCCTGCAGAGTGCATGTTCTCTGCCAGGAGTCTGTCTCAGTGGGACTTGCTGTTTCACACTGTGAGCTCTGTTCAGCAACTCCCAGAGCTTCAGTCTCAGGAGGCAGAGACGCCACATGGCCTGACCTGAAGGGAGAGTGAGACCCCTTGGGTCTGGCACATTGAAGGGCTTCCTCCTAGAAACTGGGGGTGTAACACCAATCTTGTGGTTCCGTGATGGGATGACTTGATCATAGTTAATAAACACCAAAACTTTTATAATAGAGGGCTCTTCGGTCTAGGAGGCAAAGGTGTAACAAGATCTAATGCCTAGAAGCTGAAGCTAGACAAATTCAGAATAGAAATGACATGCAGATTTTTAACAGTGAGGATAATTTAACCATTGGAGCAATTTACCAATGGATATGGTGGATTCTCCAGCACTGGCAATTGTTAAATCAAAATTGGTTGAGATCTGCTCTAGTTCAAACAGGACTTAATTCAAGGAAGTCCAATGGCCTCTGCTCTGTGTCGTACAGGAGGTCAGATTAGATGATTGCAGCAGTTCCAGAGATGTCATTCCCTGTTTCCGAGTCAATGACGACTTGGAAGAAAATGCTGCTTCTTTGATTGCTTGTTCATGTCCATTCCAATCAGGTGTGTGTGCGCCCCATGCACAGTAGCCGGATAATTTTTCCCTTAGCAGCATCCGTCAGGTCGGCGTGGGCACCCCTTGGAGTTGCGCCCTTATGGCGCTCAATAGAGAGGCCTGCCGATCCGCCACCCCCTCAGTTCCTTCTTACTGCCAGTGACGGTAGCTGGGACTTCCCCTTGCTCTTGCTTTGGCAAGCGGCTTAGCAGGTCCTTAATTACTTACGTGGGCCAGGAAGGCCGCTTGGTGTTTGCTAACCCCATGGTTAGCTGTTTTTTAAAAGGGCTCGATAGGCTGTACCCTCATGTCCATCAGCCTGTCCTGGCCTAGGACCTCAACCTGGTCCTGTCCCATCTCATGGGAGTGCTCTTTGAGCGACGTGCTCTACTTGTCATACAAGGTGGCGTTCCTCGTGGCGATAACCTCAGCCGGGGGGTGTCTGAGCTCAGGGCCCTAACCTCAGAGCCCCCTTACACCATGTCCTATAAGGACAAGGTGCAGCTCAGGCCTCACCCTGCTTTCCTCCCGAAGGTTGTGTTGCAGTTCCACATCGACCAGGACATCGTCCTCCCAGTCTTCAACCCTAAGCCTCATTCCAGCGGCAGGGAGCAGAGACTTTACTCACTGGATGTCCGCAGGGCGTTAGCCTTTCTACATCAAGAGAACGAAGCCATTCAGAAAATTGTCCAGTTATTTGTGGCAGTGGCGGACAGAATGAAAGGTCAGCCTGTGTCATCACAACACATTTTGTCATGGATAGCGTCCTGTCTTTGTGAGTGCTACAACCTGGCTGGGGTTCCTGCACCCCCAGTCACTGCGCACTCCACCAGGGCACAGGCTTCATCAGCAGCGTTCCTGGCTCAGGTTCCCACTCAAGAAATCTGCAGAGCAGCGACATGGTCCTCCATCCACACTTTCACCGCACACTATGTGATTCCCCTGCAGGCCAGAGATGATGCAGCCTTCGGACAAGCCGTGCTCCAATCAGTGAAGACTCCAACCCCACCTCCTGAATTTAGGCTTGTGAGTCACCTGATTGGAATTGACATGAACAAGCACTTGAAGAAAAAACTGTTAGTGACCTTCTCGTAACTGTTGTTCTTCGAGGTGTGTTGTTCATGTCCATTCCAATACCCATCCTCCTACCCCTCTGTCAGAGTAGCCGGCAAGAAGGAACAGAGTGGGTGACAGGTCAGCAGGGCTCTATATTGGGCGCCATAAAGGTGCTACTTCAGGGGTGGCTGGACTGACCCAATGGATGTGGCTAGAGGAAAAATCTTCCAGCTCCTGTGCACATGCGCATGCACACACCTGCTTGGAATGGGCATGAACAACACATCTCGAAGAACAACAGTTACGAGACGTGAGTAACCGTTTTTTTGGATGCTTATGGCTCAATATACCAAAAGTTAAAACACAAGGGTGCGGTATTAGATAGTGTCTGCTGCAGACCACCACATCCCACTATGGAACAGGATGACCTGCTCCTTAATCACCAGTCTGTAATGTCAGAAAAAAAGCTGCGTGATCACAGTTGATTTCAATTTGAGTGACACATGCTGGAGGTCTCCTGCTGCCAATACTGAAACATCTTTGGAAAATATAAACATTACGCATGATGATTTCCTAACTCAAAAAGTGTTGTGGGAATTCTATATTAGACCTCTTCTTGACAGATAAAGAGGAAGGAACTGAACACAGAACTAAAAATCAGAAGTTAGGAATTGTAGAAAATTGATAAGGGAAGCAAAGGGGGACATGGAGAAATCTGTGGCCAGCAGAGTTAAGGACAGTAAGGAATTTTTTAAAGTATATTGGGAACAAAAAGTATCCTAACAATGGTTTCATTGGTCCCTTCTGGCTTTGGAATCTTTGTGGTTGTCTAGTCCTTTGGTTCTCAACCTTTCCAGACTCCTGTACCCCTGTCAGGAGTCTGATTTGTCTTGTGCACCCCCGTTTTCACCTAACTTAAAAAAACTACTTCCTTACAAAATTGGACATAATACAAAAGTGTCCCAGCACACTATTACTGAAAAATTGCTTAATTTCTTATTTTTACCATATAATTATAAAATAAATCAATTGGAATATCAATCTTGTACTTACATGTCAGTGTCTAGTATATAGAACAGTATAAACAAGTCATTGTCTGTATGAAATGTTAGTTTGTACTGACTTCGCTAGTGCTTTTTATGTAGCCTGTTGTAAAACTAGGCAAATATTTAGATGAGTTGATGTACCCCCTGGAAGACCTCTGCGTACCCAACCCAACTCTGTAGTGTAGACCAGGCTGTAGTTTGGTCCTGCTCTCTATGGCAAGAGAGAACAACTTTTCTCGGTCTTTTTAGGCAGCTTTTCAAGTATTTGAAGGCCTCTGTCATGCTCGTCCTTAATCTCCTCTTTTCCAAACTAAACATACCCAGTTCCTTCAGCCTTTGCTCGTATGGTTTGCATTCCACCCCTTGGATCCTCTTTGTCTCTCACCTCTGGATCCTTTCTGGTTTCTCCACATCCTTCCTGTGCATTGGTGACCCAAACTGGACACCGTTCTCCAGCTGAGGCCTAACCAGCACCAAGCAGAGCGGTGCTATCACCTCCTGTGACTCGCATGCTAAGCCTCTGATCATGCAACCTAACATCGCATTTGCTTTTTTTGCAGCAGCATCGCATTGCTGACTCCACTGCTCCCAGATCCTTCTCAGCAGTGCTGCCGCCAAACCAGTTATCCCCCAGGCTGTATTTGTGCATTCGTTTTTTCTTCCCTTAGTGTAGCACCTTCCATTCGTCTTTGTTGAATTTCATTTTATTATCTATAGCCCATGTGACCAGGTGCCTGGATGCCGCATCAGGGCAGTCTGTAAGAAATAGGGCAGACGCTCCCCAAAACCTGGTGCTTTGTTCTGTAGTTTGAGTCCCCGAGCTAGAGCTTCTGTTTAACAAGGAGCCAACCACAGGCCCCTTTAGGCATTCCAGCCCTTGACTCCCATCCATCCAAACAGGTCTAATCTAGTGAGGGGTTACTGAAAACCGAATTCACCAGACTTGATGTTCTTCCAATCCCAAAGGATCGGACATGCGCCCCACATCGGCATGAATCTCAGCTCGTACCCAAATATCACATTGTCAGCCAGTCCTGAACAAACAAACTAACAATGTATTAATGAAAGAAAAGAGGAGTTATTAATGGTTGAGGAATCATATACATACGAGTGACAAATAAATTTGTTAGTCTCTAAGGTGCCACAAGGACTCCTCATTGTTTTTGCTGATATAGACTAACACGGCTACCACTCTGAAACCTAACAGTGTTCATAGAGCAGGCTCCCAGCAGTGATGTTCTATCTGCTGGCTTGTAAAAATCTCTCCGGAATCATCCCAAAAGGTTCAAATCCAAATGCAGCTTAGATGTTGAGTCTGATAGTCTTTCCTTGCATTTTCCAGGATATGCCAAAGATCTCAGTCCTACGGCTTCCCCTCCCCCTGTTCAAAGTTCAGCAGACTAGAGATGCAGGATCAGGTCTGAGGCTTCTCTAGCTGACCAGCCTCCGCACAGAAGCTGTCACAGCAGGGCGTTCCTCCCAGGAAGAATAGGCCATGCGATAGTTTGTGGACCTTTGCTTTGAAGTTAATCTTCTGTATCCTATGCATACACATGCATCTGATGAAAGCTTGTGCTCCAATACTTCTGTTAGTCTTAAAGGTGCCACAGGACTTTCTGTTACAGATACACTAGTTATACTCATTTACATAAGGCAATTAACCGGTCCTCCATTATAACAGAGATAGTTAGGTTGAAGACAGTATTGATAATACTAGTAGTTTCCTGCAATATCTTACATCTTTTCTCTTGAGGTTAACTGAACACATTATGTAAGGCAATTAAGACATGAAAGGGAATTAGTATCTACAAGCTAATTTGGTTACATTGTTAAACTTCTAACAGGATATAGGTAAACACAGACAAATACACTTAGCATCTACCCTTGATTTCTGTTACTACAAATGTATGGGTTAGTGATTGCTGGTATAGTACATACACGTGAATTGTCCTGATACAATTGTAATGCCTTTTGTAAAATTGTTATGGGTCAGACACAGGTTGGCTGGTCTGCCAGTGTCACTGCCCAGTTCTCCGGTTTATCAAGATTCCTTTGAGTTTTAGCTCTATCTGACAAAGTGTTGGCAACCCCCCCAGCTTTGTGTCATCTGCAGATTTGATTAGTATGCTCTCTAGTCCTACAGGCAGGTCATTAATACAGATGTTAAATAACACCGGACCCGGAACAGATCCCTGTGAAATCCCACTCGAGACCTCCCTCCAATCAGACTTTATTCCATTAATAGTTACTCTTTGTTTAACCAATATTGTATCCATTTAATGGTAGTTCTGTCAAGCCTGCATTTCTCCAGCTTCTTTTCAGAATTTCGTGTGGGACTGTATCAGAAGCCTTGCTGAAGTCCAGATATATTATGTCCGCCGCATTCCCCCATCCACCAAACCAGTCACCTTGTCAGAGAAGGAAATCAAGCTGGTTTGGCACAATTTGTTCTTGGTAAATCCATGCTGGGATTACCTCTTCATCCTCCAGGTATTCAAAAATTGAATGTTTCATACATTGCTCTAGTAACTTCCCAGGTATGGAGGTCAGGCTGACTGCCCTATAGTTCCCCGGCTCCTCCTTTTCCCCCCTTTTTAAAGACGGGCAACACGTTAGCCCTTTTCCAGTCTTCCAGAACCTCTCCTGTTATTCATGAATTTGCAAATATTATTGCCAGAGACTCTGAGATTTCTTCATCTAATTCTTTCAGCATCAGCATCAGGCCCTGCTGACTTGAATTTGTTCAAATTGGTCAGAAGATCTAACATGTTCTTTCCTTATCCTGATCTGCATTCCTTCCCCTCTATTGTCTGTGGTAACTTCACTAGTCGTCCGGTCACATGTTATTTTTTGTGAGAAGCAACGTCGGCAATGAGCAGCTCTACCTTCCTATCCTCTTCCGTTACCAGCTCACCTTCTCCAGTGAGTAGCGGACCCACACTGTCTTTAATCTTTCTCTTTTTCTGACATGTTTGTAGAACCCTTCCTTTTGTCTCTAACGTTCCTCGCCAGCTGTGACTCATTCTTTGTCTTGGCTGTCCTGATTTTGTCCCCACACGCTCGCGCTATTCCCAGGTACAGTTCCTTGGTGACATTCCTTCCTTCCATTCCCGGTGGGGTAGATTAAATCATGATTGGATGGTTTTCCCTGCAACCTGCTTTAGTTCAGTAAGGGCTTATTTTGGGGACGGTCCATGGCCCATGTGACACAGGAGGTCAGATTGAAGATCACAATGATCCCTTCTGGCCTTGGAGTCTATGAATCTGTGATCGCATCAGTCCCTTCTGGCTTTACAATCTGTTAATCTGGTTTTACCTCCTACATAGGACAGGCCATTAATGTTCCAGCCAGTTTTCCCTATACTGGGCCCAGTAACTTGAGTTTGACGAAATCATCTTTCAGAAAGGCATCCAGTCTGGATGAAAAATCTGCCATTTCCCGTGGGAGTTTATTCCAGTGGTTAATCACCCTCCCTGTTAAACCTGTGTCTTACTTCTAACTTGAATTTCTCTGGGTTCAACTTCCAGCTATTGGTTCTTGTCCTGCCTTTCATGGCTAGATTGAGGAGCCCTTTAGTACCTGGTATCTTCTCCCAGAAGGTACTATACAGTGTAGTCAGGTCACTTTTGTCACGGATCCACAGGATCGGGGCCACACCCCAGCTTTTAAACAGTCCTTTTGAGGTACCTTTCAACGTGCCAGACCCAGCCTAGGGGATCTCACTTTTCCGTCAGGGCAGGCTACAGGGCGTCACTGAGCCTCTGGGCTTCAGCCCTCCTGTTTCATCCCGTCAGCTCTGTCCAGCGCGACCAACTGAAGTAGACTCTTGGTCAGAGACTTTTACACTCAGGGACTAGTGTGCCTCAGCAAGTACTTCCAGTGACCCCAGGCAGCCCTTTCAAACCAGAGCAGCTGCACCAAGCATAGGGCATCCTTAGGGTACCGCAAAGGAATGAAGGTTAAGAACAGTCTGTCTGGCCAACCCAGAGCCATCCAGCAGCCAAGCTGTGATCAATTCCATTTCAGGCTCTGTCTCTCGCTGACCTCTTTGTCAGCCCCAGAGGAGAGCAGGGAACTTCTTCCAGAAGGCCATTCTCTGTCCACAGCCTGTCACATCTCAGTCCTCTGTTCTGGACATCAGGGCTTCCCATTGTCCCGATCAAATTCTGTATTGATCTGAGTTGCTTTCAACCCGTTCCAGCCTGTTCCTTAACTCTTCCATTGCAGCCCAGACAGCGAGGTGACACCCATACGTCATGTCCTGTGCTGCCCCTAAGAGCAGACTTAGCCTTGTTTCCCCGCCAGCTGGCAATGCAGAGGAAAGAGGGAAACTGAGGCACACACAGACTTCATAAAAATATTACAGAAAATTCTGTCTTCATCCCACCTTTCAATCTTTCTGATGCTTCAAGTGGTACCCAGGGTGGTGAGTCACATCACTACCATCAGCCCGTAGCGTGAGGAAACCAGCCAGGGGTCAGCTTCCTGACCTCACCAGCCACAGGCATCACAGGTACTCCCCTCTCGACTGGGCACTCACAACATTCACAGAGCCACTGCTCCCAAAGGAACAGGACACCCCCGGGTCACCGCTCCGCTTGGTTCACAGCACTTAGACTTGTTTATAGTGGAAACAAGCGAGCGCTGATTTCACCAAGAGTGAGGTTCCAGAAGCAGCAAGTCCAATTAATGGCAACAAATGGTTACCCTCCACAGAAAGTACAATTGTAACATACTTTCTAGAGCCTCAACTTCTCTAACAAGGCCTTTCAGTGTCCCATAAAGCTTAGCTCACCCAACGGTTCTCTCCCAGTGTTAAACCAGTAGGCCAGCTGTGATCTCCATTCATAAGACAAGCCAGCTAGTTCTCTAGGCGAAGGGTACCTGGGTGTGCTCTGCACCCCCAGATATAGTTCCAACCATTCATTGTCTTCACTTGTAAATAGGGCACTCCACAATGATTGCAAAGTCTTCAGGGAAGATTCTAGACAGGAAAAAACAATCACTTGATTAGCATTTTGCTCAAACTGTAAATAGGCATCCGAAGAAGTGAGCTGTAGCTCACGAAAGCTCATGCTTCAATAAATTTGTTAGTCTTTAAGGTGCCACAAGTACTCCTGTTCTTTTTGCGGATACAGACTAACACGGCTGCTACTCTGAAACCTGTAAATAGGTGTTCATTGCGAAGCATACGACAGGCAATCTGCATATAGTCAGACAGGTAGATAAGGGTCTCCCGCTTGAAATAAACTTGTTTATCACCTTCTGACCAGCCCCAACTCAAAGACCTTAAGTGCATGATTTTCAATATATATATACATAACTCCTTATGTATTTTTATGTACACACATCTCGCAGTGATACAGGCTTTCAAGAGAGACCTGCCAACAACTGTTACGTAAGGACCAGACCCAGGGGATCCCTACAACCCCATGCCCTCTGCTAGTGGGCACTAAGAGATCTCTTGGTTACAGTTTTCTTTTTAATTAACTAAATCAGGGGTCGGCAACCTTTCAGAAGTGCTGTGCCGAGACTTCATTTATTCACTCTAATTTAAGGTTTCACGTGCCGGTAATACATTTGAACATTTTTAGAAGTCTCTTTCTGTAAGTCTGTATTTTATAACTAAACTATTGTATGTAAAGTAAACATGGTTTTCAAAATGTTTAAGAAGCGTAATTTAAAATTAAATTAAAATGCTGATCTTACGCCGCCAGCCTGCTCAGCTCGCTGCCAGCCTGGGGTTCTGTTCACCTAGGCCGGCAGCGGGCTGAGCAGGGCCTGTGGCCGGGACCCCAGACCTGGGGGGGGGGGGCGGGGTTTCAGGGGTCAGGGCAGGGGGATGGGGTGTGTGGGGGGGGTCAGGGCAGAAGGCTGTGGGGGGGGTCAGGGCAGAGGGATGGTGCTGTGGGGGGGTCAGGGCAGAGGGCTGGGTGTGTGTTGGGGTGCGGGGGATCAGGGCAGAGGGCTGGGGTTGTGGGGGGGGTCAGGGCAGAAGGCTGTGGGGGAGGGTCAGGGCAGGGGGATGGGGCTGTGGGGGGGGTCAGGGCAGAGGGCTGGTGCTGTGGGGGGGTTCAGGGCAGAGGGCTGGTGCTGTGGGGGGGGTCAGGGCAGAGGGATGGGGGTGTAGGGCAGAAGGCAGGGGGGGGGGTCGAGGGTCAGGGCTGGGGGTGTGAGGGGGTGCAGGGCAGAAGGCTGGGTGTGGGGTGGGGTGGGGGGGTCGGGGCGGGGGGATGGGGTTGTGGGGGGGGTGCCAGGGCAGAGGGCTGGGGGTGTGTGGGGGTGCAGGGCAGAAGGCTGTGGGGGGGGTCAGGGCAGGGGGATGGGATGGGGGGGATGCAGGGCAGAAGGCTGGGTGTGTGTTGGGGTGGGGGGGGTTCAGGGCAGAGGGCTGGGTGTGTGTTGGGGTTGGGGGGGTCAGGGCAGAGGGTTGGGTGTGTGTTGGGGTGGGGGGGGTCAGGGCAGAGGGCTGGGGGTGTGTTGGGGTGGGGGGGTCAGGGCAGAGGGCCTAGGGGTGCTCGGCTCGTGGGGGTGCTCCCAGCCCCCTGCCCTGAGCGGCTCAGGGCAGGGGGCTGGAAGGGACATGCCCTGTTCCACCCCCTTCCCCAAGGCCCCGTCCCCACCTCTCTCTGTCTCCTCTACGGAGCTGTGCACACGCTGCCGCTCTTCCCCCGCCCCCTCGCTAGGGCCCTCAGCTGATTGGCGCAGGGACGGAGAGGGGGCGGGGCAGGAAAGCACCACGCCGGGGGAAGAAGCGGGGGAGGGAGAAGCTTGGCTGCTGCAGGACCAAGCTTCTGCCTCCTGCCCCAACAGAGGAGAGCGGTGGGCGGGGGGCTGAGTTAGGCTGGGGGCCGGGACCGCGGCAGGCAACTGTGTGCCGCTCAAAAAGCGGCTCGCGTGCCGCAGGTTGCCGACCCCTGGAGCTCTTTAGGTCTCTCGCCCTTGGTCTCCAGTCCTTGAATAATTTTGTGTGTTAGCCAAACTTGTTACCTCGAAGAATGAAATGAGATCAGTTTGGCGACCTGTTTTCCACAAAACCATGTTGACTGGCATTAATTTCTCTTCCCGGCTTTTAATTCTTTTTTGATTGAATCCTGTAGCAGCTTTTCCATTATTTGCATGAGATTGATGTCAGGCTAACTGGCCTGTAGGTACCTGTGTCATCACACTTGCCTTTTTAAAATATTGCCACAGAGATAGCACTCTTTTGGGTTTCTGAAATTTCCCCAGTATCCAAAGGTTGATTACAAATTAACATCATTGGGCCAGAGATCTCCTCAGGGCAGCTCTTTTATGACTCTTGGGTGCAATTTATTAGGGCTTTCTGATTTAAAAATGTGTATTCCCTAGTAGATGTTGCCTAACGTCCTCCTAAGTTACTACTGGTCTGGAAAATACTTCAGCATCCTCATGTGTTACGAATACTTCTTGCTTCTTTCTAGATACAGAACAGAAATATTTATTGAACTCTTCTACCTTTTCTGCATCCTTATTAACTGTTTTATTGTCTTCATCTAGTAATGGGCCTACATCAATACTAGGATTTCTTTTGTCCCTGATATACTTAAAAAACTCCTTATTGTCCTTAGTCGCCCAGGCATGGATTTTTCCCTGATGTCCTTAGCTTCCCTTATTAATTTTCTGCACTTTGTAACATCTAATTTATAGAATCATAAAAATATAGATCTGGAAGGGACCGCAAGAGGTTGTCTTGGCCAGACCCCTCCGCTGACAAGACTAAGTATATCTGACCATCCTTGACAGGTGTCTGATTCCACATCTTCCCCTGGAAGCCTATTCGTGATTCATAGACTCTAAAGCCAGAAGGGACCATTGCGATCTAGTCTGACCTCCTGTATAGCCCAGGCCACAGAACTTCCCCAAAATAATTCCTACAGCAGATCGGTTAGAAAAACATCCTGTCTTGGTTTCAAACGGGTCAGTGATGGGAGAATCCACCATGAGCCTTGGTAAATTGTTCCAATTACCTCACTGTTAAAAATGTATGCCTTAATTCCAGTCTTATATTCCAGATCCTATCCTTATAGTTACAAAGTTTTTCCTAATATCTAACCTACATCTCTCTTGCTACAGATTAAGCCCATTACTTCATGTCCTGTCTTCAGTGAACATGGAGAAAAACTGATCACTGTCATCTCTGTAACGTGTATGAAGACTGTTATCATGTCCCCCTGTAACGATGCTGGTTCTGTCGGGACTCAACTGAGAGTGCCAATTCAGGACAAATTGCTTAAAACAGGGCAATTACAGCCCAAGGCTGGGGTTTTTCCACCTCTAAGACAAACCAAACCAGTCAGACAAAGAGGACTTTGGTCTCACCCCACTGGCTAACCACAAGTCACACAAGCAATTCCCTTAGACACTCCAGTTTCCCAGTATCACCACCACTCCCACACGTCCTGGGGACAAATGGTTATGAAAACCAACACCCCAGTAAAAGAAAAAAGGTTCTCTTGATCCCAAAGGACCAAGCCCCAGACCCAGGTCAATATACAAATCAGATCTTATCCATAAATCACGCTGTTGCCAATCCTTTAGAACAGGGGTCCCCAACCCCCAGTCCGCGGCCCGGTACTGGTCCGCGGCCTCTTACAAACCGGGCCACGAACCGACCCAGTGGACCTCCCGCAGGCGTGCCTGCGGCAGGTGTACCCGAGCCGCGGGACGAGCGCTCCCTCCGCAGTCATGCCTGCGGGAGGTCCGCTGCTCCCGGGGCTCCGGTGGACCTCCCGCAGGCATGACTGCGGACGGTTCGCTGGTCGCGCGGCTCAGCTGGACCGCCCGCAGGCACGCCTGCGGGAGGTCCACCGGCTCCGGTTGAGCTGCCGCAGGCATGCCTGCGGGCGGTCCAGCTGAGCCGCGCGACCAGCGAACCGTCCGCAGTCATGCCTGCGGCAGCTCAACCGGAGCCGGTGGACCTCCCGCAGGCACGCCGGCGGGCGGTCCAGCTGAGCCGCGGGACGAGCGCTCCCTCCACAGGCATGACCGGTCCCTGGTCCTGAAAAGGTTGGGGACCCCTGCTTTAGAATCTAAAATATAAAGGTTTATTCATAAAAGGAAAAAGATATAGATGAGAGCCAGAATTGGTTAAATGGAATCAGTTACATACAGTAATGGCCAAGTTCTTGGTTCAGGCTTGTAGCAGTCATAGAATAAACTGCAGGTTCAAATCAAGTCTCTGGTACATCCCCCACTGGGATGGGTTATTCAGTCCTTTGTGTAGAGCTTCAGCATGTAGCAAAGTCCCTCCAGAGGTAAGAAGCAGGATTGAAGACAAGATGGAGATGAGGCATCAGCCTTTTATAGGCTTTTCCAGGTGTAAGAACCTCTTTGTTCTTACTGTGGAAAATTACAGCAAAATGGAGTCTGGAGTCACATGGGCAAGTCCCTGCATACTTTGCTGAGTTACAAGGCATATCTGCCTTCTCTCCATGGGTCAGTTGTGTAGCTGATGGTCCTTAATGGGTCATCAAGCCAGCTAGGCAGAGCTAACACCAACTTGTCTGGGCACAGCACAAGTTTGAAATACAGACAGTTTAGAGCCAATATTCATAACTTCAACTACAAAATTGATACACACATACAGACAGCATAATCATAACCAGCAACCCATAACCTTGTCTTAGACACCTCATTTGACTCCCTTTATACAAGATTTGGTGCCACTAAAGGACTTTGGTTGCAACCATTTCTATATGGTCCCAGTTCAAATCAATAACGTCACACACACATGCTTTTTTTAGTCTCAAGACTACTCATGCCCCATTTTTCAACCTTTCACCATAGGTCAGATGTTCTAAACCTTTTATCACTTCTGTTGCTCTTTTCTCAACTGTCTCCAATTGGTCACATCTTTAGGTAATAACTGGAGATATACCAATCTCCTAGAACTGGAAGGGACCTTGAAAGGTCATCGAGTCCAGCCCCCTGCCTTCACTAGCAGGACCAGTTTTTTGCCCCAGATCCCAAAGTGGCCTCCTCAAGGATTGAACTCACAACCCTGGGTTTAGCAGGCCAATGCTCAAACCACTGAGCTATCCCTCCCCCTCGAAAGTGTGGCACCCAGAACTGGACACACTAATCCATCCAAGGCCTCAGCAGTGCTGAGTAGAGTGGGACATTTACCTTTTTCATAACTGCGTCACTTTGGTGACTCATATTCAATTTGTGATCCACCATAATGCCAGATTCGCCACTGGGAGAGTGGACAAGAACACAGCCTGTTCCCCCTTGCTCCCAGAGTCCCATCCTCACTGCTGATCTGCTCCCGCTCAGACCTGGCAGTGTCGGGATGATGGGCAAAGGGCTGGGTGCCTCGGTTGCCTCCTGGGACATGATTCGTTCTATGCTGCTTTTTGATGTCTAATTGCTGCCTTCACCTCCCCACTGAACAGGGTGGGCTGCCAGCCAAGTGAACTCTTCCTGGGGGGCATGTTGGCTTTTTGGCCATCGAACAGCCTCTTGGCGAGCTCCACGTTTCTGTCCACGTTTCCCCTAGGCTTTGGGAACTAACCCTTCTGAGGAGCCACGTGTTTGTTACTGGTTGGGGCATGTCTCTCTTTGCCCTCATCGAATGGCTGCTGACCCTGGTCCCTAGGCAGCTGCCTGCTTCCAGGCTAGGGATGGTTTGGCTGTGGCTGTTTGCGGTCCAGGATAGAGATTCTGGTGTTGGGTGTTCGAAAATTATCTATCCTTTTTTGGAAGCTCCAGTTTCTCAAGATCTGAGAAGAATCCAGAGCAAAGTCTGTGCCCTGCCCTGGGCTGTCTGGTCTGAAGGGGAGTCACTCTGTTCCCCCGGCATCTACCCTTTGGCAACCACCTGGTGCAGGGTCCAGTTTGCTGCCAGGAGCCAGGCAAGTGGAGCTGGACCTGCAGAACTCTGCTGGGGTCTGCTCCAGTCTTGGACAGGTCCCGGCTCCGCTGTTAGTGCTGCGGAGAGCTGTTAAGGCAGCTAAGTGCTGCTGAGTTGGGAGCACGGGTTACTGCACTAGCAGAGTGCGCATGACTTCCAGTCCTGTGTGCTGGGGGCTCTGGGGCCCTGCTGGGTGGCTACAGGCCCTGGCAGCCTTTGGGAATGGGGTACTGGTGCTGTACACCCATGCCCAAGCATGTCGGTTGCCAGTCTTCCCCCTTCTCAGCTGGAAGCTACACTTGGTTCTGTGGGAGCCCCAGGCCCACTGCATCTCTGCTCTCACCTCCACCAGTGAGCGGGAGGCCCTGCCTCCTTGCCACCCCACTGTGGGGACTGGTTCTCTGAGCCAGGACTCCTGGTGGGGAGACCTGGTGGCCCTGTCTCCGTGGCTGCAGAGCCACTGCAGGAGAGAGCCTGGTAGGAGAGAAGTCTAATGCCTCATTCATCTCCCATGCCAGTCCCATCTTCAGTGCTTGCTCTGCCGCAGCCTTCCTGCATCTCAGCCCGCGTTGCTAGCTGGGCTTGGCATGCCACCCTGCCCGACTGTCTGCCAGCTGCCTGTGGCCCTTCCCCCAGCCTGGGTCTTGCTTGTTCCTGAAGCTTCTCTCTGGCTGTGGGAGAAGGGACCCCTTGGCCCTCACATCCTCAGTTCGGGGCTCTGTGCACCAGGGTGGTGCCCCACCATCCCTGCACTCTGCCATGCAGCGCCTGGCTGTCGGCAGAAGAAGCTGTTCCCCACTAAAACCCCACCAGTGAGCTGCCTGGGGGTGTGCAGACCCCTGACCCCACACCGCTGTGTCTTGCAGATGCTGGCTGAGGAGGAAAACGGTGTCCAGGCTGCCTGGGAGTCAGAGGAATCGGATTGCTCGGGTGTCGAAGGGGGTTCTGGTCCAGAGTCCGATGGCTCCAGAGTGCGGGTGGGGCAGGAGCCCGAGGAGCCGGCCAGCCTTGGGCGGCTGGAGCCCGCCAGCTCCAGAGTCTGTGGGGCACAGGAGGAGGAGGAGGAGGAGGAGGGGAGCTGCTGCAGTGATGAAGGGGAGGACGGCAGTGATGTCTATTTCTATTACACCATTGGCGAGCGCTGGATTGACTATCTGGAGAGGACCGAGGAGGGCAGTCTCATCCGACACGTGCGGCCAAAGGTAATGGGCGCAGGGCAGCTGCGAACCTGTCGGGGACAAGCACGTACGGGCCTGGGGGCTGCTGTGGGGCATCGGCTGATGGCTCCCCCCGGGAACAAAGGAACTGGGCCCAGGGGCAGCCCTGTACCACATTGGGGGTGGGGTGGCTGGAGGAGAAGTGGGCAGCACCTGAATAGAGCAGAGATTGAACCTGGATTTCCCCACCCACTGCCTGAGAGCGGAACAAGGAGCCCTGCAGGGCAGGGTCAGCTCTAGCTTGGGGGTATGGGGTTGGTCTGTCTGTCAGCGGGATGGGGGTGGTACTGGCTCTGTCTGTCGGGGATGGGGGTGGTACTGGCTCTGTCGAGGGGTGGTGGGATATGGGGTTGGTCTGTTGGGGGATGGGGGTGGTACTGGCTCTGTCGGGGATGGGGGTGGTACTGGCTCTGTCGAGGGGTGGTGGGATATGGGGTTGGTCTGTCTGTTGGGGGGATGGGCTGGTACTGGCTCTGTCGAGGGGTGGTGGGATATGGGGTTGATCTCTCGGGGATAGGGGTGGTACTGGCTCTGTCGAGGGGTGGTGGGATATGGGGTTGGTCTGTCTGTTGGGGGGATGGGCTGGTACTGGCTCTGTCGAGGGGTGGTGGGATATGGGGTTGGTCTGTCGGGATGGGGGTGGTACTGGCTCTGTCGAGGGGTGGTGGGATATGGGGTTGGTCTGTCTGTTGGGGGGATGGGGTGGTACTGGCTCTGTCGAGGGGTGGTGGGATTTGGGGTTGGTCTGTCTGTCACGGGGCAGTGGTGGTACGGGGTCGGTCGGTCTGTCAAGAGGTGGGGGTGGTACGGGCTCTGTCGGGGGTGGGGGTGGTATGGGGCATCTGATGGGGAGGGTCTGTCTGTTGGGTGGTAAAGGGTCTGTTGGGGACAGCACAGGGTCGGTCAGTCTGTAAGGGGAGTGGTACGGGGTCAGTCTGTCGGGGGTGGCACGGGGTCTCTCTATGGGGAGGCACGGGGTCGGTCTGGGGGAGGCAGTGGCATGGGGTCTGTGGGTGGAGGATGGCACGGGGTCTCTCGGGGGGGCACGGGGTCAGTCGGGGGGGCGGTGGTTCGGGGTCTGTGCGTGGGAGGGTGGCATGAGGTCTCTCTGTGGGGGGGGCATGGGGTCGGTCTGTGGGGGGCAGCAGGGATCTGTGCGTGGGAGGGTGGCACGGGGTCTCGAGGGTGGCATGGCCCAATATCTAAACAAATACTTTGCCTCAGTCTTTAATGAGGCTAATGAGGAGCTTAGGGATAATGGCAGGATGACAAATGGGAATGAGGATATGGAGGTAGATATTACCACATCCGAGGTAGAAGCCAAACTCGAACATCTTAATGGGACGAAATCAGGGGGCCCGGATAATCTTCATCCAAGAATATTAAAGGAACTGGCACATGAAATTGCAAGCCCATTAGCAAGAATTTTTAATGAATCAGTAAACTCAGGGGTTGTACCGTACGACTGGAGAATTGCTAACATAGTTCCTATGTTCTCAGAATGGAGAGGTGTAACTAGTGGTGTTCCCCAAGGGTCAGTCCTCGGACCAATCCTATTCAATTTATTCATAAATGACCTGGAGAAAGGGGTAAACAGTGAGGTGGCCAAGTTTGCAGATGATACTAAACTTCTCAAGATAGTTAAGACCAAAGCAGATTGTGAAGAACTTCAAAAAGATCTCACAAAACTAAGTGATTGGGCAACAAAATGGCAAATGAAATTTAATGTGGATAAATGTAAAGTAATGCACATTGGAAAAAATAACCCCAACTATACATACAACATGATGGGGGCTAACTTAGCTACAACGAGTCAGGAAAAAGATCTTGGCGTCATCGTGGATAGTTCTCTGAAGATGTCCACGCAGTGTGCAGAGGCGGTCAAAAAAGCAAATAGGATGTTAGGAATCATTAAAAAGGGGATAGAGAATAAGACTGAGAATATATTATTGCCCTTATATAAATCCATGGTACGCCCACATCTCGAATACTGTGTACAGATGTGGTCTCCTCACCTCAAAAAAGATATTCTAGCACTAGAAAAGGTTCAGAAAAGGGCAACTAAAATGATTAAGGGTTTAGAGAGGGTCCCATACGAGGAAAGATTAAAGAGGCTAGGACTCTTCAGCTTGGAAAAGAGAAGACTAAGGCGGGTATGATAGAGGTATATAAAATCATGAGTGATGTTGAGAAAGTGGATAAGGAAAAGTTATTTACTTATTCCCATAATACAAGAACTAGGGGTCACCAAATGAAATTAATAGGCAGCAGGTTTAAAACAAATAAAAGGAAGTTCTTCACGCAGCGCACAGTCAACTTGTGGAACTCCTTACCTGAGAAGGTTGTGAAGGCTAGGACTATAACAATGTTTAAAAGGGAACTGGATAAATTCATGGTGGCTAAGTCCATAAATGGCTATTAGCCAGAATGGGTAAGAATGGTGTCCCTAGCCTCTGTTCGTCAGAGGATGGAGATGGATGGCAGGAGAGAGATCACTTGATCATTGCCTGTTAGATTCACTCCCTCTGGGGCACCTGGCATTGGCCACTGTCGGTAGACAGATACTGGGCTAGATGGACCTTTGGTCTGACCCGGTACGGCCTCTCTTATGTTCTTATGTTCTTATAAGAAAGGAAAAAAAGGTGATGCGGGTAACTACAGGCATGTCAGTTTGTAGTATGCATCTGTAGTATGCAAAGTCTTGGAAAAAATTTTGAAGGAGAAAGTAGTTAGGGACATTGAGGTCAATGGTAATTGGGATAAAATACAACATGGTTTTACAAAAGGTAGATCGTGCCTAACCAATCTGATCTCCTTCTTTGAGAAGGTAACAGATTTTCTAGACAAAGGAAACGCAGTGGATCTAATTTACCTCAATTTCAGTAAGGCATTTGACATGGTTCCACATGGGGAATTATTAGCTAAATTGGAAAAGATGGGGATCAATATGAAAACTGAAAGGTGGATAAGGAACTGGTTAAAGGGGAGACTACAACGGGTCGTACTGAAAGGTGAACTGTCAGGCTGGAAGGAGGTTACTAGTGGAGTTCCTCCGGGATTGGTTTTGGGACCAATCTTATTTAATCTTTTTATTACTGGCCTGAGCACAAAATTGGGAGTGTGGATGACACAAAGCTGGGAGGTATTGCCAATACAGAGAAGGACCGGGATATCCTACAGGAAGATCTGGATGACCTTAATTCAAACTGGAACCGGTACAGAGAAGGGCTACTAGGATGATCCGAGGAATGGAAAAAAGACGGTTACTCACCGTTGTAACTGTTGTTCTTCGAGATGTGTTGCTCATATCCATTCCAGTTAGGTGTGCGCGCGCCGCGTGCACGCTCGTCGGAAGATTTTTACCCTAGCAACACTCGGTGGGTCGGCTGGGCGCCCCCTGGAGTGGCGCTGCTATAGCGCTAGATATATACCCCTGCCGACCCGTCCGCCCCTCAGTTCCTTCTTGCCGGCTACTCCGACAGTGGGGAAGGAGGGCGGGTCTGGAATGGATATGAGCAACACATCTCGAAGAATAACAGTTACAACGGTGAGTAACCGTCTTTTCTTCTTCGAGTGTTTGCTCCTATGCATTCCAGTTAGGTGATTCCCAAGCCTTACCTAGGCGGTGGGGTCGGAGTGAGACGTGGCAGAATGCAAGACTGCTGAGCCAAAGGCTGCATCGTCTCTGGATTGTTGCACCAATGCGTAGTGGGAAGCAAAGGTGTGAACGGAAGACCAGGTAGCCGCCCGACAGATGTCCTGGATGGGGACATGGGCCAGGAAGGCGGCAGAAGAGGCTTGTGCTCTTGTAGAGTGAGCGGTGAGATGGCTGGCCTGAACCTGAGCAAGCTCATAACATGTCCTGATACATGACGTTACCCAGGACGAGATTCGCTGAGAAGAGACTGGCAAGCCCTTCATGCGATCTGCTACCGCTACAAAGAGCTGGGGCGAACGCCGGAAGGGTTTGGTTCGCTCTATATAGAAAGCGAGGGCCCTACGTACGTCGAGGCTATGAAGCTGTTGTTCCCGACGTGATGCGTGCGGCTTCGGGAAGAAAACCGGGAGGAAGATGTCCTGGTTTACATGAAAGGCCGAGACCACCTTAGGAAGGAAGGCGGGGTGTGGCCGAAGCTGTACTTTGTCCTTATGGAAGATGGTATACGGCGGGTCAGCTGTTAGGGCACGAAGCTCAGAGACTCGTCTCGCTGAAGTAATAGCGACGAGGAAGACCGTTTTCCAGGACAAATAGAGAAGGGAACACGTGGCCAAGGGCTCAAAGGGGGCTCCCATAAGCTTGGCTAAGACCAAGTTCAAATCCCAGGTAGGCGTTGGGCGCCGTACCTGTGGGTACAATCGTTCTAACCCCTTAAGGAAGTGGGAAACCATCTGATTAGAGAAGATGGACCGTTCCCCTATGCTGGGCCTAAAGGCGGAAATGGCCGCCAGGTGCACCTTCAAGGAGGAGACCGCGAGGCCTTGCTCCTTGAGGGACCAGAGATAGTCCAAGATCTTGGGAATAGGCACCAGGAGAGGGTTGAGATCTTTCTGATCACACCAGTGTGCGAAACGCTTCCACTTGGCGAGATAAGTCGACCGAGGGGAAGGTTTCCTGCTTTCCAGCAGCACCTGCTGCACTGCAGCAGAACAGTCACGCTCCGCTCGGGTCAGCCACGTAGGAGCCAAGCTGTAAGGTGGAGGGACTGCAGGTCCGGGTGGCGAAGCCTGCCGAAGTCCTGTGTTATGAGATCCGGCCATAACGGGAGGGGAATGGGATCGACTGAGAGGTCGAACAGCAGGGTGTACCAGTGCTGTCTCGGCCATGCCGGAGCAGTGAGAATGAGGCGGGCCCTGTCCCTCTGGAGCTTGAGCAGCACTCGGTGTATGAGGGGGAACGGAGGGAAGGCATACAGCAGGAGATCCGTCCACGGGAGGAGAAAAGCGTCCGATAGGGAGCCCTGGGAGCGTCCCTGGTAAGAGCAGAACTGGTGGCATTTCCTGTTCTCTCTGGAGGCAAATAGATCTATTTGGGGAAAGCCCCACCTCTGGAAAACTGTGAGGATAACATCGGGACGAATCGACCACTCGTGGGAGAGGAATGACCTGCTAAGATGGTCTGCCAGCGTGGTCTGTACTCCCAGGAGAAACGATGCTACTAAATGTATGGAGTGGGCTATGCAGAAGTCCCACAGTTGCATCGCTTCTGTGCAAAGCAGGGAGGAATGTGCCCCGCCCTGCTTGTTTATGTAGAACATCGCTGTCGTGTTGTCTGTGAAGACGGACATGCAGCGACCTTGGAGGTGGGAGCGAAAAGTTTGGCACGCCAAGCGAACCGCTCTCAGTTCCCTGATGTTGATATGCAGGGTCAGCTCGCGGGGTGACCAGCGGCCCTGGGTGTGTAGGCTGCCGAGGTGCGCACCCCACCCCATGGCCGAGGCTTCTGTGGTCAGAGTGATGGAGGGGTGGGGAGGGCGGAATGGGACTCCGGCACACACCACCTCTGGGTCCAACCACCAGTTGAGAGAGTCAAGGGCTGACCTCGGGATCGTGACCACCATGTCTATAGAGTCCCTGTGCGGGTGGTAAACCGACGCTAGCCAAGTTTGAAAGGTGCGAAGGTGGAGCTTCGCATATAGGGTCACGAAAGTGCACACTGCCATGTGGCGTAGGAGGCTGAGGCATGTGCGCACCGTGGTTGTCGGGAAGGACTGCAGGCTTCGGATGATGGAAACCATGGACTGGTACCGAGGCAGAGGGAGGCAGGCTCTGGCCAGATTGGAGTCCAGGACTGCGCCTATGAACTCTATCCTCTGCATTGGAGTCAAGATAGACTTCTCAGAGTTGATCATAAGGCCTACCTTGTGAAAAAGACCTATGACCATGGACATTTGCTGCGTTATGATCTGCTGGGACGTTCCACGGACCAGCCAGTCGTCGAGATACGGGTAGACATGTATCCGACGATGGCGGAGGGCCGCGGCGACCACCGCCATGCACTTGGTGAAGACCCTCGGTGCCGTGGAGAGGCCGAAGGGGAGCACCGTGAACTGGTAGTGCTGGTGGTTGACGACAAAACGAAGGTAGCGTTGATGAGGAGGGTAAATGGCGATATGGAAGTATGCGTCCTTCATATCGAGGGCGGCAAACCAGTCTCCTGGATCCAGGGAGGGGATAATGGTCCCCAGGGTCACCATGCGGAACTTGAGCTTCACCAGAAATCTGTTGAGTTCTCGGAGGTCTAGGAATGACCTGCTGAGATGGTCTGCAGGAGGTCTAGGATTGGACGCAGACCTCCCTTCGCCTTGGGGATCAGGAAGTAGCGGGAGTAAAAACCCCTGCCCCTCATGCCTTCTGGCACTTCCTCTATGGCACCCAAACTCAACAGAGTCTCGACCTCTTGCAAGAGGACTTGCTCGTGAGAGGGGTCTCTGAAGAGGGATGGGTAGGGTGGGTGGGAGGGAGGGGGCGAAACAAACTGGAGGCAGTAACCAGATTGCACCGTGCGAAGTACCCAGCTGTCTGATGTTATCTGGGACCAAGCCGGTAGGAATTGTGAGAGACAGTTGTAAAATAACGGGGAAGGATCCGGTAACGAAACTGGTGGGCCGTCCTCGGGCGTCCCATCAAATGTTCTGCTTAGGCCCTGAAGCAGGTTTCGAGGGCGGTTGGGACTGGTTTCCCTGATTGCCCGACTGTCTGCGCCGGTTCACTCTGCCCCTGTGCCTATTGTCCGGTCGCGGCCTGGGCTGGTTGTAAGGGCGGTATGGTTGGGGCCGGAAGGACCTCCTCTGGGTCACCGGGGTGTGCAAACCCAACGGATCGTGACGCGACCATCCTTAAGGGTTTGCAGCCTTGGGTCAGTCTTCTCCGAGAAGAGACCTTGGCCGTCAAAAGGCAAGTCCTGAATTGTCTGCTGTACTTCCGGCGGGAGCGTCGAGGCCTGAAGCCACGAAATGCGCCTCATGGTTACCCCAGAGGCCAAGGTCCTGGCTCCCGAATCTGCCGAGTCCAGAGAGGCTTGGAGGGCCGACCGGGACGCTTTCTTACCCTCCTCCAAAAGGGCCGTGAACTCAGGACGGGATTCCTGTGGCACAAGCTCGGTGAATTTAGACAGAGACACCAAGGTGTTAAAGGTGTATCTGCTCAGGAGAGCCAGTTGATTGGCAACCCGTAACTGAAGGCCACCGGCTGAGTAGACCTTGCGGCCTAAAAGGTCCATGCGCCGCACCTCTTTGGACTTAGGCGCCGGCGCTTGTTGGCCATGGCGTTCACGGTCGTTGACTGATTGGACCACCAATGAGCATGGAGCAGAGTGAGTGTAGAGGTACTCATAGCCCTTGGACGGAACCATGTACTTCCTTTCCACTCCCCGGGCGGTCGGAGGGATGGAAGCCGGTGACTGCCATATGGTATCTGCAGTCCGCTGAATAGTGCGGATAAACGGCAGGGCTACCCGAAGAGGCGCATCCGCCGATATTATATTCACGACTGGGTCGTCGTCTTCCGCCACCTCCTCAATCGGCAGGTTTATGTTCTGGGCCACCCGCCGCAACAAGTCCTGATGGGCCGAAGGTCAATCGGAGGAGGGCCCGAGGCGGATGTCCCTGCCACCGCTTCATCCGGGGAGGAAGAGGATGACAGGCCGGGGACCAAAGTGTCCTGCGGAGGCTCAGAGAGCTGCTGTGGAGCTTCATCAACAGGAGGAGGCTCAGCATCCGCGGACGTCAGTAGCACCTCTTCCTCCGCAGTGGGAGGAGGCCTGCTGACCGTGGTCTCAGGCGCCTGGTGGTCGGAGGGCCTGGAGCGCTGAGTGGCAAAGGGGGCTCCTTGTGCCTCGTGGTATGCCCACGGGGTCCAGAAGGCCCATTGAGGAGGACCTTGGTCCTGACCTTGAGGCTCGGTGCGCTGGTCAGCTGCACTGTCGGCCTGGGAGGAGACGGATGGCTGTCTCGAAGGCCAAGGCAGTGCCGAGAGACTGGCGACTGAGCCGCCGACGCTGCCGTTCTGTCCCTGAACGGTGCCGGGGAGCGGTGCCGCTCTTCACGGTGCCGGGAGTGAGACTTGGACCATCTACCGTGCCGGTGCCGGGAGGTCGATCGGGATCTCGAGTCCCGACGGTGAGAGCGGCTGTAGGATGAGAGGTACTGAGAACCGGATCGGTGCCGATATCGCCTGTCCGGAGACCGGGACTGGGATTGTCTCCGCGAGTACGAACGGTACCGCGAAGGAGAGCGGTACCGGGACTGCGAGCAGTGTCGAGATCGGGAGCGGCGTGAACGGGAACATCTCCGGGACCGAGACCTGGAGTAACGTCTGTCCTGCCGGCCAGGGGAAGGAGGCCTCATTATGGCCGGCTTGCCTGCTGATTTAATAACCCGCACCGGCGGCGCCGGGGGTTGAGGTTGCGTTGGCTCCGTCAACGCTATAAGCTCTCTCGCCGTCGAAAAAGTCTCAGGCGTCGACGGGAGAGCGAGCTCGACCGCGGTGTGCACCGGGGAGCAAGGTGGTACCGGACTCGACGGCCCTTGCGGTGCCGGAGTCAACGGTACAGCTCTAGGAAGTTGCGCTGTCGGTGCCGGAGTCGTAGGTGCCGGTGCCGGAGGTCGGGTGACAGGCCCAGGTGCAGAGACCTTCTTGGTCGAGGTCGGTGCCGCCTTGCGTTTTCCCGATGGAGAAAGGGAACGGTGCCGGGGAGCCGGTGCCAGCTGTTGTTTCCGCTGGACCTCGGTACCGGAACGAACTGGAACCGTAGGCGCACTCCGCACCAAAGCTGACTGTGGGGCGGCCGGTGCCGGTGCCGCAGGGCTAAGTGCCGACTCCATTAGGAGCTGCTTCAAGCGAAAGTCCCGCTCCTCGGCTTGAAAGACTTGCAAATGCGGCACTTATCTGGAAGGTGAGACTCTCCTAAGCACCGCAGGCAAGAATCGTGAGGGTCTCCAACCGGCATCGGCTTCTGGCAGGCCGAGCACGGCTTAAATCCTGGTGCCTTGGGCATGGGCCCACACCGGGTTGGGGGAAAAAGAAGGGGCTAGCCCCCCAATTTCCCCGAGTAACTATATACTAACTACAACTAAACTATTAACTAAATCTAACTATAGTAATCGAACTATATACAACAACTATGTAGAGAAAAACAAGTGAGAAGCTAGGGCTGTGGAGGTCAGCAGTGCCGCACTCCACTGTTCCAACGACCGTCACGGGTGGTAAGAAGGAACTGAGGAGCGGACGGGCCGGCTGGGGTATATATCCGGTGCCATAGCGGCGCCACTCCAGGGGGTGCCCAGCCGACCCACCAAGTGTTGCTAGGGTAAAAATCTTCCGACGAACGTGCACGCGGCGCGCACACACCTAACTGGAATGCATATGAGCAATCACTCGAAGAAGAACCTGTCTTATGAAAGGAGACTCAAAGAGCTTGGTTTGTTTAGCCTAACAAAAAGAAGGCTGAGGGGAGATATGATTGCTTTCTATAAATATATCAGAGGGATAAGTACCAGGGAGGGAGAGGAATTATTTAAGCTCAGTCCCAAATGTGGTCACAGGAACAAATGGGTATAAACTGGACACTAGGAAGTTTAGACTTGAAATTAGATGAAGGTTTCTAACCATTAGAGGAGTGAAGTTCTGGAACAGCCTTCCAAGGGGAGTAGTGGGGGCAAAAGACACATCTGGCTTCAAGACTAAGCTTGATAAGTTTATGGAGGGGATGGTATGATGGGATAGCCTAATTTGGGCAATTAATTGATCTTTGACTATTACCGGTAAATATGCCCAGGGGTTTGTTACAGCAGTGGGTGGGTGAGATTCTGTGGCCTGCGTTGTGCAGGAGGTCAGACTAGACGATCATAATGGTCCCTTCTGACCTTAAAAGTCGATGAGTCTGAGTCTCTCTGTGGGGGGGAGGGTGGCACGGGGTCTCGGGATGGGGGTTGGCATGGGGACTGTCGGCTCTGTTCCCACTAAGCTGATTGAAGTGCCTGGCAGCGGATTCGGGGCGGGGGCTCTTGTCCTGCCAGCAGCCTGTGTTCAGCTGCCTGTCCCCCGCTGCTTTGCAGCCTCTGCCTTGGAGCCCCTGCTGGTTGTGCGGGGTGGGGGGGTGTTGATGTCAGGATGTCCCCCTGTGCCCCAGCAGGGGAGAGGGGACCCCCAAGGGTCTGAGGTCTGAAAGCTGGTGAGCGAGTGCGTTTACCTTAGAGACAGCACCTGGTCTCTCCGAGACTTACCCAGCACACACAATCTCTCTCTCTGTCTCTCTCACACAGTCTGTGTGTGTCTACACATGCAGAGTCTGTGTCTCTACACACACACACACACAGTCTGTGTCTCTACACACAGTCTTTCACACTCCTCTCCCAACACAAACTTGTGTTATTTTTGTTTGTTGTTACTTCTTGGTAGTTCCTGTAATTTTATTCTTTCAAAGTGTTATTTTGGTGTTTTGGCTGGTCTCTGCATTTCATAATTTTTATTTCTCTCTTACACTTAAATTTAATGTTTTGAGTAGTGAGTTTCAAAATGCCCAACCTGTCCTGGCTGGAGTAGTTATCCCTATGGTAACTTTTTAAAAAATATAT